>NC_134277.1:2187723-2498765 GCF_949628215.1 Phalacrocorax aristotelis | reverse complement strand
GTGGTCCTCTCAAAGCGTTAACCCTGATTTTTCACCTTTGAATCACAGGGATGTGGCCTGAGAAATATCTGTGCAGAACAATTCAGCATTCTGACATCAGCAGCATTGTTACTATCCCCTCAAGTTATTATTTTATGCTATAGTTGGACCACACAGATCGCACTTGCTCATGAAAGCTGGGAATAATATGTTAGAGACCAGATTTGCAGGCTTCGTTATGCGCATGAAGTCAATAGAGCTAGGCCAGGCATGCAGAAAGAAGGAACTTACACACATGGAGACACCCACATTGCTCATCTACACATGCACACACCACGCACACTGCTCCACACTCTCACAGGGAAAGGCTTGTCCAGTATAGTAGAGCTATCGGTTGCCTACTGATGCTTAAATGTTTTCATCACAGCCTGCATGCATCACCAGGAAAATGATGGTCTTATTTTACAGCATTTTGTATATCACACAAATGTTATCCCTGCCACAAAGAGCCTACAGCCTGAGTGTAAAAACAAGGGGAATGTGGAGAGACGTCAGCATTCATTGAGATGGGGACAGAGGGATATAAACTCTGTCCATTTTCATTGCATAATGTTGATTCTTAAATGCTATTTCAGTATGTCAGCGAAGTATAGATTCACATAACTGCCCAGGTTGGAAGGGACCTCAAGAGGTCATCTGGTCCAACCTTTTGTTGGAAAGATGATAAGACTATCTAGCAATTTCTCCAATCACATCTTGAAATCCTCCAGTGCTGGGGACTCTGCACCTTCCCTGGGAAGGTTGTTCCAGTGAATGATTGTTCTCACTCCAAAAATATTATTTCTGAAAGTAAAAACACACCTTCTGAAAGTCTACCACACCCATTCAGCTCTCCCACAAAACCAGTGATCAGACCATATGAAAAACACCATAAAAGTCTTTCATCTAAGATCACAGCTGTTGATTTGCTTGAGTTTCAGTTGAACCCAGAGATCCTTTGTTCATCACCTACCTCCATTTCCTTCCCCCTTCCTGCCCAACACTTGACTGTCCAACCACACAGGATGGATGTTGAGATGTTCGATTTGCCGGCAAAAAGGGGCTGTGTTTACACTTCTGTGAAGCAACAGCTTCTACAACAGCTTCCAACATGGCCCATCCCATATCTTGCCTATCAACCATCCACATGCCTCCCTTCACAGCCTGTCTAGGAAGAGCTGGCTCCCCTAGGACACCAGGTAATATTGCCAGCACATTCTAGACATGCTTGGACCTTCTTTATAGTAGGAGGACAAATCTTGAAGTTGCCTCAGGACCACTCTTAATAGGTGGTGTAGACAGAGTTAGGGAGGAAGTAGTAGGACCAAGAGATGATCCTTCCCATTACTTAAAGTCCAAGTTATAACCCACAATCTAAGTCAAAAGATTGTGTTTCCCTGAAATAAGCAGAATTACTTTAGATCTAATAGTATTTAGCAACTTCAATCCATAAACAATATGTTCCAAAGGAGGTGACTAACCTCCCTTCCTCTTTTAGAGGCGGTAGAAGGATGTGCAGAAAGGTAGTCAACATAAGATTATCCAAAAGGTTTGAGAGAGAGCTGGAAAAAGGCTACAGATCTCCTGAAAACTGAAGATGTGCCTTACTTATTACTATGCTGCCCTTTATGATAAATACCAGTGGCTGCATACTGGCAATGAAAGGGTAAATGGGATATGCGTAACAGTTTTGTGTTGGCTGCAGAATTTGCTCCACTGAAAGTAGACAGCAGAACAGAAGTGGGAGGGGAGACCATAGCCCACTGGAAACCGTGAGCAATCTCAGTGGATTTCCATGAGTCTGTAAACACCTTCTCCAAAGTCCTCTGGCTACAAGTGAGGTCACCAGAGCCTGAGGCATTACACTGCAATGGCAACTAAATGAGAACTGAAGAAAACACTGTATTTTATTTTCACTTCCTTCCCTTCCAAGAATGAAACATTATAAAATACTATTAAGAACAACTTTTAAAATGCATTTTCCCTCACAGATTATAAAATATAATCTCATTACTCCAAGACTTGGTTTTTTTCTGTAAAGATCTGCCAAAAAGAAGCCCCAGTTCAGGATTACCTTTTACACACAGGAGTCTTCATCAAACCCTCAATTTTCCAATTAAATTTTTAGTGGGGCAAGAATTCCTGTGGAGTCTTTGATTTACATTTTTTAATATGTTGTACTCTTGGGCTTAAATGTATCCCAAGACAGGCTGGGATGATAACTACCTTTTCATCCCAAGCTGCAGAAATCGCACTTGGAAACATGACCTAAACCCAGTAGCTGTTACAGCAGCTGTTAAAAACCTCTGGTTCTGCTAATGAACACAGGAACAGCTGTCCTGGGTCAGAGGAAAGGTCAGTCTAGCCCAGCATCCTATCTATCAAGAGGGCAATGACCTTTTTCCCTTTTCTCAGCTTCTGGGGAAAGAGAATCCGTAATCTCAGTAGGTCAGTGGAAATGGAGACCAACACACATGAAGGTTCTGGTTAGCCTATTGTAAATGTTTGAGTTAGAAGACTCTGGGAAGTTTCTGAGGGGCTGCCACAGGGGATATATTCCCAGTACAGTGCAGATGCAATGTAAAACCAATAAATGTAAACCCTTTTTCTAGGGAGCTACCACTTCCCAGAGGATGAGGCGTGCTTTCAGCTTCCTAGAGAACACAACCCACCCCATCCTACCTTCAAACTGGTCAAATCTATCAGTCATCTGGTGCAGTCCTCTGCAACATCTCAAAGCAAGGCACGAGTAGCATTTTACTCATTTTTGTTGATCCTTCTGCAAAAAAGGGGACTTTATCAGTTTTCTTGGTCATTTTGAATGTGTATATTCTTTATCTAAAGGGGTTTTTTATTGAAAAATGGGTATGTAAAGCAAATATCAGCTCTCCTCTCTAGATTTTAAATCCTGTTGACTTGGCAGGCTTGAACACTTGACTTGAGCACTTAAGATGATCCACAGAGCTAATAAAGTTTATAATTGTCCAATGAATACTCTACTTTGCCAAGTTACTAGAAAATAAGTTGACAAATCTATGACAGACTCTAGGCACAATTTGAATAGACCATCTCCTGTGCCTGTTGCATTAAGAGCTGTAAAAAGGGTCTACACATGCCTGCTGTGCCTGTCTGGTCTGCCCCAGCTAATAAAGCTAATGCAGCTCATACAGTAAGACAGGTGCCATGTCATTCCCTTGTGCAGCACTGAGCACGAAAGACCTTTGCATTGATACCCCAGTGAAGGGCCCACTCTTGCCTCCTCTGAGCCTATGCGAGGGCGAGCGTGTCTTCAGTGGAGAAAGAAACAAATTAAAGCCTTTCAGCTTAAATTCGTTCTTTGATCTTGCAACCTTTCTGGAGTTTCTGCAGCCTCCAGCATAAACCAAAGTTCCTGCAAGGCTCTTCTGAAGTGTGGTGGTTGGGTGCAAAACCCACCAAGCAGTTATTCCACTTCAGCAGGAATAGCGAGAGGGCAACAGTGTCGAGATATATGCAGATACTCTGCAGTGCAGCTGAGCATCGTGCAGGCTGGAAGGGGGTGACAGGATGAACGCGAGTCCTGCATCACCCTGCGCAAGGCACGGTCAGCCATTCCCGTGCGTTTTGAAGCAAACACCAAGGGAGAAAAAAAATCTCTACCAGCCTCATAGCATGCACTCCATTTCCACACTCACCGCATTGCTTCTCCCATCTCCTCCCATCCCTTTTCCCCTGCTCTCACTTATAAATAGCCATGGGCACGGCTGTGTTCCTTTTGGACTCCCAGCCCACATACTGAAGTCAACACAGTGATTATGGGGGTCAGCTCTTTGCGTAAACATCGCCTCCTCTTCGCAGGGCTGTTTCAGAGGCCTTTGCCCTGTCCCACCATGAACTGTAGCAGGAAATTTCCCTGAGCTATCTGAGGGCTAATTAAAGGAGCAGCCCAGAGACCCCATAACCTCCTGAGAGTCCCGCAGAACTGCTCTGGCCTCTGTCAGGGCACATGACAAGGTTACTGCTGCAGAAGGCGGCTGGGGCTTCTTCAGTCAGATACCACTGTTTTATAAACCCTGGCCAAGATTCGTTAACTGTAATAAATGTGTTTTCACTATGACAAGCTAAAGCTCTCTCATGTAGGGGTCTGCGAGCTTCCTGGCAGCTCTTTCATTAGGGCTAATGACCACTCTCTGCTGTCGCGTACATGCCCTGGGCAAAGCTGCTCTGGGGCTTGTGCAGTTTTAATTAAAAAGAAGTGGTCTTGTTTCTTTGGTTTATGTTAGGTGCCCTTTGCATTGCTCTTCTCATTAAAGTAAGGGGCGTCTGCACTGAAGAAATGTGGAGATTTTTTCTTTCTGCCTGTTTTTTTTTTTAATGATGACGTGGCTGGAGGTCAGCATCGGTAACAAGAAGACTTTAACAATTTTGAGGTTTGAGTATCAGGAAACTGTAAAGTAAATGCATTTAAGCTGATAATAATATGCCTTGCAACTCCCTGTGCTTTCAGGACATGTTTATGGCTGACATGAATGACAGAGGAGAACTATGGGGCTGGATAGTTGCTCTCATGCCACCTGATCATTAGTTGATGTAACACATTGGATGCTGTGAATGTTTAGTGGCTACCATCCACTCATTTCTCCATTAGACCTGTTCCTTGCTGCGCTGAAATCACCTCAGCAGTCTTTACACTAGATCACGAAGTCTAAGAACTTTCGTTTTTTATAAAACATAAATTCGTATGAATGCAAGCACTGAACATTTGTTGAACTCATGAAAAATTGCAATTAAATCTTAAACATTAGAAACAGATGCAAAGATGTACCACAGAGTGGTGCATTGCCCGGTAAAAGCCTGAGGTTGTTCAGTCCAATACATCAGTCCATGCTTCTGCAGGGAGAGGAAGGCAGGGAGGGGAAAGTCCCATATAGCAATAAATTGTGATAGTCACCCTTCTAATAAACAGAAAATAAGTAGTCTTAGGAACTGCAAATGAGCGAGGAGGAAGAGGGGGAAATTAGGCAGAAAAGAGTCTAAACTCACCAAATTACAATTCAGTTGCCATCATAAACACAAGAACATTGCTCTGTCTACTCATAAAACCATCTTGCAACAAACAGACCTGCTTTGCTGCACTGCAAACAGTTTTGTCCTTTGCAATGGTTTTTTTAATCCCAGAGTAGTATTGGATGGATGATTATTCTTGACAAGTTCTCCTTTTACTCCATGTTCCATGTATTTTCAGTAATGTCAAGTTCAAGTAGGCAGGGACAAAAAAACTTTGTTTCCCTTTCTAACTAATGAAACCTATTTAGCTAGGCAAAGTTTCATTATTAGAAGGCAAGTGAGTTCACTTCAGCAGTTAAATATTAAGACATGGGACTGATTTTTTTCTACCTTATCGTGTGCCCAGAACCTAGATTTTTAAATTTCCTAGTAGGCATTTTCTTTATCATGCTGGTGAATGCAGCTTTCTTCTTCTTCTCCCCAAATTTTGCACTGGTGAGGAGTTCTTTCCAAAAAAATCTTGTAGTTTAGTTATATTATTTTTCAGTGAAACGTGGGTTGAGCAGGGACAAACCAGGAGTTTATCCCTTCTGCACAAAGCAGCCTGTAATCAACCCACCAAGACTATGGTTTTTAGTTTACACAGTACTTGAAAGGGGCTAAAATAACCTTAAGTTTTATTCCCTGGTCTACTTCTAGCCTGCTAAATGCCCCCTGAGCAGGCACATCAACTGTGCTTCATTTTCCCCACCTGTAAAACAAGGATCGTGAAATGGTGATTGCCTCCATAAAGATCTTTCTTATCTCCAGTACTAGGAGATGGAAAGTACTATCAGAGAACCAACTTTCCTTCCTTCCATCCTTCAGGTCTTCCTTCCTTTCCTACTGGCACAATCTTTGTCATCCATGTTCTTTTCGTTCTTACAGCACAGGACTTTGTATCTGATTCTGAAATCACTGATTTGTTGATTATTTAATGCAACAGAATTGCACCTCTGTCAAACTAACCAGCAAATACAGTAAACCCAAATGGCAAATGTGAAATAAGAGTAAAAAGGATATCTTATTTCCACTTCTTTCTATGTAGGTTAAAATATTTATTCTGGTGCTGATGAGTCATTAGACCATCATTGAAATAGGCAGACTCCTGCGAAGCTCCTATTTTATTATTGAAATATTAAAAGCAAATTGAAATAGCAAAATTTAATTTGCTTCCTACACAGTGGTGATCAACCAGTGAACAGCTGTGGCACATATATCTACTAATTTTACGTACTTAAATGCCTATGTCTAAACTTAGTCATCCTAGGCTGCCTTACAACCAGGAGGAGAAATATTCACCTTCCACAGGGATTTACTAGTGCTCTCCAAGGCACCTGGAAAGTCTGAGGCCAGGAAAGTCATAACATGTTATGCAGTCCTGAGAGCTGAGGGAGGGACACCTGAAAATATTGATCACAGTGACAAACACTAAAGATTCAATAGGGATCCCCTCTACTAAAGGATGAGGCTGGGCTGGCTGAGAAGCTGGATTCCATGAAAGCATCTCAGTCAGGGTTTCAGCTGCCTTTGCCCCTCAACTCCCTCCCCACATTGGGCATTTGGATTATGAAGAAGCCCTTACTCAAGCATCACTTCGTTACCTACCACATGACATGTACCCCACAAGAGAAACCTGCTTGAATTTCTTGCAAGCTGTAGTAACTCAGGAGCAACTATGTTGACACTTCCATTTATCAACCATTTCCAGTGAACAGTGACTAGCAAGATTCATATTTCTTACTGTTGCAACAGAAAATGTAATTCACTTAATAGACATTTCTTGGAAAGCTGACACATGTATACCCAATAAAACTCTAGAAATTGTTTCTTTTTGATGGCACAGACTTCCATGACACATGATTTTATTCTTGGCCTTCTGGTCAGAAAGTGAAGGCAGGGTGTTAGTGAACATCAAGAGATCCAGATTCCAAATATTTTCACTGCAGATTCAAAAAACATGAGATGCTTAGTCAAGGTTTAAAAATAAAATACTCCGTGAACAAACATGTACATTTGATTTAGTCTATAGGAAAAGATACTGCAGGTTTCTACTTGTTCCCATTTGCACTGAAGTGGTCCCTTGGTCCTTAGCCAATCTGCACCTTTTATGATGTCCGAGAATTGATTTGCTCAAAGTTATGCGTTTCCCTCATTAAACAGTACTAAAAAGGTAAGTCAAACCACAAGACCACACACGTTGGCATTCAGACATTAAATGTACTGTACACAGCTGGCATGATCACATAAATTAATGTTTGCTTCCATCTAGCGGGTGGAAGTAGAAATTGCATATAGGAGAAACATGCAAATTTAATTTGCAGTGAGTTGTGGGTAATATACAGAAGTTTTTTCCTTCTTTATTCTGTACGATTTCCTGTCTGGTCTAGGTTCCTCACAATGGATCTGTTAAACATAGTGCAATGTTTTCATTTAGCCCTTAATCTACAACCTCGTCTCTAGGCCGCTTTTGATTCACCATGGCTGTCACTCTTGGAAGAAATCCAGAGATGAAGAAAGGGTTGATGACCTTAATTATGTAACTGTTGTGTCACAGAGGGCTGCTATAGCAGACTAAGCAAGCATATTAGCAGGAGCCTGGTTTCCATGAAGAAGATGTCTTAGGCAGGTCTATGATCTTACTGGAAGGGCAGCGTGGTATAACATTTGGACACTGACAGCAGTAGAATGAGATACGGGCTGTGTCTTGCTCTCAGTTTTCCTATCAGAGTTCCCTACTTCATACTATTCGCTGATAACTGGCTACATTGCCCTAAAATATTCTTTAGATGTAGTAGTGAACATCCCAAACTGAAAGTAATAAGGTGCTTTATGAAGAGAGGTGGGGTGAGCAATGAGAACCAATAGTATTCCAACTCTTAAAAGAATATCTGAAGTAGCATTCCTAGGAGATCCTGGGAAAGGTACCATGGCCCACATGGCACAGGAGGAAATGCTTATCCCTAAAAAAAGGCAAGATGTGCTCAGACTTTGGAGGAAGGACATGAAGACTGATGAATATGGAGGCAGTGCAGCTGAGAACCAAAGAGCAGGTGAGAAGGAGCACCTGGATTGTCCTCTCTGTGTACCCAGATAATATGAAGGTGATATTCAAATCATCTAGTTTAGGTACCTGGCTCCAGGGTACCAGACAAGGTACAGGTACTTACCTCCACAAACAAGGATGAGAAAGGACATAAACCCCAGATAGTTACTTAGAGTGGTTCAGTTCACAAAAATCTAAACGCCTGCTTTTCATGAGCCAAATGTTCTTTCAACTCAGTTGATCCTACAGACTATATCTGCAGTGAATATGATGCAACATGAGACTCCTTGCTTACATGAGCTGCTGTGGTGCAATTTAACTACCTAACCATGTGTGTCTTGCAACATTTGCGACACATGGGTTTCTGAGAGGTCCACATGGGGCCAGATTAGGCACAGGACCTACAAGACATTTTGAACATTCAGGAGCATCAAATGGAATATATCAGAAGGTGTCAACTGCCACTAAAACCCTACATTTAGACAAGTGGATCTTCTCCCTACAAGACAAACTTAGTTATTTTAAACTACAAGTTAATTTCTATCTCAGGTTACAGCTGAGTAATATGGAATAGAGTCTTGGCTTGTCCCTCACCAGCAACGACTTTGTCATGGCAACCTCTGTAGGAACTAGGGGGCAATGAATACACAGAATCCTTGAAGCTAAATAAGGGAAGACACCTGCTTCTGTCATAGCAGGGGTGCACAATACAAGAGACAGATTAAAATCATCCATTATTTGGGAAGAAATTATCTATGCTGAAGTAAAGAACACAGAATAGACACAGTATTCTCAGAAATCATGAAGATCTCATGCACTTTTCTTTCTGGAAAACAGTTGGATTTCCTTCTGTTAAAAGAACAGAACCTTTTGAAGAGGAAATTGGCTACCATCATCTAGACATATGATTCTTTCAGTTCCGGTGAGGAAGGGTGATAAGAACTCAATAATCAAACCATTTGACATACAAAATGTAAACAGCCTTTCTGCACGAGTATGTGTTTGCAGCATAGTACCTCTGAAATATAGCAGCTAATCCAAAGCACCAAACTGAACTGTGACTTAGCAAATACGTAACACCGCAATGTAATACAATTCTTAAGAAAAACCAAACCAAACAAAAAACTTTGCAACTTACTGCCTGATATATTTTCCAACATCTTCAGAGACACAGCGATTCTCTATTTCATGTCTTGCTTATTTGTTTCTTGTCAGGAGATGTATTTAAATAATAGTTATATGTTTTCTAAGCCAAATTTTGTGGAGAAGTTCCTAATTGGCTCTCTAATGTGATGAAAAGAAAGACAAATTTATTGAAAACTTTGAAGTGAGAGCTGGATTTATCCTGTGTAACTTTAACCACCAGAAATGTACGCCTGTGGTCCAAAGCAGTCATCTAGGTTTCCTTAATAGTCAATGAAGTGAGAGAGAGGCATCTCATTCCAGCTATTTTGGACACCTCTGCCAGGACAGGATGACTCATAACCTGGAAGTATCCCTCACTGTCCACTGATTGTAGAAGTAGACTTTATGATTTGCTCAGAGTAGATGCCTAACTGTGAGATGGTTAAAGTTAGGTGAGATGGAGTCCACCTCTTTCCTCCTCAGCCTTTGGGGACAACGTGAGTTTTGGGCATTAGGCCATGGTCTTTTGTGGGAAGTCATGTGTTTTTTCTACCTGAACTTCACACTTTCTGGAAAGGGGGCCAGCTCTGAACAAAGTAACACAGGATTGACATACAGCCAAGTCCTTCTCGCTAGGGGTTATTAACTTAAGCGCAGCATCATGGAAACCTCAGCAACATTGCTTTCAGATCAGAACACAGATTTCTTTCATTTGCTTACAAAAGATAGGGAGAGCTTCGCTCTACTATTGCTTGGAGCTATTTGTGGGCTCCTTCTGCAGTCGGAGAGATTTGCCTCTTCTGACAGTGGCTCAGCGTGACTAATGCACTAAGGTTTTTTTGTAGCTTGTCCTCTAGAAAAATTTGTCTTGCTGTTAACTGCAAAGAGCCCACAGTAACATAACCTTCAGTAGATTAAAAGTAACTTTCCCAGTATTAACAAAGAAGGAAAAGTTATAGTAGATAGGAAATTAATATAGATAAGGTCAAAATTCAAGGATCGTTATTTATTTTTTCACATCATTGTGATTGGTTTTGGTCGGATTTCTTGTTGACCAACTGGAGACAGAAGGCTTGCATGTTGTACTGAGAACAGTAATGGATGAAACTCACATAATTAATGCCATTTTGATAGGTAGTCACTGGCATATCTCATCAGCATGAAGTTATATTTTGACCTTCTTTTCTTTATTAATTGGTAATTTTTTTCCCTCTAGAATCCAGAGAAAATGTTCCGTAATATGTGATTGCAGAATGTCATAGCCTCCTGAAACAAAGGGATGCAGAAGCCTTCTGAAGCCAAGGATGCGGAAGCATTGTGAAGGTATTTGGGATTCCATTTCTTCCTTCCAATGAAGCATTGTACTTCACAAGGGCTAGAAGCAGACATAGCTTTGGTGTTGTGTGCCGCGATGCTCACAACTACACTATGTACCTTGACCTGGAAATTATTTTCCTTTTTATCAGACTTTTTCAGATTTTTTTGATATACGAGCCACATTTTACCTGTACATAACTGTACATAACTCACCTACCTGTTCCCTGTAGCAGACTGAACTTTCCTGTCCCTGCCTCAAAATGTGGCTTTGTTTGCTGAGGACTGAAATCCTTCAGCCCAACAATACTCTTTGGGCTTGTTACAGGGTGGCCAGATGAAACCTGATGACCTGAGAGAGACAGAGTGGTCTAATACTACTTTTGGGACTTGAAATTAAGACCACCTACAGGTGTAAACTGTTACAGCTTCCTCACATCCCAGGAATTTATTCTCTCACTTGGAATCTTTTGGTATTTGAAAAATTCTTTTCTTGGGCTCTTTCCTGCAAAACCTTAATAAGAACACTGCATATATTGCAATTAGGTGAGCTTTTTCAGAGTTCCCTTAGTTAGAAGCCACTGTTCCCATCCCACAACTTCCTGTAACTGTAGAAAAATAGAGGTGTCTAGTTTTATTTTAGTCACTGTGGTGTATCTTGCCTGGTTTCCAGATGCTGCTCCAGAAAGACGTGGGTCACATGTAGGTTAGGTGAGTAGCTCTCTAGGCTCAATCACCTGCATTGGCTACAGATATAATTTCTCACCTAAACACAGATGCTTTATCACTTTTGAGGTAACCTAGCGTAGCCAAGGCATTTGCACAGACCTGCCTCTAATGCTTGATTCACAGGAGACCCATGCCCTAATGAAGATGTGGCTGGTAGCTGGGAGGGTTATCTTAGAGCATCTCAGATGGGACAAAGTGCAATTGAGTCAAGACCCTAATCAACAGAATCAGTGGAGTTTAGAAAACATCTCTTCTTACTTAAAGGAGAATGATTTGGCCAGCACAATTACTTTTTTACTCCAATTACTGTCTAATGGTCTAATGCCATATGACAAACACCTGAGTATTGCAGGCACCCACAAGAGCTGGCAGCTCTGACATGGGAGGTTCAGGATATGAGTGCCTTTCTCAAGCAGGTGTCTGGTCTGCAGGTAGAATACCTCACAGCACCTCGAATGATATTATCTATCTACGTATGTGCAACTGAACCTTGCCAAAATACTGCATTCACTACAGCGGGAATTTAGACTCACAGTTGACATACAGACAGACATCTCATGTGCCTTAATCTGCAATTTCAATCACATGACAAATGCTGGGAAATTACCCCCTCTTTCAGGGGTTTTCTCTGTTGGCAGACTTCCCTTGAAAATGTGTGGTTTGTTTCCAATTTGAACTTTTCTGGCTTCAGCTTCTGCAAATGGTTTTCATTTTGTCTTTTTTTTTTCCCATCTAGACTGTAGAACGTATCATTAGCCAATATTGTGTGCCTGTAAAGGTGCATAGGCGTTATAATCAAGTCAGCTGTCACTCTCCTTTCATAGACTGAGTAGATTAGGCTCTAAGTGAATAAATTATTTTCTGTAGTCCTCACTTCTTTCTTCATAACTCTTGTAAAATACAAAATATATAGGCAGGAATATAGTGCTTTGTTGACATACAGGGCCTCTCCACTGCATGCTCATCAGAACAAGCAGAGAGATGAGCAAAACAAGAAAAGAAAATAAGGCAAGAACATATCAGAGAGAAACAGTTCAGGTACACCAGCAAAAATAGTCCAGAAGGGTAGGGAAGTTAATCATAGGTAAAATAAACAGGCAGATCATAAACAGGAATTCCAAGACAACTGCAGTGATAGAGTCAAAATTCTCTTCTGTCCAATGTTTGGAAGATAAGTGATTCTCACCAATGGCCCAGGAGAAAACTAAAATCGCATGTAAAATGTAATAGTATGAAAAGTCTGGTCTGTTCATCCTTCGGGATAAAACTTCTGCTTAGGTGGTTAGGAGCAAAGGAAAGTTTGTTTAATTTTACTCCATGAATGCTTCTAAGAAGAATTTGCATCTGAATTAGGGGACTAACAAATACGGATTTGTGGATAAGGGCCACTACACCAGCTTGTCGTGAATATGAATTGTTACACAGCTTTAGTCGGCAATTTCAGATTTATTAATAATTTTGAGATAGGTCACAGTATTAGGTTGTATAATCTTAACAGCATCAGCCAATTTAAAACAGCAAGTTGATGGAATTTTTTACAATCAACATAGAAACTTAGTTAAAGATTCGAGAATGGCAAGGTTCACTCTATTACTTACACAGAAGTGCACAATGGAAAATTCAGTTATGATCAAGTTATAATGATTGACAGAGGGATCATGGATGCAGGGGATAAGGAGGACCCTCCCGTTGAGTCATGAGGTTCAGAATAGACCCCCTTTTCTAAACTCTTTACAGAGAGAAGTATAGGTGCAGCTAGGTCCAATCTTAGTCTCAGATTTGGTCAATGGTTTATGTGAATAGGGATTATATATATATAAATATATATATAGTCAAATTGCACGCACACACACCCCAAGGTTAACCCATGATTAAAATATCCCTTTCCCTGAGTTTCATGAATTACTCACTTTTATGTGCTGGCATTCATCAGCGCATGGCTAGTGAACCTCACTAAGTCAGGCCTTTGAGTCCTCGTGAAATGATCAACGAACGGCCCTTCAGTCCTTGCGAAATCTACCCTGAGAGCCGTCCCAGCTCAGTGAGAGATACAGGGTCACACAGCCCGCTGCAGTCCCCGAGACCTCAAAAGTTCTTCCGCTGGGATTGTTATTTATAGGATCAAGATGATTGGATTTGGTCAATATTTTACATTCTGGCCACAATTCTGGTACACAAGTCAGGGAGCAGGTGGGCCAGGTGTGGACAGAGATTGCCTGGCACCAAAGTCATTATGACCAAGATAACAGCACAAAAAGGCTTATCCTGGGATCCCAGAGCGGCCCGGGGGGCTGCACCACCCCATCCATATACTGGTTCTGAGACTATTCCTAGCTGTTCATGTTCCAGAACTTATTCAGGCTCCTTAGACGAAGTTTTTAGCAGCAGACGTCAGTCCTAGTTCTGCTAGCTGAGCTGTGGCTGTAATAATACCAGAGGCTTTATGCTGAGTATACAGAAGCATCCCATTGCAGAAGAATTGAGGATGAGATTCATTTTTTCTAGAAGAAAATAGTGAAAATATGCAGTGAAAGCAACTTTCACCTTCCACCATTCCCTTTCCTCTGCTTCTGCTTTGGATGAGCTGGAGAAGAAAAGACTGTACCCTGAGGTAGACAAAAAGGAAACCGTCTTCCAGGAAGACCAATGGCCAAGACAGACCCAGAAATGAAGCAAAAATTTCTAAGGAAGCAGGCTGGGGCAGGGAGGAAAGCACAAGATGGGAATGATTATCCATGGGTCAAGAGAGACAATCAGTGAGAGAAAATATTTACTCAGAGCAAGAAGGCAACATTTTCAGAGGTTAAGCTTTTTTTTTTTTGTTTTTTTTAAGAGCTCTATTTTGAGGGAGAAGGGAGTCAGGGAGGTAGCAGGAATAGATGTGCCCTCCACGATGATACTCCACCACCAGCTCCACCTATGTTTTGCTGGTTTTTTTATTTGTTCTTAAAGCTTGGGTGAGGAGCGGTTTGGTGCTATTGCCAAGCAGAATAGAGAGATACTCTACCTCTTAGAAGCTCTCCTGCCTTGAGGCACTTTTCTTGCTGGCCTAGTAAAGTCCTCCCTGTCTACTGACAGAAATGTCTGATAATAAAAACACCTAAAGCACACGCTACACAGTCAATAGCAACAGGTGGAACGCAACGTTCATCTTGAGAGCTAATCTAGATATTGCTGACCATTCTTTATGTTGCTCATTTTATTAACTGTTTTTCCCTCTCACTAACCTGGGCTGCAACACTTCAGTAGAAGCCTGATGAAGAGATGAGGCAATAAAAAATGTGTCTAGCTTATCCTTTTTTTTAACTAAGATAGTAATAAGAACATTAAACTCTCCAGTTTTGTTTGTATAGAAACCTGCCAGGCCCACAAAAATAATCAACAGTGTTAAAAGAACAGATGGCAACCATAACGTATCCAGCAGTCCAGATGCAATGAATTCTATAGCATTCTTATTTCATTTTATAAGGCCACAAAAGCCCTCTATAAAATCAACCTTTATTTTTCCATGCTGAAGCCAAACAGCGCATAAATAGCTCGTGACAAATCAAGAGACACAGGGAATATGGAGTTTCTTTCTCTTTATAAAAAAGTGCTGGTTTGTCCCACTATGGATGTTTAAATGTGTCCCAAAGAGAACCTGAGATAACGTCCTGCCATGACTGTGGGATGATTCTCACGGGCAGAAGGTGGCTGAATATGTATTCAGCAGAGTCATGATACCTGTTGTGGGAGACGTGCAGGCACTATGTCCAGTGGAAACTCCAAATGAATGATGTACAGTCAGTCCTGATTAGGTCACACTGCCCGAAAGGACAATGGAGGGAGGAACTAGGTTGCAGGTCACTGGGTCTTCTGCAGGTATAAAGACCAGGCAAAAGATCATCATGATGGTTCCTGTCATGCCTCTGTTACTTTTACACAAGCATGCATGGGTAGGAAGCTTATTTACCTCTAGTGTGGAAAAATACTAGCTACAGAGCATGAATACTGATGATAAATCAATATAGAAAGCTAAAATTAAAAGAAAGTGTATGCTAAAAATCTAGAAAAAAGACATCCGGCTTATACCATGAGAAATAAGTGTGGCCATTCTGAATGTGCCCGAATTCTCCTAGTCTGTTGGGCTGTTCCCATCGGTGACATGCAGCAAATGGTGTAGGAAAGAGTATAAAGAACACAACACAGAGAACTGATACTTCCCCTGGGACACCCCTTCCGTACACACATGGATGCACACACACACGGACACAGAGCCTCTGTGGAGTTGTTGCTGACGGAGCTATGTGACCACCGTTGGTAGCTGTATCTTTGCACCCAGAAGTTCTTGATGAGTTTTGCTTCACTAAATATATCCAACAGAATTTTGAATCCACAGATATTTTTGGATGCTGGAGTGTGTTGCAGCAGTATATCCTTCTTCTGTTTAAGATTTTCTCCTTGATTAGGTGTGCCACAGCACTTCTACTATGAGGATACTGACTAATTCCACACTCACCTTTTCTATGGTACAGTGATTCTGTGATCTCTGCAATAAGCTTCTCACAGACCAGTTTTCCAGGCAAAAGGCAATTCTGTTTATTCTTTTCTCATATGGCAATGATTCCATACCCATAACATTTTTACATCCATTATACATTTCTGAGAGCTGGCTAAGAGATGTATTCAAGTATTCAAAACACAGAGGCAATATCCACCCTTACAGGAGCATAACCAGGTTGTTCTATTTCATTTACTAGTCTTTTCCTAATTATTCAAAATAACCCCGTTGCCTTTTTTGACAGTAACTGGCCTGTGAGCGAAATTTCTCCACAAAGATCAGTTTCCTGAATGGTAAAAGATACTAGAACCCATCAACCTCTATGAATATTTAAAATAGGTGGTTTAGGGTTTTGTTTCTTTTAGGGTTTCATTTATTTATTTATTTTTAAATTATTATTGTTGTTGTTGTTGTTGTTATTATTATTATTATTATTATTGTCTTATAGTGTTTCCTATCTTGAGTTTCTTCTACCACTGGAAAGGTCCATTGCCTTATTTATTCCCTCCTTCTCCAGATTATTTAGCAATACACTGAACAGTACAGACCACAGATTTCATTCTTTTGACCACTTTGCTGGTAATTCCTGTCTTTTATCCACAAATTATTCCTTCCACTCTGAATATTTCATTTTAAGGATAATGTTTTCCTCTTCGTTACTGCTATAAACAAGCAAACTGCAATTAGCTGACATTTCAGAGCAAAAATTGGGATTTGCCTCCTCTATTCAGCTGTTTCAGTGTTGTTTCACTTCAGTGACTTCTGGTAAATACCGGTGCCTCCCATGGGATAGTTTTATCTGCTTTATTTAAAGAAGGATGCTGAGGAGCTATTTATTTGGGAAATATTGTATCTTCTGTAACTGCAGACTTTGAACAGGGAGCAGAGATTTCAACAGAGATGTGAGATTCATGCATGAGATGGGATGAAGACAATGAAGAATGGAGAGGAACAAGGTGAGACTGTAGCAGTGTCTCAGCTTTGCTGCTCCAGTAGCAGGTGGGAATCTTAAGTGGATTGGAAAAGACAAATAGAGAAAAACTGTGGAGGAAAACAGTATCTGTGTATTATGAATAATTAAATATTTGAATTAAGAGAATTAAAGAGGCACCATTACTCAGAGGTTGGATGGAGCCAGAGCCCCGTCGGTGACCTGTCATTTGTTTTTCGTGTGCTATCTGAGCAGCTGACACGGAGCACAAGCTGTACAGATCTCCAGCTTTCAATGCTCTGGCCTTTCCAGCATGTTATCACGGAGCACATGCGAGCTCAGTAGCTGGTTTCCCAAAATTCGTGGCAATGTGCCATGCACCTGAGAGGGGAATGGCCCTGTGCAGTTAATGAGAGTTTCAGTTACTAGATGGCAGTGAAAAATATCTGTAGAAATCCCAGTCCCAATAAGTGTTTTATCAGAGGTACGAGAGGCAGGCGAAAGGGGAGTCAGGATGGAATTGGGAGCTGTAGAAAGAAAAAATAATAGGAAAATATAAAAACAAAAATAAAGGGAAAGAGGACTGAAGTAATAAATATTCATCATCTTTTAGTTTGCACTTAACATCCAAGGCATTATGGTAAAGCATATATTAGGAAACTTGGAGCTGAAAAGAGAGAAAAAGCAGTATTTTAACCTGCCCTTTTCCTTCATGCATCACAAACGGAGTGTGTGGAAAGACTGACTGATACAACGTATTTATAGTTTGTACTGATTTATTTTTGAAAATCTTGTAGTGTTTATGAGCCCTGTTTATCAGAGCTCAGGATAATTTTTCTGCCAAGACAAACTTTCCAACCTCTTTCTGAGGCCTTATAGGCTCCTCACCTCGACGTTCCTCTTTGACGATGAGTTTCCAAAGGCAGTGGTGGAAGATGAGCAAAGGCTTATTCTCATATTGCTTTTGGTGGAGACCACACTCAGATTCAAAATCTTCAGAGCAGCTGGACCAAGGCTCCAGCGTTATCACTCATGGGCTTTCTGGCTCTTTGTGGAGTTACTGGTATCGTTGGTAACCGAGTCTTGGAGCTTTGCTGGTTTAATGCATGATGTGTGTTCAGGAAGGTTGGCGAGTTAGAGACATGGCGCTTAGACATGTAGGGCTTAAGGGCACGTGGGATCTGTCTCCAGGGAGAATTTTGGCACCCTACCTTTGTTTAGGTGTCACAAATCCTATTGATGTTTAATTTATTTCCCCAATTTTATTTCTCTTGATGTTTCTGGGGTTTTTTAGTGTTGCTGTTTTCATTTTCTAAATCCATCAGTAGAAAGGAAAAAATTCCATGACTCAAGAATTTATGGGGACAGGGCTGGCCTTATATCACAGTCTTCAATTTTGATTCAAGGAAATAGCTATTGAAAAATCTTACTAAATGGTGTATTCTTATGAATGAATGCACTAGATATGTTGACCTGAACTCAAGTTCTTTTCCACCAGTGAGCTTTGCTTTTGAACCATGAGGAAATGTGTAATGGGAAAGGAAAGAAATGGAAAGAAAATAAAGTGAGGATGGATAAGAACAGACTTTAATAAACAACAGCAAGGTAATGGGTGAGTCTCTGCTAGTAGGACGCTTGGAGTTGTCTATGCATTATCTGTTCTTCCTGTTACGGAGTGGGAAGATTGAACAGCAGTGCAACCAGAAACTACAGAAGGTGTGTTTTCTATATGCTCTTGCTTCTAAAGATAATGGGTCAGACCTTCTGTGGGTGAACATGAGCCAAAGCGGAATAAAGTTGGCAGGATCTGATTCAATGCCAGGGAATGTCTCTTTTTTTATTTACCTTTTTTTCCTCAGGCATAGTAGGTTTTTTCACAGCTTGTTTTCAAAGGGGGAGTCACCCGCACTCAAAAAAAGTGTCTTGCCAGCAGGTCTCAGGTGTGCTCCAGTGAAAGCAGGACCATAAAAGTGGTAGTGAGGGATGTGAAGACAGCTCCAGGCCTTAAATTTATATCTCCCAGGATACCACGGTGCATCTGTTTTCTATTTGGGCTTGCACGCGTCTGTTTTTTTAAGTTGACATTTTAGAAAAATTGGAACATTTTGTCATTTCCCTCTGTGCAGATGTACAGGCGGGAGAGGTCTGTTCAGCTGGGAGCTTGGGCTCAGTTAGAAGGGGAGAATTTCCTCCATATTAAAGGGTCACATTAAGGTACCCTGAACCTGTGCTTGGAGTCCTCGCTCTCGGAAGCAGAGGGCAGGCTCAAATCTCAGATGTTATTAAGAGAAAGGGGGAAAACAATATCCTTCTCACCATTACAGCTTCAGTGAATGGCTTGAAAGGCAAATCTGTTGACTGCTAGAGTTTGCAGAGAGCCTTAACAGAGAGCAACTGGTGCCCTGAGTACTCCATCTCACTTGCAAACTTCATCTCTTAGGCAGAATATCCCAGGTCGATTTAATCTGTTTTGTCTTCTTGTGATACAGAGAGCATCTCCCCCGGTGTCTGCAGGTGCCCAAGACATGGTGGGAGGAATGTCAGCAGCAGAAATACAGGCTGCCATCACTCGAGCTGAAGGACAAGTATTATTAACTCATAGTCACAACAGGCTGTAATCTTCAGGCACCCAAGGAGCTGCCCAGTTTGCCCAGTGGATTCTCCTTTCCTTTCCTGCCTTGACTTGCTAACACACCAAGGGATGACTTTTCACAGTGGGAGTAGCAGTACTGAGAAAAAAAGAAGGTCTCAGTGAAAGTATAACACCTTTCATGTCAGTTTTAAGGAGTAGTGATAAGGAAATGAAAATCATCTTTCAGTAAAGATCAGTAAATTTTTCCCTCTCCTCTCTGTCCTTAACTCCAAGAGGACTTTTTAAAACATTATTTTCTCTGAAGCAGGTAGCTATTGATTCCTTGTCTCCAACCTCCTCCTCTTGACCTTCAGACTGCTGATGCCTAACAGCACAAATGGGCTCTCGCTTGCCCCTATCAGCCTGACATTTTCATCACAGCCAGGGCCTTCAGGCTGTGGTTAATGCAGTAAAGGAAATTATAATAATAGGATAAGCTTGAATTTTCACTAGGTCAGCATTCAGATCATAGGGTGATCTTGTGACAAAGGTTTCTGAAGCATCCTGACATTTATAAGTGCATGCCTCCTGATATCTATGGAGGTCATCTTATTCCCGTGTAAATAAATTGAATTCTACTCAATTTACAGGCAAGGAGATTTTTCATATGAGACAGGTCATAAAAAATACAGGATTTGTTCATGCTTAGTTATCACGTTTTGATAATGATTATGGTTAACATCACCATTTCTGCCTTTAGAGTTGGGTTGCAAGGCACTCCGTTGATACTTCACTTCAGATTTGGGGTCTTTTTTTGTGGCCAGGCCTGACAAGGTCACATATTTCAGCATCAGCCTCTCCTTGCCAATGGGCTCACAGTCTGTGCTGTAATATCTCCTTCATACTAACTGTTTGAAACTAGATTAAACTGGGAACTAAACAAAATTTCAACTGACCTGGACACTCTCCTGTGCAAGGGAAATGCTTTTAAAAAAAAGCGATTATGAACAACAGTTTGTCTACTAAATTTTCCAGACATGTTGCTCTTGGATCTGAGGGGATGGTAGCATCGACCCCTCAAAAAGGAGAGAGTTCTAGCTCTGGGAAAGCATCTTTCCTAATCAGGCAACAGTGAAGCAGAATGAATTGCTTGCTGACACATATCGATAGCTTCTGCCAAATTATGCATGATTTAAGGCAACTAATGAACTATGTGATGATAGCTGAAGGCAAGCATGTCCCAAAAGATATATTGCTTACCACCTGCCTGGACAAGAAGTACAAATATTACTGCATACAATTTGGGGCAGCTCTGCACTTCTAAAATACTGACATATGAGTTTTGGTTGAGTTGTTAAGATATTTTCCATAAGATGCCATTCTCATTTTGTCACACCTTTAAAAAAAAAAAAAAAAAGAACTTAAGTCCTTATTTCAGAAGTCATCTGTATGGAAAATAAATTAATAAATAATGAGCTAGTAGCAGCAGCAAGACGAATAGGACTGATAGCTTAATAAAAACTCCTGATTTTTTAATATTTTTTAAAAGTAAAACGGCTTAAAAAGAGAAATATTTCTCCTTGCTTTGAGTGACATCAAAATTTGAATTAAAAATACAATAAATACTTGAAATTTAAATTTACTAGTTAGTAAAACCCAGTAAAACTTATGTACCGATGATAGAAATGTTTTCAGAGTGGTGATTTACATCAGTAAGTATCTGTCAAAGAAAATAGATGATGGGATTTCTTATAGATTAAAATAAATGGATTTGAGGAAAAAGTATGTTTTCTAATTAGAAGAGCAAGAGTTTGTTATCGAAATTGTTTCAGATCTGTCCTCCCCAAATCCTGCAGTACTCCCAGTAAGAAGAAATGATTGAAATGGTATCCATGCCCTCTGCCGTCAGCCAGCTGCTGGATTCAGACTTCCTTACATTGCACTGTATGTACAATTGGGTTGCCTTTAGCAAAGCCAAGAGACAAGTGACAAGTCTTTTACTCTATGAATTTCGATAGATTGCAGAGGAAAAGGTTTTGGTCGATACAAATACATTTGATTCTAACAAGATAAAAAGTTGAAACAACAAAATCCACATTAAACCCCAGAAGCTTTTTTCGTTCTTATTTTTCTGTATTTAACTTCATGCTTTTATCTATACGATAATTTGTGCAATAAAATGGAAGAAAAATTCAAAATTAAACAATATCTTTGAAATAATGGAACTTTCACCCATATGACATCATGGAAACCTTTCAACCAGTTCCATAACCATCCATTTGGTTTGGAGAGGGTTAGAAGTGTCCTGAGGAGACGGCAGCCAGTCCTTCTGATAGAGAGGACATCTGCTGAAATTAAATCAACCATGACAGGTGTGTGTTGAAAACATTCTAAAAATCCTCCAGATTGTTAGTTCGGAGCTTCTTGAGAAAACGATAATTTGGCAGTGGAGCTGGAATTAGTGAAATATTTTGGCTTGCCTAGGATGAATATTTTTCACCCACCCCAACTAAATTAGACACAACAAGGAAGAGGAGGAGTGGAAAATCATTTTAGCAAAATATTCTGCTGTGAGAAATTAGTGTGTGGAGATTAAATGACTTGCTTAAGGTCAGATAGGAAGTGTACGGGCAAGGCCCTTGGGAGGTCTAGATCAAAGCTTGAACTCACGTCTTATCCTTAGTTCAAGGCCCTTGGGAGGTCTAGATCAAAGCTTGGACTGATGTCTTATCCTTCCTTTCTTGTATTTAAATGTGGACTGAAGATATTACCCAAAGAGAAGCAATCTTCACCATCCAGGAAATAAAAGACCTTTTTTTTACTTTCTTTCTCTTTCTTAGCATATAGCTAATGATCTCCTGAATGGAGGTCTGGGAATCTGGGCACATGCGTTTTGCTCCTGAGCAGAAGATTTTACCCTACAGCCAATATCTGCAGAACAGGTCAGCTCCTTGGTCTTTCTGTTTCTGCTGAGCAGTCAGGAAAAGAGCTGAGGCATGTGGGTGTCTATTCTGAGCAGCCACCCAAAGCCTTTTCCTGCCCCTCATGTTCACACTTCTTCTCACTCCCAACTTCCTCCCTTGGGCAGAAGGGAAGAAATTACAGGTTTGTCTGGAGCAATGCCAGAAGGCAGCCTTGTAGATGGACCTCTCTCTAAACATCTAAATGTGTATTTATAGATACGTAAGTTCTCACATTGAAGAAATCAAATTAGTCGCAAAGTTTCAGGCTATTCAGCTCTACCCGATAATGCTCAGATGTCGTTGTGAAAAACCTGGACCTTGATGACTGCCAGAAAAAATACACAGGCACTAGAAACCCCAAGAGATACAAATCTTTCCTTGAAGGTAAGGGCAAGATTTTTGTCCAAGTGATGATTTCAGACAAACCAGGGAAAATGTTCTTCTCAGTGTCTCCCGATAAGCACCCACAGACATGTCCTTGGGATCGCCTCACTGGGGTGGATGATCTGCAGCTACTTGTCAGTCTGGGTTGGGGAGATGCTGATGCCATAAATCCATCACCAGACGTTTTGATCTCTCTTTAAGTCCTCTGACATGCAAGTTCTCCTTGAAATAAGGCCAGCTGCTGGCAGAGAACTTCCTCCTGATGGACCCTCCTATCTTCCCCAGGTTTCACAGTTTTTTCCAAGATGAGCACAAATGGTGGGGCGTGGGGTGGGGTTGGGGAAGTAAGGGGGGAAAAGAAACCCTCATTACTTCTCAAATAAAACAGCCTGCAAACTCCAGAACCTCTTTAGATGTCTCTTTGCTACTGGGAACAGAAAACAATCTGGTTTCCTATAAAACACTAATTTTAGCACATACTAAGCAGGGTAAAAATTATTCATTAAGCATCAGGAAAAAGAAAAAAAAAAAAGACGGGGGAGAGAGGTGAGTGAATTACATAAGAACAAGTCCAATTTAATTTCTAAGAGCCAAGACAGGAGACCAGTGGCAAGTACTGGGGATTCAGTTCCGGTTTGGTTGCAAATGCAGGTCATGTTGGCATGGCATTTTGAAAACAGGTGTGAGCAGGCTCCCTCCCACTTCCAGATCCTGTGTAGACAGACTGCCTAGGCACTTCAACTGTGCTGAAGGTTTTATTAAGTAACCTCTGGCTTTTTAGCACAGATCCTGTGGATAGACTTGAGTTCATGGCCAACTGGTTTGGAACATGGGCAGAGGAATTGCATGTTTTGACTGGATGGGCATCCCCTTGGGGATTCTGGATGGCTCCAAGCAGTGTTGATGAGCCACAAAAGTATGTAAAACTCTGAAGGGAAAAAAAAACCAACCAAAGCAAACCAAAAAAACCCAACCACCCCCCAAAAAAACAACAGCAGCAAACTGGGACTCATGTTCCATTACTGCCCTTGCCAGTGATTCATAGTATGATCTTGGCCAACCCATCTAATCTTGTTATGGTGGCATAATTAACTGAGAATGAGTCCTTTCACAAATGTCTCATCTCAGGAAGAAGAATTAGTCTTCAGGGTCCCTGTGGCCGTCAGGAAAGTCTTTTTCTGTTAAGAGCAATGGCCAATCCTACTTTTGAAACTGCAATAGCTCTTGGATCGCATTGGAACTGCAGATGATTTACAGAATGGACTAGCTTATATTCAGTAAAGCTGAGTTATGGCAGGAATGGCTGGAGAGAATAGCTCCTGCTGTAATTGAGGGACTGGAGGGCTTCTCTAAGCAAGGAAATGTTATGGGGCTGTGGCTTATTCAACCCATCAAAGTAAAAGCAGCAAGGAGAAATGTGGATGAACTTTAAGGAACAAGATGAGTTACTAAAGTCATATGATAATTCTGGCATGGAAAAAAGGAGTTGGAAAGGAGAAAGAGGCCACTGATAAGAGAAGCAGGGCAGAAGATCCAAGCACTTAGGTAACTAGAAAATGGATCTTTCTAAGGCTGTAGGTGGGATCATGTGAGGAGGGCATCATGGGGGAGCTTGGTGGTCAGAGAGTTTCCTTCAAATTCTTACCTTCTCTCCAGACTTTGTATAATCCATGGGGCAAGGCTCACCTGGTGTTTAACTACCCAATAGCTTTGACATCACTGGCATTACACTAGCAGAAGTATTACACCAACCTGTAAGGTATAGTATATAGGCAGAGATGGGGAGAGAAACAGGGCCATACAACCAGACACTGGTTTAACTCATTCTGGTGCCAGTGAAACCAGGAGAATGACTTCAGCACATCACAGAAATGCCAAAATGGTGAATCAAGCCTCTTAAATGTCCAAAGGACCCTGGCAGAGAGTAAAGCATTAAATGAGAATCGCCTCTCCCTCAACAGATTCAAACTACAAAGTGGGAAACAGGGTTCAGGAACTGAATTGCCCCAAGGGATAGTTTGAACCAAAGCCCCAGATATCAGCATCAACTTTGGATATTGTCAGAGCTGAAACTGAACTGAGCCCAGTCCTCTAGCTGAGCAGGATAAAGTCTGCAGTGCCAGGACTTGACCTGAAGCACATGTACTGGGTTATGAGAACCTTGCTGTGAGTACTACCGAGTCTGCAGATCCTGCAAGCTGTGGTGCAGTACATATTGAACACTCCCTGCCCCAGGCCCTCCTCCCCTCCCTTGCACCTGCCCGTGGTCTCTGGCTTCTTTAGTCTAGACTATACAATCTCATTATGTTTCCTAATTCCTGATCTCTTGCTAAAATCAAACTGGATGAGATTACATGCTAGATAAGGCAGAAAATTCCACTGGAGCCCAATGACATGATCTTATCAAATGATGATTTTAATTCCTATCTCTGCTAATTAGAGTAGCATGCTATGGGGAATCCAATACAGGCAAATTCCATTAGTTTCTCCCGTCTCCTGACTTCCAACTTGTCTGCTGTCAAGAATTTTCAGTGTATGAGATGGTTAAGGGCAAAACTAACATATTAAAGGGACCCATTCTCTTCCAAAAGGCCCTTTTTCTCTTCCTTCCCCCATATCTATATGCGGGATAGAAGGGGCTCGAAACTCTTCCAGATGCTCAGCTTCTGAAGGATGACATTGCCTCCTTGACTTCACCTGCTGGCAACATACACTGAAAGAACAGGATGTTCTAAGAATGAAATTTTTGCTCTCTGCTGAAATGAAGACAGCTTTAGGGTAGAGTGTGGCAGGTGGTATAAACTATGAGGTACAGCGCAGGGATGACAGCAACAAGCCATTTGCTACTCTTCCTCCCCCAGTGAGCCAAAAAACCATGACGCACCATCTAGAAAGACAAATATGTTCACTTCCCTGTTCCCCGTGCTGCAGGAGCCAATTCCATCTATGATTAAACTGTGACGTCTTCAAGCACGCCTCACACAAACACCAGGGATTAAGTAGGACCATGTTCAATCACAGGGGAAAGGGTATAGTTTATATTGTGACTGAAGGTGATAAACAAGCTCCTCTTTATTCCGCTAGCTGAGAATCAGCTTTAACTGTGCAGAAGTAAACACCTGCTTGAAGGGCAGAGGTTAGGAGCCAGCTGTCCTGCTTGCTGCTCAAGCTGGAAGCAAAGCAGGCTGCAAAGACTCAAGTGTTTGCTTGAGACCATTTGCTCCCAGGGGGTTGTGAGAGATCAGAGGGGCACAGAGAGGAAAGGAGTCCTTCGAGACACTTTAAACACTTAAATTCAAAACTTGTCAAGGCTCAATGCTAACTAAAAGGGTATGCTTTATGTGCCTGTTACTAATGAGTAAGAAGGATTTTGTGGTGCAAAAAGAAAAGCTTCCTTGAGGGAACTTTGTTTCTGCTTAACACTTACGTGTAATGACAGGTCTAGCCAGGGGCTTAGGGAGAAGCATCCTCCTCTATCTGGAGCCTAAAAGAGACTTCTAAGGTGAACAGTTTTTAATGTAATACTGCACACCCGTCTTCATGAAAATTAGGGCCCTGGTAACCATGTTGTTGATGATAAAAGAGTTAGAAAACAAGCAACACCCACCTGGTGCTGGTTTGGTCCGTAGCCCTCTCCTAGACAAGGTTCAGACGCAGCTCAGGACAACAAGCCCTGGGGACCATAAGGAAAATGAGTAAGACTACATCCTACAGTCCTCCAGTGCTAGCTTAGAAAGCTTTGCATCCTCAAAAACCCTCCTTTGCCCTCTTGTCACACCCCACAGGATGGGAAGCATGTTTGTTCATTTTTATCTTATGTGATGACTCTACTGTTGGACTTTAGCAAAGCCTTCATACTATATCAGACCCTTTGAACAAATAAAGCACTTGCAGAACACGAAGGATGACTTAAGCTCACAAACAAAATGTGAACCAAAGGAGATCCATAACCAAGTGCTATGTAATGTAGATGCAGCCATTCTGTGCCTCATGGCCAAACTTTGCTCTTCGCTCCTATTTAGTTAGCAGAAAAGACACAGCCATTGATGCAGTTAAAAATGGAGCCATGGAAAGTCATTAATCACTGTGAGACATTCAGTGGGTGGAAGAGTAGGTGGGTAGGTAGACCAACAGACAGGTAAGTAAACACAGAGTATTATCATCAGAGTATCATTTCTCAGATTGATAACATCCGTGCTCCTACCTCCTCTAAATATAGGAAGGTAAAGAGATGCCAGGGTTGCTTGGCTACCTGGAGGTGGGAACAGGATGGAGATGGCATTAATTAACTTCTCATTCTCTGGCTGTTCTGTATAAAATAGAAACTCATCATTAACATCCTGCTGGTCCACAGATTCCTTTCCTTCTACACAAAAATATCACAATCTCTTCCGACCCAGGGATTTAAGGATAGGCATTGCAGTGAGAAGCTCTGCAAAGCCCTAAAAACAAACAGCTCATTTATTCTGGTAGAAGTCTGAGCAATGAAAAGCAAGATACCTCACCTGAATAAAGTCACCCCAGTCTTTGCAATAGCCTGGGCTGTCCTTCATGCTAATTTAAAAATTGAAATAACCTGTAACTGATTTTGTGTTTGTTACTACCTGTTATGTGTACACATAACTTGCAGAAAAGAAAGAAAGGAGAGAGTTGCAGCAAATAAGGCTTTCTTTGAGCAGCTAGCAAAGATAAGAAGAGAACAGACAAAGCATTGACCTGTGGACAAAATCTTCCCTTGCTCTTAATTTATAATGCACTGGGCGTGCAGTCATGCCCTCCAAGAGGCATGACCGAGCAATTTTGCCTGGTGCCAAGTTTGCATTTGTGTTTATGCCTTTGCATACTCGAAGGTCAAGTTAGCTTTGGCTCCCTTTCCTCACTCATCTCCTGGGCACTGTCAAGGAACTTGAGCTCTTTTCCTTTCCAACTGATGGAATTCGGTCTCACGCACTCCTCTCTGTGCCGCCAGGTACAGCTTGGATAAGGGCCTTCTAGGTCCCTACTAGGACTCAGAGCATCTCCATCTGGCTAAGGCTGGCAGAATGCGTGGGTATAACTGTCTATGGTTGCTTTCATCTGCACTATGATATTTTCTAACCATTGAAGAGGCTGGATCTGGAGGTGGAAGAGAGTCACCAAAAGGGTATCTTTCATTATCAATCAGGATATGAGGGTATGGTTCTTCCAAGAGTAAATGGTGATGCACTTTTATCTGGTTATTGAAAAGATAAATTAAAAACTGCAAGCTACCTTTTAAATTTAGGTATCCCTTTTCGTTCTGGGATTTCATTTAATGCCCCGTGTACACCATGGAAGACTGCAGCTGAGTCAGTCACCCCAGACTCCTCTTTATAGTCAGTAGAGAGATACAAGCACTCCCAAGGCCCATGTCTCGACCTTTTTTAAGCACCTGCCCAGAGGGCAATGAACCTGCCCTAGACTGCATCCGTTACATCCCCATTAACTGGCAAGGGAAGCTGGAGTGACTAACTCCAGTGGAGGCTGCACCACTCCAGATATATGCATTAAGTCACACGAACTCCACCCTCACTCCATCACTTCTGTCTGTGCATGCAACATCTTCAGCACAAGTCCCAGCAGCCCTGTGAAAACACACCTGGCCTTCCCTGTTGACTGCCTGACTGACGTGATCTGGGTGTAGCGCAGCATTTGGGTGGACTCGGGAACGTACGAGATCAGCGCAAGAGAGGTGAGTGCCTCATCTCCACCAGTGCTCAGGACTGGAAGCACGTGAGGAGCTGCTGAGCACAGAATAGCCCTTCCCTGCATTCCTTCCACTGACCAATCAACCCTCCATCAATTTGTCCAATCATTTCTTTATAGCTCAATTCTGTTTCTAGTTTTCATAGTGTTCTTCCTTTCCGTGTCACCAGAGATAGTGGGAAACTAAAACAAGGGCAGCCATTCAGGCAGGTTCACCACAGATCAGATGATGTTGTTGCAGTAATTCCTGCAACTCCACTATGAACGATGCTGCACAAATATTTAAGACTGCTTGTAATCTAAGCAAATTTTGCTTGTCATGTAGAAGGATTCTGGCAGAGCTCCCTCTGTGTGGCAGTCCTCATTTGTCTGACATTGTCACACAAGGTGTTTTCTTCCCTGCACAGGTGCGAGGCTGGTTCGTAGGGAGGAAGGAATGAAGTCCTACATGAGAAGCAGAGCCTCGCTGCCTCCTTAAACTTACTCTGAAACAGGAGTTCCCATCCTAACTCTCTCATGATCTCCCCTTCTTTACTTGTCCTCTGCTTTTGCTAACAGCTTTGAATGTCAAGTTTGGTGGAAATGGGGTAAAACAGATTCGCTAATACAAAACAGCTACTTTGCACTGCTTTGACACACCATATGCAAAAATCAAACTCATTATAAATATATATATTTTTTAATCTCTCAAATACTAGTTTGTTTTTGGAACTGTTTAATATCCCTTTATGGAACTATTCTTAAGCAAGAAAAAACCCAAATGCAATGGTAACGGCCATAGCAATGACAAAGATTTTTTTCCTTTGATTCTGCAAGAACACAAAGCACGGACAGTGAAGTTACTGCTGGGTGTGAGCACTTTGTGTAGCATTCTTGAAGGCAGAAAGGTTAGGAAGGAAGAGGGTAGGTTTTCAGTTTTCGAAGACCAATTCTAAATAAGTTAAAGAGCCCTTATGTTTCACAGAGTGGATACTTAAGGCTAAGGTACACAAAGGACTCTTTAGTGGATTTTTTTAATGTGTTAGACTGATGGGAGAAAATGAATAATTTCTATCTGAACTTGTGTTGTAAAAAATTTAAGATTTCACCTCCCCAACAAGAAATGAATGTACTTTGAAATCAAATGCATCAGGAACATAAGAGACTGGAAATATCATAAATCGTCAAATTAATTCTGAGGAAGAATTCACTTGAATTTTGACGTGAACATAGATTTTTCTTAAGCTTTGATTTGGTTTAGTACAAGAGGCAAGGGGCACCAACTGAAACAGGAAATTCCATTTAAATGTGAGTAAAAGCTTTTTTACTGCCAAGGCGGTCAAACAGTGGAGCAGACACAGAGGTTATGGGGGCTCTATCCTTGGAGACATTAAAATGTTGACTGCACAAGACCTTGAGCAACCTGCTCCAGCTGACACTATTTAAGCAATGGGTTGGACTAAATGATCTCCAGAGGTCCCCTCCAACCTCAGCGTCTTGGTGATACGTGAGCTCAGAACAAGCCTCTGGCTTCAAGAATCCCCTGCTGACCTCTCTCATGATTGTGCTTGCAGTTATTTGACAGCCCTGTGATACAAGGTGGTGTTATGTCCGTTCTCACATAGGAAGGAAACTGAGGCACTACGTTGCAGAAGTGATGTGCTCATGTTCTCCTATGGGTCAGTGGCAGAACACCCTCTTGCCCACCTTCCCTGATCCTCCTCCTCTCCAAATGCCTCTGGATAATTCATAAAAATGAGTAGCTGGGCAGAGCTGAGGAGACCTGATCCAGGAAAGGGCATTTCTTCTTCTTAATAACAGCTGTACTGTGAACGGGTTAGGGACAGACAGTGCTAATTCTGAAATCCTAAGGGTTTCAGCAGAAGGGGAAGCAAGCCAGCAGAGACATGCCTTGTCCAAGTATTTAGAGAAGGGGAAAAGAGGAGACAGAAATGACAAGGGATTGGCTGGCAGTAGGGGAATAAATAGAGAGAAGCCAGCTGTTGAGCTAATGCAGCAGATGGAGAGTCAGGTGAGTTTTGTGCTGATTGTTGGCTTTGATACTGATCTTCACGGTAGCCTTGGATGTGTCACTGCACCTTGCTTTGCTCCTCTCTGAAAGTGGGAGAAGGACTGGCTCAGGACTGATTGTCCTTCCATTCATGGTGAAAGCTGTGGATGTTGTCTACCTAGGCTTTAGTAAATCCTTTGACACCATTTCCCAAACCATTCTCCTGGAGAAACAGTGTGCTCGTGGCTTGGATGGGTATACTCTTCACTGGATAAAAAAAACAGCTGGAAAGCTGGGCCCAAAGAGTTGTCATGAACAGAGATAAATCCAGTTGGCAGCTGGTCACAAGTGGTGTTCCCCAGCGCTCAGTATTGGGGTCAGTTCTGTTTAATATCTTTATCTACGATTTGGATGAGGGGATCAAGTGCACCCTCAGTAAGTTTGCAGATCAAACCAAGTTGGGCAGGAGTCTTGATCTGCTAGAGGGCAGGGAGGATCTGCAGAGGGACCTGGGCAGGCTGCATCGATGGGCCGAGCTCAGCTGTGTGAGGTTTAACAAGGCCAAGGGCCAGGTCCTGCCCTCGGGTCACACCAACCCCAGGCAACGCCCCAGGCCTGGGGCAGAGGGGCTGGGAAGTGCCCGGCGGAGAAGGCCCTGGGGGTGCTGGCTGACAGCCGGCTGGGCATGAGCCAGCAGTGCCCAGGTGGCCAAGGAGGCCACCAGCCCCCGGGCTTGTGTCAGCACTGGTGTGGCCAGCAGGGGCCGGGGCAGGGATGGGGCCCCTGTGCTCGGCACTGGGGAGGCCCCACCTCGAATGCTGGGCTCAGGTTTGGGCCCCTCGGGACAGGAAGGGCCTTGAGGGGCTGGAGCGTGTCCAGAGAAGGGCAGCGGGGCTGGGGCAGGGTCTGGAGCACAAGTGTGCTGGGGGGCGGCTGAGGGAGCTGGGGGGGTTTAGCCTGGAGAAGAGGGGGCTGAGGGGAGCCCTTCTCGCTCTCTGCAGCTGCCTGAGAGGGGCTGGAGTGAGGGGGGGCTGGTCTCTGCTCCCAAGTCACCAGTGACGGGACGAGAGGGAACGGCCTCAAGTTGCACCAGGAGAGGTTTAGACTGGAGATTAGGAAAAATGTCTTCACCAAAAGGGTTGTGAAGCATTGGAACAGGCTGCCCAGGGAAGTGGTTGAGTCTCCATCCCTGGGGGTATTTAGAAGATGTGTAGATGTGGTGCTTAGGGACATGGTTTAGTGGTAGACTTGCCAGTGCTAGGTTAATGGTTGGACTTTATGATCTTAAGGGTTTTTTCCAATCTAAATGAGTCTATGATTCTATCTATGGTTCTAATTTTGTGAAGTGGGAAGAGGCACTGAACCAAATGTGTTGCTGATGTACCCCGAACACCAGCCTGCTCATGGCTGCAGGGACCTCACCTCAAAATGGTACATCACATAAAGGGAATGACCAGTTCCTGGGGCTGCCACCTGCCCCCACAGAGTTAGAGGGAGCTTGGACAGGGACTGGCTGTGCTGCTGAAACTCCCTTTTATTGCCTGTACAAAGAACGAGTCTGATTTCCGTTCATTTTCTGAGAACACACTATCTGGCTCACCTATGGCTTCTGCAGTTTGGGCCTCAGGTCTTGGGGGTTTTGTTGGGTTTTGTTCTCCCCCTCCATCCCTCATCTCCTGGCCTCCAATGGGAAGTTGTACAAGTTTGAATAGAGCCCATAAAAACGCCTCCTCTCTGCAAACAAACTCTGTCATCACAGAGAGGCATGAAGGGGAACCAAAATCTCAGAATCAAATGCACTGACTCATTTCTGTTGCACCCTCTGCGTTGCTGGGAGGGCCACAAGCCACCATAGCTCCCCAAGGTGAGATGTGTTTCTACCCTCCCATTCACCCTTGGGGAACCCTTGGCTTGACCCCAGCACAGCAGCAACCTTTTTCCATACACCACCTCTTCTCATCTGCTGCCGGAAGAGAAGCAATCAAGGTTCAGGTCTCCTCCATGTTTGTCCTCATTCTGTTCCGCAGCTCAGACATGCACCAGCAAACGATGACCAGGGAGGAACTTCAAAGCCAAGGCTTTTTTAATGACTGAAGTGAGGGACAACCTCTGACCTCCCCATAAGGGAAACAATAATTGTTGACAGGGCTGGAAAAAATGTTCTCATTGTGAACATAAACAGGCTGGAAGGAGCTTGCAGTGCCAGATGTGGCTGAGAAGTGTTTAGGAGCTGAGACAACATAGGAAATTTCCATCACATTTTTATTAATCAGAAAAACGGTCTGGGGGGTGGGTTGTTTTTTTTTTTTCCTGGTCAATACCAAACTGGAAAACAGACATCAACAACATTCCTCTTTTTTTTTTTTTTTTACCTTTCTTCCCTTCCATTGCTCCCTTCTCCAATTTTAATTGGAACTGAAACTAAATTGGGGATTGTCTTGGGAATGCTTTGTTTGACATAATCTGCCTTGCCTGTGTTATAATGTTTTTCTTCCCTTTCTCCAAGCTGATCATCCCTTGTGTTTTAAAGCAGTTATTCACCCCCTTACTTGACTTACTAAGGGTTCCCCAAGAAAATGGATGTCCAATGGAGTTCTCCCTCTGCAACGCTTGCCCCGCACATATGCACACACCTCACTCTGCAATGCAATAACAGGGCTCAAGAAAAGCAATGGGAATGGGAGATGGACTTAGTTATACTGTGTACCAGTCTTCTGGGTAGGTTTCAGATCCTGAACTCACATGGAGACTTTGAGCCTGTAGGGTTCCTGTTACACACAGTAAAACTTGGGAACTGCAGATGTAGAGATTTTACTGGTCCTGCCCTCTGGGAACCCATCCTGACTCCATAGCTTGGAAACTCTTCGACTGGGAGGGCTTTGGAGACCAAAACTCAGGTGCTGGAACAGGCTGCCCAGAGAGGTGGGTGTGTCACCATCCCTGGAGGTGTTCAAAAAATGTATAGACGTGGCACCTCAGGGCATGGTTTGGGAGGCCTGGGGGTGTTGGATTGGCAGTTGGGTTTGATGATCCTAGAGGTCTTTTCCAACCTTAATGATTCTGTGATTTTATAAGTGATGGACTGTGGTGTCTAAAGGAATAATCCCTGAGACTTGCTGTCCTTTCAGCCACAACACTGAGAAAATCATGTGTTGTTGTCAAAATAATAATTTGGGTTTTTTCTGTCAGACATTGGGCCCAAAGAGTGAAGAAAAGAATTCTGATTAATATGGTGCCCTTGAGGGATATGGGCCATTGCTCCCCATGACCATCTAACACGCTTCCATGGGAGCCAGGTGCCCAGTCTCCAACTGGGAAGCTGAGCTTTCCTGAGAAATGGTTGCTTCCCAACATCGTCTGAAGAACCTTCTTGTTGTACTTCTCATGCAACAAGGCATTTGTCTTGCTGCTGGAATAAGAATAGATTAAGGTTGTGAGGGCTCAGGACATACAGAAGAGTAAGGATATATGTGGGAAAAATGAGTGGGCATTGTTTCTCACATAGTGGAAATTGTATGATCTTTGTAGTGGGTTGGGAATTTCCCATGGATTACATGTGTTGATCCCTCCCTGTGTTTCTCCTCCCTGCCAGCTTTAGGAGCCTTGGTAGAACTGACAAAGAAGCTGAAATATCCTTTAGCTTGAGCTAGATACCATTTCTACTTACAAGCTCCAATATAATAAGCCTTTATAAGCTTCCTTCATTCTTTCACACACAATCTCTTCCCCATCAGGTCTTCCAGGTTTACTCACTTCAAGGGTTGAAGGCCAGGTTTCCCTCCACTTCCTTCAGAGTCAGTGAGCTCTGCAAATCCCTCTGAATCCACACATCTAATTAGAGAATTCCCCCCGCTATGCTCTGGCCATCAGGCCTTGGTTTGGAGATCCTCAGCACATTATGAAAAAGCAGCTTACCCCACCACTGAACACTGCTCCCTGAGCATTAAACTTTATAATCCTGTGAAGTGAGTTATTTTGTCACAGTCCATAGGAACTTGAAAGAAAAGACCTAATTTTCTACATTATCAAACAAGCAATTATTATATGAATCCATTTAACAATAAACTTTCATCATAAAGCAGAAAGAAAAAAAGACAGACAAATATATTCCATGTTTTGTATTCTGAATGTCATCTTTACATTAGTCTTTTTATTTCTGAGCTATATCCTTGAGACATGTTGCGTAGAATAGGTTGTAAGACAGAGAGATTTGCTGATGTAAGATCCTTGTTGGGTAATCCCCAAAAACCTCCAACCACAACTGTAGTGGGAACTCGGAATGGTGGATGCATCTATGTCACATCAGAGTAAGAACCTGGTTCTTTTAAACCAGCCTTCTTCGTGCAATCTGGAAACAGAAATTGCCAGCAAAAGTGAGAGAGTTGTGCCAGAGACATTCAGGAGACTGCCACTGAGCTGAAGCTTGCTTGTGGATTCACAGGTTGGACTTCTGCTCAACAGAGCAGCCTCACATATGACCTATTTTAAGTTACTACATACAGCATTTAGTGCAATTCTTGCTGTGCATCACCTATGAGGACAGACACTAGGAATTAGTGGAGTCTCAGGTTTTCAGTCCTCTGGAGCTGGTTAGATGGGTGTAGCTTCATGAATAGCTGTGAAGCTCTCTTGGTTGTACTTGTGATGATGTTGTTTCTTATTTGGTTTTGTGGTGCATCCTTCATTTTAAGTCTGCAAAGCCTGGCAAACTAATTCAGTTTACCTTAAGTAAGACCGTGAGTGTAAATCTCGGTGCAGTCCAGCCAGTGAGTCACAGTCTAGACCAGCAAAAAGCATCCTAAATTTGCCTTTCCATCACATATGGCTACATTAAAAGAAGTACAGGCAGCAGGTCAAAGGAGGTGGTTCTGCCCCTCTACTCCACCCTGGTGAGACCCCCCTGCAGCGCCGCCTCCAGCTCGGGGCTCCTCAGCACAGGAGGGACATGGACCTGTTGGAGCGGGGCCAGAGGGGGCACAGAAATGCTCCGGGGGCTGGAGCCCCTCTGCTGTAAGGCCGGGCTGGGAGAGCTGGGGTTGTTCAGCCTGGGGAAGAGAAGCTGCGGGGAGACCTTTTTGCAGCTTTTCAATACTTAAAGGGGACTTCTAAGAAAGATGGGGACAAACATTTTAGCAGGGTCTGTTGCAATAGGTAGTGGTTTTAAACTAAAAGAGGGTATATTTAGGCTAGATTTAAGGAAGAAAATTTTTACAATGAGGGTGGTGAAACACTGGAGCAAGTTATAGATGCTCCATCCCAAAACATTCATGGTCAGGCTGGTCGGGACTCTGAGCAACCTGATCCAGTTGAAGACATCCTTGCTCATTGCAGGAGAGCTGGGCTAGATGACATTTAAAGGTCCAAACTAAACTATTCTATGATTCTATGATTTTATGTCTGTCTCCCTTCCATGTCCCTTTATTCCTGCATCCCCAGGCCTCTTTAGCAATATCCACAATACTTGGCAAATCAGTTAATGCTCTGTGAAGGGTCTAGAGAGATGCTGCTCCAACTCCTGAAGGTTTTTGCTGGCTGGCATTAGTCAGTGTTCCTGCTGGTGTAGCATCCGGGGAAGACAGGGAGGATGAAGCAGGTCAGGTTAATTTTATCTGCTACAGAAATGTACCCCTTTTGAGCAATAAAATACTGCACTCTGAGGCCATGGTTCAGCAAAACACTTAAATATTTTCTTACATGAGAATTGTACCCGGGGGGTTTTTGTACCCTACTTGTGACTCCGGTGGTTTTTCTGCTCTGGTCCCCTGCAATCCCACATGACCAGAGTACAGTTTAATTCAGGAGTGTATGCACATTATCCATCCTTGACAGCCCCAAACACTAGAGTTTCTTGCACCCTTCCAAAAACGTGGCTCAGCACAAAAGATGAACAATCAAACTGTGGTTCCCCAGAAAAGAGCGAAGAGGATAATATGGCTTAAGATGAACACAAAAGCTTTCTCTGAATCAATAGGGTCACTCACAGAACTGAAATATATATGTACTTCAGTGTCTTAACTCATGTCTTAGGCTTGGAATACAGAAAATGAGGTTATTGAACAGCACCATAGAGAGGCTCCTATAGTCAAAGAACATCTCAGAATGGCATTGCAGTCTGGAATTTTCTCCCTCTTTTTACTGTTTCTAGGGAAAGAGCAATTAATTAAGAGCCTGAAGTTAGGTGGGAAGAATCTGACCTTAAATATTCAGTCCTACCAGTTGCTCCGAGTGAAATTACTCAGGGTTTTATATACACCACCCTGCTGAGATGACACAGCAGGAGACTTGCATGGCGATAGTCAGGTTACACTGACATCAGATGTACATTTTGGGATGTGGGCTGGACAAGGCATTGGCACTCCTTGAAACTGAAACCCGGCTGGGTAGGAAATGCCCTAGTGTGTCTGTTGCTATCTGCTCTGTAGCTCCAACCTCCCTCCTCCTGGCCCGCTGGAATAATCCAGCTATGACTCAGAGGGAAATTTGCCATTTCTTGCATCACCAGAACAGTTTTCTCCAGCAGATAGGTGTTTCTTGGAGGTCTGCAATGAAACTGCTCATTCAGACTGGCCTTGCTTAGCTTAGGCCAGACAAAAAATGGGATTGTGGCGAGACATCCTGCAGCCAGCCAGGAAAGAGTTGGCCTGGGAGAAAGGGAAATCAGAGGGCAGCCCACATATATCAGCCAGTTGCCGGCCAGCTCCCATACCTCCTGAGTACTCCCCTGCTTGGAAAGCAACCCGCAGGCGCTCCCCCTCGCCCAGTGTTGCTACTGTCTCTCTTCCGTTAAGCAAACTTCACCCCCCCATAACCTGCGATGTTTGTTTCATCACTCAATTCCCTGACTTACGTAGATTCAGAGAGTCAGCGGGGTCTGCAGGCTCCTTTGGAGATTCCCTCTCTCCCTTTCGGCTCATAACAACTCTTTGCCATTTTGGAATTTGATGCAAAGAAACACTCGAGTGTCAGCAGGTCCCGGCAGAACCTTTTGATGGAGGTTTTCAAAGGCTTCTTCAAACAAGAATGAGTTCACACCAATAATAATGCCAATAACGCACATAACAGTAAAAAGAAAAATATATATATTGTACTATTTCTTCAGAGCCCAAGTTATGAACTGCTCAGGGTGCTGTACAGGCAAAACAAGAAATTAGCACCATCCAAAAAAGGCTTAAAGGCCATGGCTGAGGCCCAGAACTGTGTTTAAGGAAGTATTATTCAGCTTCCCAGTTTCCAAAATGAGAATAATAGGTACTACAAAATTAGAATCCAAAATCTCCCGGACCAGATGAGAAGTTTGCTCATTATTACAGTTTGTTGACTGTCCCTTTTTGGAGTTTTCTAAATTAATGGCTGGGAATGGGGACTTTGAGCACTAGCCTACTGATTGGGTTGGGTTTAGCGCCTTTGGGGATTGAAGGGCAGGCACGATCTGCTTTGGGCAGAATTTCATCAGACCATTTGCTCCAGTTTTTCTAATTTCACCATTTTCCCCCTCAGATTCTGGCAAAGTCAGGCTATGAAAACTCTTCAAATGCACATCTATCCACCAGGCATGGGCATATCTTTCATTCAGAGATAAGAGGTTTTATAACACTGGTAGCAGTATGATAGCTTCCACTGCAGAAGTGGTCACATTTCAGGGAGAGATGAAGTGATCCCCTGTCTTTATTACCACGTTAAGCTTAAAAAAAGCAACTTGCTGTCTCCTAGGGGCAAAGGTACCCCATGAATTTAATTTACTCAAGTTCAAGTCACAGAGGGATCCTGAAATTTCTCTCTGGCATACATCACAGATGAAGTATGTGCTCCTCAGGGGATTTTAATTCTTACAGCATTGTAATGACCAAACTAGAGGAACACGTTTTGGCCATGTTATACCTTCAGCTTCTACTTCAGCATCATAAAACTAAAGCTGAGCAACTGAGCCCTTGTAAAGGCAGATTTGCAACCCAACTCTACACCAAGTCAAAATATTTCGTTAAAAGTTACTAGAGCAGGATCCTAGCAGAAACAAATTCTGGCTCTTTTGCTCCCATTTTGCAAATGGATTTCTACCATGTGGTAGGAAGCAGAGTAGGACATTCCTACCTGCAGAGAACTAGGGAGATGGGCAACATTATTATTTTTGGTGATTTTTTAATTTTAATATCTCTGTTTCTGTTATCATTTTAGAGAAACAGAGCCCTCCCCGTATACAGCCTGCATACATTGAACAGTTCAAAGAAAGCCTCTGTCACTTTGCACAGACAAAATGGCATTTGGGGGGACAAGCATGTTTTTAAACGATGCTAACAGAGCATCTGGAGCAATAGGGCTCTAGACTGCCAGGATGCACAGAAGCTCTATGACTGTATGAATAGAAAGAAAAATGACAGCTGGTCACACACCAGAAACACTGCTTTGAGAGGGAATTGAAAAGTGAAATCACAAAATCCTTCATCCTCCATGATTCACCATATTCCTTCTTTACATAATTTGTGAATTTTGCTACTTCATTATTATTTTCACAAAAATACCAAAAATTCATTATAATAATATGTCCTAAGATTGAGCCGAAAATTATAGTAACTATTTTTCCAGTTAAATAAATGGGACTCATATTTCCAATATTTTATTTAATTTGCAAATGGGAGGAAAACAGTATTTTTTTTACCCTCTCAGATAATTCTTCCTGTTTAATCTGTTTAAAAAAGAGAGTCTAAAAAGAGAACAGTCATGCATTCCTAAGTCGTCCAATCGTCTCCAACAGCAAGTACGATTGCTTAAATCATTTTAGTTAACAGAAAACAATAAACCTGTTCTTCTTTCAGTCTGGGCGAACTGCACAGTGACTATGGAACAGCAAATATACTACCCAGCCCCTGAGCATGTAAAAGTCACTGCAAAGGGAATGGGATTTTTGCAAAGAGTTGATTACGGGCAGAAATTCAGAACCTGTGGTTTTTCTCATGGTTTCTCTCACGTCATTTTTCTCACACTTACAAAAACTGTGTAGCATCTCCTATTTCACATCAGCTTCCCCCTGACTTTTGCAGGTCCTCAGTCACCTTTAGCAGTGGTTCTCCCTGGTATGAATCTCGAGTTTATCTTGGACCTTCTAGCTAAGGACCCTCAGCCATCGGCAATGCTTTCAGTCTCCTCTGCTCTCTTCTCTGGAGACATCACACTGGATTTTAGCTCCTGCAGGCCCTGGATGCTGGCAGCACTCCTTGCATTTAGAATGTGGGAAAATGTGTCAGGCATTCTTTGGGCTCTGGTGGAACAGGCATCAAGAAATGGATTTGAAGGTCTACATGCCATCCTATGCACTCTATGCTATGAACCCCAGAGCTCTGTATGGGACTTTCACTAGGGATGCAGCCCGTTTCACATCCTTAGAACACGCTGGTCTCAGTCCAGACTTGCTTTTTTATTTTTTAAGGCAACCTTCTTTCTTTCAATCCGCCTCTGGCAGGATATGATTATCTGAGCACCTGAGCAAATTACCTATGTTTTCCACACGTACACATGCCCTCTTTGACAGCAGCAACCCAATGGGTCTCAAAGCTGCTCTTGCCCCGGGCAGGGAGCAGAAAGCTGAAATGCCAGCAGCCGGTGGAGCAGCTCATTTAGTGCTGCTGGAACAGCAGATGCCCTTCTGGTAGCCTAGAGCTCCTTCTGCTGGGCAAACAGCATCATGCCTGGGTCCTGGCCTCCAGCTCTGAAATCTGAGATTGGGCTTTCTGGTTTCTCACAAACTGCCAGACAGAAAGTCTGGTTTGGGGCGTTTATCCCTCTCCTCCTTCTCCCATATAAAAATAATCATAATATCACGGTTATACTGCAAGCAATATTTATTACTCATAATTATGGCATTTAGTCATAATCTTTCAACCCCAAAATGTTTAGAAGAAAATGAGAATGTTCACTTTAACCACTTCAAATATATGGCCAAGTCTAGGGAGCAATAGGGCAGCTGTACCTGACAAAAAGATGTAAAATATCATGGCCAGCTCACATCATGAGGAAGCTCTTCTTTTAGGTGCTGAAAGCTCAGTGCAACTTTGACTCATTCCAGAGGCCTTAGTGGAATGAATCCCTTTAAAAAGGGGACTTATTGCTAATGAGCAATCATTGCATCACGCTAATGATGCAATCAGCAATGCAGTGCTAACGCTTGCACCGGCATTATTATTTATTATATCCCTTATTGCAAAGATGTCCCAGCATGCTGAGACGCTTGAGCACATTGTCCCCAGAACTGCCTAAAAGCAGAAAGAAAATCACACCCGGAGGGGCTGACACCCAGCTCCTCTCAGCCCTCCTGGCTCGCTCTGACGCTATTTTACACCGCTGGTAAGTTATGTGCTACTGACAGATTCATTGCCAGCCGAGATTAACACCACCGAAAAGCTCAGCCTGCCTCTAAGGGTCGGAGGGTACACAGTTTCTTTCCCACTCTCCTGGAGCAACTGCAAGGTCTCTCTCTGAGCCTCAAACCAGACGTAATAGGCAAGACATGTTTGGTATGGTCAGATCCCCCTCTGACATGATCTGGTGGCGAGCTATTGATTTCAGCTCCAGTGCAGTGTTACACAGCCCAGAAGAAGTGATAAGAAAATGTTTTTTTCTCCTGATACATCTCCCTTCTTGCTTTTTTTTTGCTCCCTGAATAGCTATCAATGGCATCTGAAGGTCAGGATTTGTGTTCCCAGTGGTGCTTACTGCATTCAGCTGATGGCTGGGGACACGTGGCCAGCCTAGGTCTGCTACAGCTCTCTGGCTGATTTATGGAGAACAAAAGCATTGCAGCTGCCAAAGCTAATCCTGAAAGTGAAGCCAGTGGAAGGCTTGCTGAAAGACCAGGGAAGCCTGTGCTTTCTGGTCAAGTGTGTCCTAAGCAGGCTCGCTTGCCTTTGATTTTGACTTCCTAAAGTACTTCCTCTTGAGAGGATGCTCGTCTTCGGAAGAGGGAAGGAAATGATAGAAGGGACAGAGTGAGGAAAGAGAGCATGAGAAAAGCAGAGGGAATGTGACAAGGGTAAATTTTTACTGACAGATCCGTAGCTGCACAGCACAACCTCTCTGGGAGAGCCAGGTGCCGCTCTTGGCATTGCCACCGTGTGATTTGGGGCGGGTCATTTGACTTCATCTTTGGAAGGAGAGCTCACTTCTGGGTGCTGTACCCATGGTGAAGGAGAATATGATTCCCACCCCAAGAGGGCACAATCAGTATTTCTCTCCTTAATCTCCCTGTGCCAGTTTATGATGGCTGCACATTCCTTCCCATCCCTGCAGAAGAGATGATGGAAAGAAATGGTTGTCCAGTCCTTGGTTTAGTGCATTAAATTTCAGGATTTAGACTAGCAAAAGGGATTATGACCAATGTGTTTTGTCCTCCCACTTTAAGGCCAGAAGCCTCTGTTGGACAATGATGGCAGGATATTTCTGCTCTCAATGTTGAGTTTCCTCAATATTTGGATGTCAGTCTCTTGAAAAGAACTTGAAGTGTAGGCTGGCAAGTATCTATTGTGGGGGTTTATGTGCTATTTCCCCACAGCTATATGTGGAAGAACATACAATTCTCTGTTCCTAATACACCAGAGTAAGGGCTGCACCCAACCTACCAGTCAAATGTCCTGGGCTGGAGACAAGATGCTGAGCTTCCAGAGGAAAAGAGGGAGAAACAGATACAGGCAGATGAACTCCAGGTTCTTCACAAAAATTGTGTCCATTCACTGCTAAAATCATCCGCCTGAGCTTCTTCTACCATTTGAGTTAACAGCTGCTAAAAAAATCCTGTCTGAAACTTGTCAGCTTATGAATGGACCTGTCTCCTGCTGGGTGCTGTGGGCTGCAGGTGAGCTAGCCTAAATTAACTGACAGGCTGAAGATCTTGCTCCAAGGCCCAGAGCCTGCTGGGTTTGAGGACATAAAAACAGCTAAATGGGTCAGACCAAACATCCACCTAACGCAATATCTTATTTCATAAAGTTGCAAATACCAAATGAGTGCAAGAATGCAGGAAGCGTATGGCAATGCTTCCATCAAATACTCTCACAGTCTATAACAATTTCTGCCTTTGGGACTTCCTAAGCTGGACATGATTTCTGTGCATTTTGCACCTTCTACTGGTTTTCTCTTACACTGATTTGTTTAGCTTCCCCATGAACTCGTGTAATCTTTCTGTGTCGAAAACACCAAGTGTCAGGGAGTTGCACACTTTCACTACCCATACAGTGAACCCATATTCATACCCAGCTATGAGAAACCACCTCTTTTTATTGGCTTTGTACTTGCCACCTGCATTTTCTGCATTTTGCAATGAAGTGAGTGTTTCCTTTCTTTTGAGACAGAATTGAAAAGGAAAAAAAGGTTCCCCTGAATTATAGCTCCCTGGGTCTTTTTTTTTTTCCAGGCCATCCTCCAATGTACCAAGGTCATTTGAATTTTAATCCTGTTTTGGAACATAGCTTGCAGTCCAGAACAGCTTCGAGTAATCCGCAAATATAATAAGATCCTTCCCTCTTCCACCACCCCTGTCCTGAATGAAAGTGCGAATACCGCTAGAGCCAGCACAGATGCCAACGTGTCCCAGCTTGATGCATCCTTCCGTTTCAACAGTAAACCCATAGTAGCTACCTTCAAATACAGTTTTCTCTCTGGTCCTGCTTCCTAGTTTTATCTGGGTCCTATTTTCTTCTCTTGTTTGTACAACATGCAAAACAGTGTCCAGAGCATGCTTATAGCTAATATCTCCTGCTTCTCTGCCACGCTCAAGGGCGCTTATGCTGTACTTACACTGAACTAAGAGCTCCAGGCAAATGTGTGTGACCATTTTGTGCCCCAGAAACCACCCGGAGTGGAATAACTCATCTCCCAAAACAGAGCAGCCACATGTCAGGCACCTCCCACCTGGTCCCTGAGTCACACCAACTCCCCACAGTTTGCCAGGGACATGTTTTTGTACCAAGGGACATCCTCAGTCCCTCGGTTTATGTGTTTAGGTGTAGTTTTCAAATACATGACATTGAGATTCACCATTCCCAGCTGCTCATAAACCTATGAGTGTGTTAGAATGGGTTTTAATCCCAGTTCCAAGGTGAGTTCATTTCCCTTTACCATCAGTGTCAACTGTCATAGCCTCATTTGACAGGACACAGTAGGCTTTCCTTACAGGCCGTTGCTCAGCGACACTGCTCCCGACTACCTGTGTCCCCATGCTTCTGTGCTGGACTGACTAGGCACAACTCTATCTTTTCCCAGGATATGGAGAAATGCCTGACAAGTTGCATTTTGGGTGATGTGATGGGGGAGGGCCTACACTGGCTCATCCAATGGGGCAGCAGCACAGTTAGGGGGCTGAAGAGTGTGTCAAGTCATGGGGCTTTCCTGGGCAGAAGTTTCCTAAGGAGCTCTTCCCACTTCTTCTTGTTACAGCATAGTGCTCTTACTCTTCTCCAGCTTCCCAGGTAGGTGTCCTGGATGTGGTCAGTCTGTGGGCCAAGGTCAGGGGTGTCCCAGTGTCTCAGCGCTTGTACCAGAGGGTGGCTGCCCACTAATTGCAGGAGGTGCAGAAGCCAATTATGGAGACTCTCATTCAAAACATGTGAGACTTTACACATCTGAAGGGAGCTCTTAGTTTTTGCTCTCTGGTGACTCTGGCTTAGCTGAGCCTGATATTTTACGATGTTCTTTTTGGAAGAACAGTCTATGAGTAACTGTTGATCTTGCTGTAGCCCTGGACACCGCTTGTTTATTTAAACTTCCCTTGGGTGAGGTGACCTTCTTGCATATCAGCAGCAAAGTTGACAAGTTTATCTCTTGCCACTGATTCAGCCCTCCATTCTCCTCACAGGCGAAATCCTGTCACGCGCTGTGGGAATCTGTTTAGCACAACAGTTTGTCCTCCTGCATATTCCTCATCTTTGGCTTCCAACTGCTGTGAAAACAGGCTAGAGGAGCAAGCAGAAGATCTATGCCTTTCAGGACAGAGGGAGCCTGATGTGGTCTTCCTTCGCCATTCAGGCCTTGCCGTGTGCCAGAACCTGATCATTTATCATTTTCATTTCTGCTTTGCTCATCATCTTGTACTGGTCTGAAAAAGCAGAGGAAGAGAGAATCAGGGGCCTCAGCTTTCCTATTAGCTGTCTTCATTATCTGCAGGAGGTCAGGCAGACGTGCAGACTTCGGGTATGCTTCTTAAAAAAGAATTGCAACCTACCAATTTATCTCTGTTACACTGAATCATAAGTCAAAATCAGACATTAGCAGTGTTAGCCATGAGCAAGGCCCCATACTCTTCTACACTGAGATGAATGCTTTCTCCCTCCCTTCTTCTGGGACACTTGTAAATCAAACAAGCAAAACAAACAGATGTCAGGGGCACAGAGATGTTGTCGGTGATGCTGAAGTGGAAAGCAAACCTTGTGGATAAGTTCTTAGAGAGTTCCCAGAAGCCACACTAACCCTCTGTCCCTTCGTCTGCCGCAGAGACCCACATCTGGGAGCTGGTTTGCAGATATATGGGGTAGAACCCAGTTGTGAATGGTGTGACCTGTGTGCAGGCCATGCATGCTCCTTGGCAGACCTCTTGCTCATTCACCTCTGGCATAAGAACCATTATATCAATATCTCTTTGACCACCCTGAAGCTTTTGTGTTGTTGGTGCCATGAAGAGCGGCATCAGTTTGGTGACAAAACTGTTTTTGCCTTCAGGGACTTGTGTCGGTCAAACTTGCAAGAGGTTCTCAGGATGGGGCGGAGGCACTTAAAGTCACAGAGTTTAATAGCAGGAGCTTGCTGCAATTTCTGTGTCTTTTAGATAAGACATTACTGTATTATTCTTGCCTTCCTGAAGGGGAAACCAGAGCGCACACATCTGTTCATGGCTCCTGGGCTGCTGCTGGCTAGTCACATCTCAGGGAGTACAGACCTGGCTTCCTGAGCCCTGGCACTTTGCACCATCCCATGGCCATACTGCTCCCCAAGACAGGTTTTCAACCAACACACTGCAACACTCTTGACTTTCAGGCTCTGTTTTCATGTTTGAAAGGCTCTGAAGGGAGTGTTAGCTTCCCAGGCTGAACTGGCTCCCATGCCTGTGGTCATTCTTAATTCCCCAGGAACAGTCTCTGATGGCAGCATTTCTAACATCCCTGTGAACAACTCACTTTCCCCACTCCGGTTTTCCTGTTTGTGACTGAATTCCAGGCAGTTTTTTCCTCAAAGCCTACATTTCCAAAAACAACCACCTTAGGCAAACAACGAAGAACCAAAAAACAAAGACAAATTTCTCCACATTCAAACCCTCCTTTTGGCAGCATTTCAGCACTATTGCAAAATCCAAATATCTTTCAACATTACCAGCCAAAGACTTTCTTAGAGAGCAGGGCTATTCCCCCACAGGGATGTTTTGCACAAAGACAACTCATGTAGTAGGTTACAAAAGCCTGTAGCAGGGGACACGGGGTGACATGGGATCTTCCGAGGTAACAGGTATGGCACACCAGTTTTGTGGTTAGGAACTGAAGTGCTAAACGTCAGCTGCTTCCTAGCGTGAGCACACGCTGTCTCCCTCCACACTGGGGGGGTGTAAGGCATCCAGAGCTACAGCCATCTTCCCTCTCTCCAGAAATCTGTAGTTTAGTGCAGACTTTTCCATATGAGCCAATCATCAGGTGAACCATTAGAGTCAGTGTGCGGACAGTTACTCTTCATCCCAAAGTAGAAGTCTAAATTAGAGGGACAGTTTGTGTCTCAAAAACATCTATTTCTGTCTTTTAACTGTAAAGGAAGATAGGGTACTTAGCTTGTATGTAGTCACCCCTACTAGAGATGTTTAATATTGGGTAAGATAAAGCCATTGCCTTGGGACAGGATTTTTGGGAAACCAGCCAGTACAGTAATAGAGCAACAGAGGCATACAGCTAAGCCAGTGGCCCTCTGCTGTACGGTGAGATAAACCACCCTCTAAACTCCACCAACTGATCAGATCTCCGTCAGATGTACTGCGAGCTAGAAGCCCAGGTTACACATAGGCACTGATATTTTTGACAGGGCATAATTCAGCTGGCATTTTAGGATATATTGGGTGGGATTCAGTTATAAACATAAGGTCTACGGAAAATTGAGATACCCTAAAGTATTTGTGGCACCCAAATGGAGCTGGCGGAGAGGACACAGGAGCTACAGGAAGCCTGTGCCCTTCTGGATGAGAAGGTGGGAGCTAAGTGGGATACATTAGAGTACCTGAAAGGATGACAGAAGCCAAACTTTAAACTGAATTCGGTGTCTTAATCCATTCAATTCCTGATGTTAGAAAAGAGATCTCTGTATATTATCACAGGAAAGACGGTCTTTCTGGTAGATAATCACAGATAACTCCCCTCGAAACCTAGAGCTCATATCCAAGCTGAGAAGGCGACTCACAGCTTCAGCCCTAACCTTGAAGTTTGCAGTGCTATGTGAATCTACTAGTTCAAACCAACAGCGGTGCTATTAACTTTATCTAATGAGGGTTCTTAGCCAGTGGACACTGGAACTGTAATTAGATCCAAACTCCAGAATTAATTATGGTATCTGTAACTATGAATCTTAGCTGCTACTGATTAGCATTCTTGGCACACTATCAAGCAAAATCAGGAGTATGTTCTGCTAAAGTAACAGACAATTGTAGACCAAAAGCTTAATTAAAAAAAAAAATAAGATAAAAGGCAAAAGGAAGAATATCAGATGACGAATTTTGTATGTATAAGGTGGGCTTCAGGGTTTCTGAAGGAACATGCAGGGCAATTATTATTGTCCTGAAGCAGACATCTAAAATAAGTTATATGCATTGCTCTGAGTTCCTGTTCCTCTTGTGTGACTATAGAGACCAAGCCATGGGTGTCCAGCTCAGACTGAGACATCCAGTTCTCAGGTCTTTTACTGACTGATCTAGCAGATACCCTGTAACTTCATCCAAATAGTCCTACTTTGTGCTCAAAGAGAGTTTTAAAGCCAGATTATTAAGGATATGTTACCCTTTTATTTTAGACATTATTTGGGCACAGCACAAATAATGTATATATGAAAGAAGGGAGTAAAGCTCGGGAGCAAACTTGAGTAGTCCTCAAGAGAGTGTTGAGCATTGATATGGAGCGCTGTATCTGTCCCTGTCCACTGTAACCCTGAAAAGTTAATGGTCTAGTCAACATGACCTAAAGAAGCGGTCTAGAAAAAAAGAATGACGACCACAGTCTGCAGCGATGGCAGTTGCTCCTGTGGAAGTGAGAGGGACAGATTTCTCTGTTTGGTGAGGACAGAAGAGATCACAGGCTTGGAAGGTACCTCTGAAAACTCAGGTGAGATACAAGGCTCATTATCTTAGTGGTAGAGGAAGGCAAGTATTCACTTGTTTGGCAGTGAGGAAGGGAAGAGTATTTATTATTGCCAGTTGTAGAAGGCTAAAAAAACTCCACATCAGGAATTCTTAATCCAGCCTTAAACTAGATGATTTATTGAGTTTCTTTCCAGTCCTCCTTTTCTGTGATTCTTTGAAATGTCTTCCAGATTGCTGGTCTGCCTTAATTTTATTTTTTGCTGACTCTCCTGATACTGTTATTTTTTCTGTTTAGACTAATATATCCCAAAGGTGTCTTTTAACTAAAAATGCATATCCACAGTCTTAAATACTTCCAAAGCCATGAAAATAGTAATTTCTTTTCCACTTCATTGAAATTTCTGGCTCCTGCTAACTACTTCCGAAACACAGCTAGTATTAATTTAGTTTTTTACATGGAGGTTGTGTAAGGGAAGTGTTTGGAAAAAAGAAAGGTGTGGTCATTATCAGGCTGTCCTAAAGAGGTATCTAAAATACAAATTACTAAAGGTATGGCAGACAATGTCTTAAATGATGAGGTTTGGGATGGAGGGATTTTAAGCATCCACATTACATATAAATTCTGGGTGTGTCTAATGTCTGTGTCACTTGAATTAAGGTTTAGTTCTGGGTTCTCTAAGAGACCCAGCTGCCTGAAGCAGAGGTTGGTTGCATGTAGTTCTCATCCCTACCTGAAAAACCCTCTTTAAAGCACTTACTAAACTAAAAGTTGGCATTCAAAAATGCACTCCGTATGGTGGTTTAAAAGAGTGTATCTGTTATTTTTATTTTTAAATTATTTTTATGTGTAAAATATTCTCATAGAAAACTTTCGAGAAACACTAATTAGGACAGAAACAGTAGGCACAGCTGCTCTCTGTCAAAAAAAAAAAAAAAAGACAAAAAAAGAAAAAGAAACAAACAGATAAAACAGGAGCTGGACAAAGAGCCTAAAGCCTTCTTCTGAAAGGAACTGGATGAAAAGTCTTCACAGGAATCAGATTTTAAGGGAAGAACTCACCTAATGAGTGAGTCAGGTGCTGAAGCATAACCAAGGGGCCTGGGCTTTCCTTTAATTTTGTTTTTTTCCTGATCTTTTGTGCCCTGAAACTCAGGTAAAACAAAGCTGCCTGGCTGATAAGGAAGACAAGGGCATTATAGCATCATGGCTCTGTTCACCATGACAGTCAGGGTCAACCTCACCATCTTCTTCAGGACCAGACTATCAAGTAAGTAACTCCACTGCTCAACCCCTTCAAGGGTTTGGGCAACTGTATCAGCACAAACAAAAGGATTTGGGGCCCTGGGAACCCAAAGGCTTGGAATTGATGCTTGTTGGCATAACGGGACGAGTTGATTTACATTTGACACAGGAGGAGGCATCTGTTTTTCGTTAATTGGATAACAAGGCAGGAAAGCTATCAGATGTGCTAATTTGTTGGTCTGGTATGTGTTGAGGTGCGGTACTGAGGATGTTCTGGCACTGTGTGATGAGGAAAACTTCCCAAGTAATTTCTAAGCCAAGGCTGTTTAGACAAGGAGAATTTTGATGGATTTGAAGGTCACACTGACCTAAATGGTGATGTTAATGTGGGAGCGATGTAAATACATATGGGTTGGTGTTCAGCAATGAAAATGGGTTTTGTGAGGTACATGTCTTTTAAATGCTGTCAATTAATACATAAATCCAGTAGTTTAGGTATTCAGAGGATATACTTTGTTAAATTTTACTTCTGTGACATTTTGAGTGTGTTACTTACTTTCTTTTGCGGGCCAAGACAGTGAAAAATCTGAAAGGGACGGCAAATTCCCAACGAGGTTTTGCCTTGTACAAGTGCTTCTTTAACAAAGAACACTAACTTTGCTCCTTGATTTCTATTTCAGTTAATAGTGTCATTTTTATAATCACAGAATCCCAGAATGGCCAGGGTTGGAAGGGACCCCTGGAGACCATCCCGTCCCAGCCCCTGCTGGAGCAGGCACCCCCAGAGCAGGGGCACAGGGCCGCGTCCAGGCGGGGGGTGAATGTCTCCAGGGAAGGGACCCCACAGCCTCTCTGGGCAGCCTGTGCCCCTGCTCTGGCACCCGCACAGGGAAGGGGTTTGGCCTCATGTTCAGGTGGAACTTCCCATGTTCCAGCTTGTGCCCGTGGCCCCTTGGCCTGGCGTTGGGCACCGCTGAAAAGAGCCCGGCCCCATCCCCCTGACACCCACCCTTCAGATACTTATATGCACTGATGAGATCCCCATCTTAGTAATAATATGAATGGGGCTAATGATAAGCATATCTTTCAAAAATAGCAACTATTTATTCAAGCATTATTATCAGTGTAGGGTAATAACCTTTTACCTTCAGCAACACTCCAGCCCAGGCATTAATTTCTCCTATGATGGGCACTGGTACAGATAGCGATTCATCTGACCAGATTAAGATATTGTGCAAAGACGAAGTGAACTTCACTCTTATTTCATCAACAGTACCGACCATGGTGACTTATACCTTGTACATATGCAAAGATTCTTGTCTGACTGGCTTATTTGCAGGTATTTGCATGTACTTAAAAACCATGTTATCCGTTTATTTTCTTCTGAGAAACTAAATGTAGTAAGATCTACATTAAAATATCTCTGATTTATCAATATTTTTCTTGAAAATGGACAGTATCTTGGAAAGCAGTAGTGCATAATAATTGTGACTTAGCCTGAGAAGGCAATATAACTTTGTACTGTACCTCTCCCAGGATTTCACTGGTGGTTTTGTGCATAGCAACTCTAAATAGATTTAACTTAGTGAAAAGAAAACTGTTCCCGGGCTGTTTTTTATTTAATCATATCCGTTAGAGTGGTGTAGTTTTTCAAGATAACAAATAAACATAGTGACCACTGCATTTTTTGGATTAAAATGGAACCCAAAGAACCTTTGTAGAAATCATTCAGCAGATATCATGCTTGACAGAGCTGATAGCTGAGATTTCACAACAAATCACAGATCTAGGTACTAGTTCCAGTTTTACTAACATTTTCCTGTATGATAATCATATAGGGTGGGGGACCTTACATATCTGAAATGTTCACCTCTGTTAGGGCCCTGAGAACACTGACAGGCCTGACTTGCACAAGCCAGCCTCACCTGGGACCTCCACCCTCTCTGATCACTAGTCCAGGAGCTCTGTTTAAGCTCAGTGAGAGCATAGCCCAGCCTGGGCTGCAGTTGTCCTCAGCTCCTGGCTTGTTCTGTCCTCATGGAGAAGCCCTGCTTTGCTGCTCCCCGATGTCTTTATCCATGCTGATCATCTCAAGCTCTGTATAGTCCACAGAGACAAGCAGGGCATAATCCACCTTGCTCTTAAATGGACGCCTAAAGCAATTCAGACAAATTGAGCTTTGTCATGTGTGATTATTTGTCCTCTACAGACTGTTCAGACAGAGCTGTAACTTTTGGCAGGTGGAGGTAGGTGAAATGCTTCCTGCATTTTGAAAATAGCCAGATGATTAAATCAGCTGCTGAATTCAACTTCATAAATTCATTTTCACCATGTGAGTCATGGTAACAGCCCAGTACTGCATTTTCAGTCCAATGGTGTTGTGAAGTATTATGTGTTTAGCATAAGCCACCACCAGATAGATTGGCTAAGAGCACACACAGAGTCTGTTTCTATGATTGTGACAGTCTTTCAACGGCGGGATCACACCCTTTAACAATTTGCCTCTTAGCTTCACTCTAAAACTGTGAAAACACATCCTTAGCCTGTTTGAATACCAAGTTTTTCAGCACATGGACTCTCTCTCACCGTGTGTCCGATAGTGCCCTGATTCTCAGCTGAGATTGTTTTACAAATAAGGAGGTGATGCTCTTCTGATCAGAAGCAGAGCTGAGCAATGAGTAGAATCTGGGCAGGAGTCTAGCATGACTGCAGACAACAATGAAGAGCAGTAGATGTGTAGGATATCCCCCCAGAGAGGAAGGAGAAGAGGTCAGAAATGATTATATGATTCCTCCGAAATGTGCTTCACGTGGCTAATAAATGTCAAAGTACTATGAAGCATCATGAGACCTGGAAAAGGAAATGGACAAGATACTAAATACTTGGAAACCCAACAAAAAAAACTCACTGACCTGGAAGCCACCAAAGCGAGCTGTTTAGAAAGTATTTGAGAGAGAGATCTGTTGACATGCAGTGGATGCTGTGGCAGCGTGCCTTTTATGTGCCACTTCCATGACAAATGCCTCCAACCTTTGGACGGTACCCAGCAAACACTCTGGTAGGAGGGGAAGGGAGAATGTGTGATGCTAAAAGCAAAGGACTAAACAATTGGAGGAAATGCCTTTGAGATAGCTCCTGGGGAGCTAGGATATCTTCTTACCTAATAAAATTAATTTCCCTGGGCTACACATGTTCACTGAGACTGCTCTACTACTGGCACTTCTCCACACTTAGGGACCAGTGTCTAAATGGTGCTGACACAAATGATTTCCCAAAGAAAGCTCAAGCCTGCCTCCTGTCTTTCCTGAAATAATAATTTCCTATTAAGTCAATGAGAATCCAAGTCTGAAGTCCTTTCCAAAAGTAGGTGACGCAGGAAGCTGCTGTCGTTAATATACTCCAGCATCTGTGGCCACTCATAAACACGGCTACAAGTCATGTCCAACAACACTAGTTCCTTTGCTTGAATGACTGGGTCTTCAGATACATCTGGGTCATCCGAAGGCAGCATTTTGGTAGGACCCAGGAAAAATACTTGAATTCACAGGACAGTCAAACATGACCTACTCAGTGCGAGTACTAGTGCGATTTGTTGAGCACATAAGCCCCCCAAGGATAGAACCTTTCCTTTAATCAGACAGCCAGAATCAGGAATGAACTTCCACTAAAATTATATTTTCATTCATTGGCCATTAGTTTTCTGTGTTAGTTCAACCTTTAGTATATTGAATAAATATGGTCCGAATGTACATCATGAACCCTTCTTGAAACCATCTAATGAAGACCGTCCCTAGCTTACGTTGAGGCAGTTTGTAGATAGGATCTGGGTTCTTTTCCTGCTGCCACCTTGAAATTATGAGCCATAGACTGATTTCCAAGATATTCTTGGAAAGGTCAAAACCTGTTACAGGAGTTTAACAAAATATGACTTAAATCCAGCTTTGAAAAACCATTGAAATGTTGCCTAACTCTGTCCATTTGAGTTGGCAAAGACATTAGCACACAAAATGCACGCATCATAAAAATTGAGGCATGTAGAAAGGTTTATTCTTCACCAGTGTCTTGACTGGGGAATGTTTCTAGTTTTCCTCCTCTCTCTGTATTTGTCATTTTCCCCAGAAAGTAATGGTTTACATTTGGAAGTCCATTAGACTTTGTAAAAATTTAATTCGCTTATCAGTTGAGGTATGCAGCTAATGGATATCTTAAATCATTGGGTCACCATGCCCATGAAGATCATGGAAAGATTCAAAGAAGAATACGAAGTAGTAACATCTTTCTCACAGTTTCTTAGATTATATTGCAGGAAGTCAGCTGATCCAGGAGAATGAGAAGTGACTCTGACAGCTGGGTATAAGTCTGGGATATGTTCTAAGTTCAGCTAGCTACGGTGTAGATAACTACAAATGAGCTAGACATCTTTGGTGTACTTCATAGTCCACAGAGATAGGTAGGGTACAGAGTATCAGGTTTACTCTATTTGGCTAAAATAAACTGATCCTCAAAGTCTCTACCTACCAATTATTTCTCTACTGAATATGGTGTTTGTTTCAAATGTGTCTACGTTGTATGTTGAATACAAATATCATTTGGTGTACCTTCAGCATGGCTGTAATTACAAATAGCAGCTCAGTTCTTTCTACTTGGTAAGAGAAATGTTTGTAACTACTAACTTAATTGTTATTGCTGTACTGCTTCATTACTGAACAAACTGAGCTGCTTCTGAGATATACACTTGTTTTGCAGAGCAAGGTGATGGTAAAGTCAGATAGAGTATCTGAACTGAGAATTTGAGGCATATGGACTGTGTAACACAAGCTGTTTGCAGGATGGGAAGAAATTCATTCTAAACAGAAGTGACTGCTGAACCACAGCCAATTTCAGAAGCGAAATCTGCCTTGTTTGGGTTTAAACATGGAAGAAGAGCATTTGTGGATAAATGTGAAGACAGATAAGTTTTAGGAACCATGTATAAATGGTATCTCCATCCCACGTCTGCATGTTCTCATACTCAAACAGTGATATCATTAATAAGAATATATAGAGTAACTAAACACCTACCCTTTCTGCCTTATCCGCCGGTGTGCAGGTTGGGGCAGGAGCTCCCTGGTCTCTCAGTCAAAGTGCCAGTGCACCAAGGGGATAACTGCAAGGCAGCTGTGCCAATTTGCACCAGCTGAACATCTGCCTCAGAGAAACACATCTAGGAATCCTTGAGGTCCATCTCACACACCCCCACCCATCCAGCTTGCTTAGCTGAGAAGTCTAAATGTAATTTTTATGACTGTACAGTCTGTCAGGAAAACCTCACAGCAGAAGAACTTGCAGGGCTGATACGGGACTTACAGCAGAGGAATAGACAAAGCCTTAGGGACATAATGTGTGGGCTTTCTGATGGCTAATGATCACTGAGCTCAGCCTGTTGCCCTCCCTTCAGTGGCAGAAAATGCCCCAACCCCTACTTTCATGATTTTACATTATTCTGGGATTATTCAAGACATGTTTTTACCCTCCTCACCCTTCATTCTCACTCCCAAAGAAGAGGTATGATGCTCTTGCTTTGGGAAATACCCAACATTTTTAAGCAATACTTATGTGTGAAGCTGGTAACTGGAGAAGGGAAAAAAAAAAAGAAAAGAAAGGAAGAGAAGAGAAGAGAAGAGAAGAGAAGAGAAGAGAAGAGAAGAGAAGAGAAGAGAAGAGAAGAGAAGAGAAGAGAAGAGAAAAGAAGAGAAAAGAAGAGAAAAGAAGAGAAAAGAAGAGAAAAGAAGAGAAAAGAAGAGAAAAGAAGAGAAAAGAAGAGAGAGAAAGAAAGAGAGAAAGACAGAAACAAAGAAAGAAACTCACACAAGTTAACAGTTCCACCTTGTACTCATCTCAATTCTTTTGAACTTGCTTAATGTTAAACTCACTCCCTCTATGGACTTATCTATTAAAACAGCAGCCTGTCCTTCCTCTCCATAAGCCCACCGGCTGCTGGTATCCAGGGACATAAGAATGGCTGTATGGATTCAAACCACAGACCCATTCAGCCCAGTGTCTTGTTTCTATAAATGGCCAATAGCATTTCAAAATGCAGGTACCTTGGAAAGAGTGTAAGATTAGAAAAAGCACGTAATGATAATTTTCCAAATATTCTCCAATAATTTACTTCCTGAAATACAGGGGCTGTCCTTCTGCTTAATAACTCCCCATGGATGCTATGTCTATGAACTCATCCAGTTCACCCGAGCCCATGTGAATTTTGAGTATCCAAACATCCCACGGTGAGGTATTCACATCTTAAGTATACATTCCCTGCTTTCTGTAGGACGTAAGTGTAGGTATCCTTCCTCTCTATTCACATAGTTAACCAATAGCTTTAATTCCTCAGGGATTTTGATGAACCTTGCCCGGAGCAGTTATTAGAAGACTTCAGAAACTGCTTGCAGGATTTGAAATCCTAATTAGGGGAAAAATAAACAAAAATATTGGTGGTACTCATACTAGTAGACACAATCAACTCCATTGCAGACACCCCTGTCTGAGGTGATCACTCACAGGACAGAGAGAAGAATTTAGGACCTGCTCTCTTCATCTCCTCCTAAAGAAGGTGAGGAGATTCTTCCTTAAAAAGCCTTCTTCCATCCTTTAATCATGAAGGCAACGCAGTGTGACTGGCTCAGGGTAAGTTGTTTAAAATTCAAGTAAATTCCACCACAGATGTTTCCAGGAAATGATGACTGACATTGCCCTGGTCATTTTGCACATGGTGACAAAAGACCCCACAAATAAATGAAAAGTGCAAATCACAGTGTTGCAGGAAAGCAATCAGGTTTGACAAAAGTTTTGGGGTTCATACAAATAAAACATTTCCCTTTCAAATCTACATTTGACCTTCTTTACTGGACAAAAGCAGAAGATCAGAATAAATATCTACCTGCATGGTATAAGCTCAGCTGGTACTTGTGGTCTTTCCACTCCTGCCATAGATGTCCATGTGAGACTCATCTGTCAGATCCCAGCAGCCTCCAGGCTTCAGCGTTTGGATTGTTAGGCAAGCAGGAAAGAACACATGGCTTTGAGCAAAAAGGGCAGATAAACAGGGGTTGAGGAGATTTACACGTGCTAATTCTTGGATAAACATCCTCATCTGGACTCTGGTCTATCAGTTACAGGCTGGAAACCCTGCCCTGCCTGTAGTTCAGGGCTGTTTCCCTCTTTTGCCAACTGCTACAAGGAGTTGTCTCCACTATCCTCATGGTTTTCTAGTGCAAGAATTAGCATTAACCCCATCTCATTAGGAGGGGAAATGGGTCATGGAACAGTTAACTATGCAGTCCATCAGTAGTAGTGCTTCTGAGCCCAGATTAGTGCTCTAAGACTAGGCTGCATGAGCGGTTTTGAAATACTGGTCCGTTAAGCATATTTAGCTGAGATCATCCCCTTTTGCTTCTCCACAGCCAGACTCAGGTGTCCATGTTCATGCATGGTGATGAACTGTCAGTCATCCTGGCTGGGTTCATGGGGTCACAGAGCAAATATTAAGCTGCAGCTGCCTTGCACCTTCCCCAGCCTTTACCGTTAGTCTCTCTCCCCTCCCATGTCCCAACACACTGAGGGCATCTCCCATCATGTTACCAGGCCTAGCACACTCTTAAATAATTGAGAGACCAATACTACAGCAACCCTTGGCTGCTTTTTGATTTCAGTCTTTCTTGCCATCTGTTAAAAAAATAAGAAACAAAAATACCTCCTAAGTGTGATGTCCTACACCCACTTTTAGGCAGTGGAATAATAACCAAGGTGTAGCACCAGTGCAGAAAGAGCCTAGCAGCTTGTTGGTTTCAGCCTAGGTTGATTGTTTTCTCTGAACATGGACTTGCGAACCTAGCCTAAAGCAGGTCTTTGGTTTTAGAAGGTTGTCTGTCCTTTTCAGGCTTGGGTTGAAATATAACCCTCATGAAAGTTTCTAGTTTGTGAGGTTTAGATAGTTTATTATGGTATGTCTTGAAGAAGAGATACATAGTGCTCTCCTCAGCATCCCAGGTGCTATACTGAAGATGGATATAAGTTATAGGATGCAGGACACACTTATCACGTACTAATGCCTGAGCACACTGCAACTTGCAGTTATTGTTCTTTTGTCTCTTGCAGAGCTCACATCACTAACTGAACCCGAGATCTCAAGAAGGGGGTTAGTAACCCGGATTGCCACCTCCTCACAGGAGGCAAAGGATCAGCTGGACTTCAGCAGTTCGTTAAGGGGGTCTGTACTAGCAAATGAAAGGGCTCAAGGCCCATTCTGTCACCCCAAGGACAAGTGGCATGGCAATTTTCACACCCACAGAGCTGACCTCTCTTTCTTGCCCCACGAAATACGCAGTTGCGTCCTCAGCAGAGTTCCTTGCTGGGGCTGAGTCCTGTATGGGGAAGTGTTAGTTGTCTCCAGCCAAAATTATGCCATATATTATTAATATAGAGGGAGTCAGAGGGTGTGGGGGAAATAGGGGGACCATGAACTATTTAAAGAGATATTCTGTCATTCCATTATGTCACATATGCCTCCTTCTTTCTGCCTACGTATATTAATTTTTTTACATACACACATGGGCACACATGCAAGTATAGACACATAATTACACGTAAATAAAATATACCTGCAAATTTATATTTCTGTGGGAATGCAGTGCACACACAAGTGACGGTATGGGTATATGTACATACACATGCACATATATGTGTATATTCATCCTCAGTAAGTTTGCAGATGACACCAAGTTGGGTGGGAGTGTCGATCTGCTGGAGGGCAGGGAGGCTCTGCAGAGGGACCTGCACAGGCTGCATCGATGGGCCGAGGCCAGTTGTGTGAGGTTTAACAAGGCCCAGGGCCGGGTCCTGCCCTTGGGTCACACCAACCCCAGGCAGCGCCCCAGGCCTGGGGCAGAGGGGCTGGGAAGTGCCCGGCGGAGAAGGCCCTGGGGGCGCTGGCTGACAGCCGGCTGGGCATGAGCCAGCAGTGCCCGGGTGGCCAAGGAGGCCACCAGCCCCCGGGCTTGTGTCAGCACTGGTGTGGCCAGCAGGAGCCGGGCAGGGATGGGGCCCCTGTGCTCGGCCCTGGGGAGGCCCCACCTCGAATGCTGGGCTCAGGTTTGGGCCCCTCGGGACAAGAAGGCCCTTGAGGGGCCGGAGCGTGTCCAGAGAAGGGCAGCGGGGCTGGGGCAGGGTCTGGAGCACAGGTGTGCTGGGGGGCGGCTGAGGGAGCTGGGGGGGTTTAGCCTGGAGAAGGGGGGGCTGAGGGGAGCCCTTCTCGCTCTCTGCAGCTGCCTGAGAGGGGCTGGAGTGAGGGCGGGGTTGGTCTCTGCTCCCAAGTCACCAGTGACGGGACGAGAGCGAACGGCCTCAAGTTGCACCAGGAGAGGTTTAGACTGGAGATTAGGAAAAATGTCTTCACCAAAAGGGTTGTGAAGCATTGGAACAGGCTGCCCAGGGAAGTGGTTGAGTCTCCATCCCTGGGGGTATTTAGAAGATGTGTAGATGTGGTGCTTAGGGACATGGTTTAGTGGTAGACTTGCCAGTGCTAGGTTAACGGTTGGACTTTATGATCTTAAGGGTTTTTTCCAATCTAAATGATTCTATGATTCTATATGTATACACACACATATAAATGCAGATACATTTGTTTATATCAGTCTTATGCTTTTTCTAATAGCTATATCTCATCCACAGATATTCTTTTAAGCAATATTCCAGTCTGTCTATGACTAAGCAAACTTTTCATCCTGCAAGAAAGGAAAGCAAAAAAGGACATATTCTGTTAAGAAATAAATAAGCAAAACCCACCAATATGTATGGATGAAAAGTGACAATGAGGGAGGACGAGGATTTGGAATTAAGCCTGCCTACGTGACACTGAGTAGCAGGTATCTTTGATGGACAGGAGCACACAGCGCCAAAGTGACCCCTCCTAGGCTTTAACGCAATTCTGGCTGGGCACAGTGCCCTCCTGGGCTGCTCTGCTCTTACAATGCTCATTGGGAGCCAGCAATGCTCAGATGCATCCTCTATGCAAGTCAGCAAAGGTGGTTTTGGACAATATCCCCCTCTGCATTGCCTTAAGCAGCACAAGGAGGCTCTGTGGGCTGCTGCCCACAGCAGGGGCTTCTGGGCTGCTTCCTCCCCACCTACTCCTGCAGTGGATGCAACAGCTCAGGGTCTGCCAGGCAGCAAAGCTTATTTCCTTGTCCTGCAGCTGTGCTCCCCCTCCTTTCCTATGCCTTCCTGATCACGGTCATGGGGAGATGATAATAGCTGTATTGCAGGAAACACAGCCACGCTTTGCCTTTTCCTCCCTTCTTGGGAGCTGGGGGTGCGGCTGTCGTTGAAATGATAAATAGGCAGCCTCCCACTTTGACGTCGATTCTGCTGAGAGGCTGGGGCAGAGACAGGAACGCAGCAAAATTCTTTAACTTCTCCGAGAGGAGAGAGACATGATGGTGGGGGGGGAAGGGCATTTTCAAAAAGAACATAGCACCACATCTTTCTGATTTCTCCACTGGTGCATTCCTTAAAAACCCGTAGCTCAGGGCCCTGCTCAGGCACAAAGCACGTGCTCCTTCTCCCCTTCTGAAGGTTGTAGAAGTCCTTCAGCCCAAGGGTGTAGGATTTACGAGGCTGATTTTGATTGCGACCTGAGTTTCATGGCAGGCTCAAGGTGTTGTTGGAGTAGATATGGTTCCTCCCTCTACATGCAGCTTGCCTTGCCAGAGGCTGGCAGCTTAGGGATGGATGAGAAAGATGTGCAGGACAGCCAAGTCATGGGTCAAGGGGCACACTTGTGTGGTGCCAGCCAGAGCCCACAGCTGCTGCCTCCCTCTGTGAGATGCACTGAAGAGCTGACTTTAAAAAATGTTGCCTTGTTCCTCCTCAGAAAGAGACTAGTGCCTCCCATAAGGATCCTGGCACCAAACAGAGGAAGGTGCCAGTGCTTGCATTGAAAAGCCGCATCTCTGGCAGCCTCTTTCAGGCCCCTGAGAAGTGCAGAGCACCCCAGATTCTGTACGTTCATTCCAGATAATGAAGAAATGGATTCAGAGGAATCATCATAAGCAAGAATGGTTTGAGTAAACAAGGTGTCAGAACCACCAGGTTTTTCCACCTGTCCCCACCCTTTGTTGACAGACCACAGCCGTGTCACCTCAGAGAATAGTGTCCAGATGCAACCTCCTTGCCCAGGAATAACAAACCCCTCCAAGGTGGTCTCTTCTCAAGCCCTGTGAGGGCAATTCCTCATGCGAGTGTGTGTTTCCCTGCTTAACTCATTTCCTGTTTAGCTCAGATGGAAGAGAGGCACCTGCTGACCAGAAAGTGCCAAAAGTTGCATCTTTGGGGTTTGTGGCAGAGTGTGGGGAGAGTTACTGGGTTCCCTGGATCACCAGACCTCTCTGCTTGCCAGGAAAAACACCACCTGATCTACTGCAAGTGGGGCAGATGCTCAGAGGTTTGCAGCGATTTGCAACCTGCTGGCATGTGTCGCAACCTCTGCAGCCTCTGGAAGCCTGAGACCCAAGGTTCATGCTTCAGATTGTGCAATAGGATGACAAATGTCACACCGTGGGGTGGGGCGGTGCCCTGGACCCCGCTCCCCATCCCACACAGCACTGGGAGGAGGTAATTGGGCAACCCACCAGCCAGAGGTGCGTTACCAAACATGTGAAGTTTAACAAAGGCAAGTGCTGGATTTTAGATCTGGGGCAGGGCAGCCCTGGCTGTACAGACAGACCGGGGAACGAGGGGCTGGGGAGCAGCTCTGCAGGGACCTGGGGGTTCTGGACGACGGCAAGTTGAACACGAGCCCCCAGCGTGCCCTGGCAGCCCAGGGGGCCAACCGTGCCCCGGGGGGCATCGAGCCCTGCATCGCAGCCGGGCGAGGGGGGGATTGTCCCGCTCTGCCCCACGCTGGGGCGGCCTCACCCCGAGTGCTGTGGGCAGCGTTGGGCGCTGCAGGACATTGAGGGTATAAAGCTACGGGAGAGTGTCCCGAGGAGGCCACGGGGCTGGGGAAGGGTTTAGAGGGGAAACCGTACAAGGAGTGGCTGGAGTCCCTGGGTTTGTTCAGCTGGAGCAGAGGAGGCCGAGGGCAGCCCCATGGCGCTCTGCAGCTCCCTCCCGAGGGGAGGAGGAGGGGCAGGGCTGGTCTCTGCTCTCTGGTGCCCAACGCCAGGCCCCGAGGGAATGGCAGGGAGATGTGCCAGGGGAGGGTGAGGCTGGGCGTTAGGAGAAGGCTCTTCCCCCAGAGGGTGGTGGGGCCCTGGCACAGGCTCCCCAGGGAGGCATCACGGCACCAGCCTGGCGATATTCCAGAAGCACTTGGACAAGGCCCTCAGAGACACGGTGTGAATTTGGGGTGTCCTGTGCAGGGACAGGAGCTGGCCTCGGTAATCCTTGTGGGTCCCTTCCAGCTCAGGACATGGAAAGCTTCTATGATTCTATGATCTTCCCCAGCACTGGGATGCCTGTCTGCCAGCCCTCAGGAAATTACAGTTAATATCCCAGAGCAGAAGGGAGTAACACCATGACGTGAATACCCAAATCAGGGACCGTGAGGAGGAAAATATGGTGGCAGATAACAGGATGAGTTTTATGCTCAGTGTGAGGGGCGTCACGGACGTCCTCCTGCAGCTTCTTCTTTCCTTCTACAGTGACAGGTGCTACAGTCACATCTTGCATTGTCCCTGACCCTTCATGGACACACCGGAGGAGGAACAATCTCCAGAGAAAAGAGTATCACAGAATAGCTTCCTGTCCTTTTCCATCTGTTATAAAAATACCCTCCAGCAGTGCCAGTGGACTCAGCTTGGATACCCATATGAGGAGCCGGAGAAGGGCAGAATTAGACAGGATGGCTGTTATTAAAAGCCTGTCCCACCATGTGACTCCAAGCAAACATTCTCCAAGCCTCCCAAATAACGAGAGGCTGTCAGTGCCAGCTAATTAGCAGCAAGCTAATGGGTCGGTTGCCGGAGCCCCTGGCTGCAAGTAAATTAAGTAAGAACAAAGGAAGTGAAATCTACTGAACAGAAAAGTTATTCGGGGCGGTAACACTGGAGAGTTCCAGGAATAAACTTAATAGGCTTAGTAGTATTTAGGTGTAACTAACAAGAGCAGAGGTTCACATGCTGTTTGCTTATTCCATCCTCTTGACTGAAAGCAAAGAGAAGGCAAGGAAAATGAAGAAATCCATGGAGTGGAAGAAAAGCAAACATCAAAATGTCTTCAAAGGGAAGATAAGCTACTTCAAGCAGCCTTTAGATATTTACCCCCAAACAGGTCTTCAGGGAAAAGCGAAGCAAGATTGAAAGGGAAGTAGGTTGTCAAGTTGGGCACAGCTTGAGGAGTCTAAAGGTATAGAGCCAGCCTTTGAGGCTACCTTCCCTCCCTGCGAACAGACAAGCCACCTAATCTACCGTATGCCTTTGTCACCTTCTGCTCCTGTCCAGCCTCCTTGTAGAGACCACTTCCACGTATTTGAGCAGAGTCTAACCCCTGCAATTGCTGCTTTGTAATTCCATTTAGTTTGAAGCTGCTATTTTCAGGTGATTTTTTTCCCCCTTAGCATATGTGTACTTTAAAACTAAAATAAAAAGGGAATGTTTTTGACTTAACTGATGTTTTTCCTAATCATTAGCAATCTTTTTTATTCATAATTAATAAACAGTTTTCTTGAGACCATTAGCCTTTGGAAAGCATTGTCACAGGGATACCAAGGCCCAAATTTTTTAAGCAATTTGAGCTCCTGACTCCCCCTGGTCTCCAGGAGACCTGGATGTCTAAATACTCCTTAGAGTCTGGGCCTGAGAACTCCACAGGGTGTTCCAAGACTGAGGATTAGATTCATGAATCCTCCCTCCCTTTTAGCCCATGTGCAATGTGGGACTTCAACCCTAGAGTCTTTACTTTTTTCATTATTTAAGTCCTTGCTCAGGCCCAGAAAGAAAGGATACTGCAGACATTGCATAGGCAGCAACAATGCACTCTACTTATGCTTCGAATCAGTAGGTCTTTCTTCCAGATTCTCTCATTTCAGTGACCACATATCAAAGCAAAATCTTCTTGTACAATGTATTTAACTGAATTTTAGCTGAACTTTCTCCAGTCGCAAAATCAGGATGAATTGTCCTCTTGCGTCTTATAGAAAAACAAAGGGCCATTTCTGCTGCAAGGTCTCTTCAGAGTGAAATCTACCTTGAAAAACTGAAAATTTTCAGCCCAGGTTTCACAGTCAAATGATAAACCACAATGATGTTAATAATAGTAGTAATAATATACAAGTAGCTATAAATTAATGAAAAACAGAAAGATATATATTTGCTTTGGTCAGGGAGAGGATCAGTGGTTAAGTCCAGTGGCCTAATGAGTTCACAGCCGACAGTTCAGCTATGGTACCTGTCCATGTACATAGTCTTCAGATGTACGATGTGCTCTGGCTTACCTAACCCTTAATAGGAAGGAGGTGAGCCTTGACCTTGCAGTTAGGGTGGGCGAAGAGCATGCTCACACAACCATGTAACAGATGATGGGTTTAAGCCACATTATCTTGATTGCGTGTTTGAGCTCCACCTCCTCATGGTCAAACTCACTGCTGTAGGTACGCGTGGTTACACTCTGTCATCCTGATCTGAGAAGGTGGGGAACTGAAACTATTTTTGGTGACAAGAAGTCACTAAATCGGAAGGGTTTCAGTCCTATTTCTCAGTTCAGTTGACATCCCAGCCATGGGGCCTGTGATTACATGATCAACCCAGACAGCACACTAACTTCACCCTTTTCTATTCTATGGGAACACAATGAGTTCTGTGATTCTATGATTCTGTGAATTCCTTCTTGCACACCATTAACAAGGTCCCAGTTGCAGGATCTTAACTCGTGGTACAAACCAAAGAGTTAGAAGAGGCTCACTGAGACTTTCCTGCAACATCCATCCTTGGCACTGGTTGCAAGAGAGGTAATTTTTTGGTTTGTGGCTGGAACCTGGGGTGTTTATAAAACAGACAGCTTGCAAAAAGTAGATAGATAGTTAGCAGTAGGTTACCGAGGCCAGTTGTAGTCCTATTTAAATCTCATGGGCTTCATCCTTAGTTATTACTTTTAATTTCTGTGCATTCTCTGTCATTTCCCCAGGCCCAAGTTGGGTTCGGACTCATCTGACCATCAGACAGTCTTATCTGATCATCAGACCTTTTGCTGATCTCAACCTGAATGACAGGAAACCTCTTGCACAGTGTGAATCTCATGGACTCTGTGAACTCAGGTGCCAGTGTAATAGTGAGCTCCTTAGGGGTAATCTGTGATGATACAAAATCTTTTATCCTCAACTTGTGATGTTCTGTGTGTTGAGTACATATTGATTACTCTGGTTCATAGCCCTCTTTTGCTCAGATAGGACAGAGGATGGACTGGAGGTGAAGATTCAACTAAAATTAATTCACCTAAAAACTGACAAGGCAGACTTCACAATGTACCATATAATTGTCCTGCTATTAAAGGATTTTACAGAAGGAATTCAGCAGGAAGAGGGGGACATGAGGCTTGAGGGTGTTAGGCAGGTGATCTCTGAAGTCAGCAGTTACAACTGAAGAGGTGACAGTCTGCAGATGTTCGTCACAGCTCTCCAGCTCTAGGTTCCCAACTCACAGCACAGCTACACCAGGGGTTATCAGCACATCTTAGTTTTCTTAAGTCCAGCATCAATAGGATTAGTTTAAGTTAATAATGAAACTAGTTTAAGCAAATTTGCTTGACTTTATACTCACATAATCCATTAGGTTATCACTGTAAGAGATATATAGGTTAAATGCATTGGATAGAAATGATCATCTTAAATCATTATAACTGGCTTCACACCTCATCTAAACCTTCAGGATGCAACAGATTTCTCTGCTTTCAGAGGTGGTAGGAACTTTAGCTCTTCCCCCTGGAGTCTTGCTGATGTATTGGGTAAAGGCATTGGTATGGGGATGGTAAATATCTGCGCGTTAGGAGACCTTGTATTTATTTCATTTTTATTGCTGTGAGAGGTTAACAGAGGTAAAACCAAAATCAAAATAACTTATCTATCAATTATCAATGCAAAGATCCCCAGGATCTCCACAAAGACAGATCATTCCGTTCTGATGTCTACATAAGGATTTGGGTAGTTCTTCTTAGTCATCTAAGCTAGAAAGCATTGCCCTGTCTACTTAATTTCTCAAAGAAAAGTATTTCTTTTAGAAGATCCCTCATTCTGTCTGGATTTGTGATGGTTTAATCCTGAGGGGTACCCCTGGAGTCACTTTTCTGTCCATGGTTAAAGCTGTTAATCACTCTGTGCTACAAGTCTTCTGTGGGCCAAGGGTTGAGAGCTAGATATTTGCAAATAGACAAAAAGTATATAGCACAGCAGTCATGGAAAGCTCTCCCAGGTGATCCTGAAGAGTGCAGGACTGGAGGGATTCACCCCTACTACCTATGAGCAAAGGCAGTTGGGCAGGGGCAACATTTTAACAAAAAAGATGCCAGTTCAGGGTAGGCTCTGAGGTTTGAAGACAGCTTCCCCACCGAGCCTTGTATAGATAAAGCAATACGCCCTGCTATAACACAAGTTTCAGCATGCCCTGCTCATGTGTGATAATTTCCTTACCAATCTAAGACATCCAGTTTCCCTCTGTCCTGACCTGCCTGCCAAAAAGTGACAGCAGTATGGGTGTCCAAGAAGACAAAATTACACAACAGGTTGTTCCCCTGCATCGCAATACAAATTCTACATCAGATTTTTCCTCCTCCACTGCTCCCAGATGACAAAGGCTCCCCATTTGCAAGCTGCAAAGCAGCCCCTGTTCAGGAATGTCATTACTAGAGGGGCTTTAAAATAAAGCAGGGCACACAAAAATGTGATGACTTGTCAAAAATGCAGGCTGCAAGGTGTTTAAGGCATGAATTTCCTCTTAATGAAGCCTCGCTGAGGGAATATTGCATTCAGCCTAGAGTGTGAGCGATGATGTATCACAAATTTATGGCTGTCCCCTAGTGTTTCCCAGAGTGAGGAAGGGGGCATGAAAATAGCCACACAAGGAAGGGCTTGTAAAATCACCACCATTCAGGCCTTTGTTTGGCCCCAAGCCATACCTGTCAGGGGTTTTCAGAGCATTGGGGTGCAGCACAGCTCAAGCAGGACCACTGATTAGATGCAAAACCTGTGAGGATTTCCCCTTTGGGTGGGCAGTCCACAGCTGGTTGGGTGGGTAAGACACTGAATGGGGTTAAGCATCATCATGGGCTGCGTTGAAAAGGAGCATGAAGGAATGCACTGAAACACGTTGTCTGTCAGAAAGTTGCCTCCCCCTATCCCAATAGTCACATTCATCTCTTCTACCCCAAAATAAATGGCCTGTTACTTCCATCTGAAATAGAGCAGAGGTGATGGCTTCAGCAATGGGGGATGTGAAGTCTTCCCCTCTCTGCAGATGGGCAAAGCAATGGTCTGCTTGAGTAGGAAAAGTCAGTCATCCTCTGCCACAGGGGCTGGTTCACGTATATATCAGTCATCCTGCAAGGTCTATTGCCCGAGTGGCCCTGACCTGAGAAGGATAGAGACCCTTTTCTACCTTGTTCCTTTTAGCATCCCTCCAGCAGGAATACCATCCACCAACCCTGGCCAGGTAAGGGTGTCTTGGAAAGCCAAATTCAAGGGTGAGGGAAATGCTGGTTTGTGCAAAATTTCTACAGGTAGACACAAAGTGGGTATTTCTATTTCTTGAGAGAGTAGGTATGAATTCACACATGGCTATTTCAGCCTAGAGGGACACAGCCTGACAGTGGTCAAGCTTAGATCAGACATACCGTTAATTCCTACAGTCCTTGCAGCCGGCGACCAGCCTCAGATAGGACTGTGGCCTCTCTTCTGCTCCATGCTCCACACACCACTCACAGACGTTCCTTTATTTCGAGTCTTATTGCATGTGGGGGCTTTACAGAGCCAGAGAAAGGCTGCGTTTATGGGAGGAGAAGAGGAGAAGAGTTTGCTTTGGCAAAGTCCTGAACAGAAAGGAGTTGCTCTAGAAGATACCTGCTGCTTTGCCACCATCATGTAATATGAAATTCTCCATGTGTCCCTTCTGGAGTAACCCTTGAGAGCAAGACAGGACACAGGATGGTACAGAAAAGAGGTTAAATTTAGCAGGGTTCAGAAAGCTGGCATCCTTCCCACAGCCTCACCAGTGGCTTCCAAAATTGTGTGAGGTCAGAGCTGAAAGTAGCACTGATAAGGATGTGAGTGAACTTGCCTGGGCAGGTGGAGCACAGAGATTGATTTTCTTTGGGTTGCGTTTTCTAACCGGCTGCCTTTCACCACTGACGTCCCTCAGGAAGCGGAGTGTACACATTGGACTACGTTCAGCACCATTTGGCGTCAGCAAAGTTGCAATAGGGACAATTTTGGCTGTGCAATGCTAAAAGTGCCTCCGCAGCCTGTTTCTTTTACTACTAAATAACCTTTCTTTCCATGTCATTCTTCTTTAAGGGGGCAAAGCTGTCTTGTGGTGCCTGGAAGTGCAAGGCTATCACGGGAGACGCAAGTCATTGCAGAAAGAAGCGTTGTACCTCAATTTTACCTAGAGGTACGCCGAGGTACAAAGAGGTGAATCAGGTCAGACAGCAGGTCACTGGGATTAGAATTCATATTTCTTGACTCTCAGCCCAAAACTTAATTTGGAGTCAAATTTGACTTGACAGTATCCTTTTAAGACTGGAATTTTAGAGCCTATAGAAGTAAAATGATCAGTTCTGACTAGAGCACCTTACTGACTTTAACAAATGAAAAAAGGGAAGAAGAAGGAAAAAAAAAATAGCATAAATTTATTCAGTTAATGGGTTGATCTCAATCCAAAGAGACAAAAAGGGTGGAAAAAAAAACCCCAAACCTACAGAACATTTTCAATCAGAAGTCAGACTTTTATCTTTTGTGATTCTTAAACATTTGAGATCTTTCGCAGGTAATTTGAAACAGCTGACATTTTCCCTACATGAAAGAATAAACATTTAATTTGCACTGCCAATTTGGGAGGAAGAATTCTAATCCTATTTGCTCAGCCTCGGCAGAAGCACAGCCGAACACAAGATCTTCTGTAATTACTGCGTCGGTGCTACACACAGTGCACGTAATTCAATTAGGAAACCTGATGTGGAGGATCAGGCAAAACCAATATAAACCCAATAGTTAGCAAATGGGTTTTAAGTTCCATCCACTCTTATGGGTCAGTGTTCCAGGGTGGCAAAGGCCGACAGCATCAGGAGGTCGCTTCCCGGAGGTGTCTGTCATTGATGGCTTCCATAAAGACAAGCTGGTGGTCCCTTCTAGAGGGATGCCTCTCATGTCCAAACCACTACTGCTCTTTTGGAGCTACTAATCATCTCTTTGGCAGCCTCTGTGGAAAAGTCAAGGGTTAAACGTGATTTTGAGAAGAGCAAAATCTCTCTTATCTGAAGGTGACCCATATGGAAGAGCTAACAGGCAAGATTTAGGCCAAATCTACAAAACTCATGATTATGTGGCCTTGTTGTTAGATAATATGTCCTTCTTCTACCCCTCTATCCCACCTTTTTTGTCTAGTTTTTATCATGATGTTTGTTTCTAACATGGTTTTCAGACAATTAAGAATGGTGGGGTGGCAAAAATGATCAGAGATTTAGAAGAAATGAGATGATCAAAGGAAATAATTCTTCATTCTGGAAGTAAAAAGTTGGAGGGCAAATCAAAGTATTATCTTAAACGCGTGTCTGCAAAAAGGAAGTGGATAGGCCATGTACACTGAGTGGGAAAAACAGAAAAATACTTCTTCCAGGGAAATAATAAAATAACTGGGACAGGATTTCTTTGTGCTACTGAAGATAGTCACAGAAGCAGAGCATGTTATCTTGACATGGACGTTTAAAATGGGTCTAGTGAACCTTAGTTTAAAAATGTTTGTTTATCTCGATTGACAGCAAAGGGAGCCTAGGGTGGACAAGTTAATCTGTAGATGTTTAAACAGCACAAGTTTACAGAGGAGCAACATGAATTTTGTCCTAAGGAAAACTTTCTAGTGACAACAGTAACATGGTGTAAGAATATGTCACTTTGGAGAAGGCATGGAGCCTTTGTTATTAGAAATTTAAATACAAGTTACATAAGTATTTGCCAGGGTATAATTTCTATATTTGATTCTGCCCTTGGGTGAGGTATGGATTATGATCTCTGAGACCTCTTTCAGATGGTTTTCTGAACCATCTCCTGAAGGCAAGGATGTGGACTCTGCTGAAGAAGAAGGTTCAGATGTACTCCTCCAAGGCCGGCAGGAATTACAGAGCTATGAGCAGAGATGTTGTTTAAATTCTAACAGAGCAGAGACCAGGGCTTGCTGCTGCAGTCCTTTTGTGGGATCTTAGATGAGTCATGAGGGCCTGATGGAGTTGCTCACACATGGGGCCATTTGAGATGTCCTCAGGTAGCCCAGCTGGTCACCAGCTCCTGAAGGTCTCCCATTGGCCCTGTGTCAGGTCTGTCAGTGATTTGTACATGTCAAAGACACCTGAAAGAACCCATCTGGCTGGTGGTATCCATAGTCTGACAAGTGAAACAAGCTCCTAAGGTTCTACAGCCAAGGAGAAATGGTATTTCCAGTGAACATTGCTCTCCACATACTCAGTCAATCACCTGCTGAAGCTGCCTCTTGCTCTCCCTGGACTATTGGTTTAAGAAAAAATTATCTTGCCCTACGGCTGGGTGGGCAGACGTGCAGGAAACACAAACCAAAATACTCCCTCTTTATCCGCAATGGGGTATTTCTTCCACAATGCACAATTTCTCCTCAGTTCAGAACAAGCATGGAAAATCAAACAGGATCTGTGTTTTAGAGAAATGTGTCTGATTCCCATTGTGTTTTCATCACCTGAAATTTTTCATCTGCTGGACATCCTCATGATGTCACTGTCTCCATAGCAGCAAACTGACATCACTGTCGGAGGATGATGGCTGAAGTCTGGTTTGGGATTTGCAGGTTCATCTAGGTGATACCTTTGAAAAAAGCAGTCACACAGGAAAGAGGAGTGAATCCCCATGGATCACAAGTCAAATGATACCTATGTGCAGGATGATTCATAATTCATGTAAATTATAGTCGCAGCTGAATGGGCATCTTCAGTGTTATGTAGCAATAACTTCTGCATAGGATGAGTATGCAGTATAAAGAAAGTGTGGAAGAAGAGAGCTGAAATCAGCATATCCTTTTCCCAAACAGGATGCTGAACCACGTTAGAGCCTTTACAGTAGAGGCGAGATTCATATACAGCCCTTTAGAAACTCAGCTTGGTGCAATAGTATCTTTCCTTCTACCCTTAAATATCCAATAAATATCATAACTCAAAAAAGAATGACCCAGGCAAAATGTAAACCTTCGGTATACTCACTTCACTGTGGTTCCTGTTTTCCATTCTAGTGTCCTTGGTTTTCTTTTTTGGGGTGTTGAAGGGATTTCCAAGCATCTGTTTGCCTCCACACCAGGTTCCTTGGTCACAAGAATCTGTTTTGCTTAAATATCACCAGTGAACTTGGAGTTGCACCTGAGATTCAATCAGCTATGGATGCCCTGTTTGATCTTTGTTCTCTGACTTCTGATGGTTTTTTATTCTTCTGGTCTATATTGGTCAAAAAACAAAAGTAGGTGTGTAGGGTGATCTGACCCATTATTTGGATACATTGGATGTCCTGATTAGAGGTTTAATTCAGCTGTCTAAATTGAGGTGCTTAGTATGGAAAAAAAACAGATGGCGCATTGACATGGAGCTGGCAGAAACGACAAAGGAGCAATGACCATGTGGATCAGCAGCTGGAAGCCGGGACATCTCAAAAGCAATTGGTTGTACACACATGGACAGCTCTAGTTCACACAGAGACGCTGACCTGTGAGGTCTTCATACAGTGAAAGGGAAGATTCAGGTGCCTAAATAGGTACCTGTTACCATTTGGTAAGACATGCAGTGTCAACATGACCTCCAGCTACTGCCTCAGAGGGATCCCTGTAAGACTTGTGTTATATCTGCCAGACCCATATCAAACTCTCCTGATTTTGGCACCTCCAGTGACCTTTGGCCATGGGTAGGCAGCTGATTCATGCCCATTTTAGACTTCTAACAGAAAGAAGATGATTCCCGTTGTCAGTGGCTTGCTCCCAACCCAAGCAGTCCTTGCTCCCTCACCCAAGAAGGCATCAAAAGACACAAGGGATTGAATTTCAGCTCCTCAGTTTTGGAATCTTGGCCCAAAATACTGATCTATCCTGCTTCTGGCTCTCCTGGGTCACATCTAAACATGTATGCTGGGCCTGTCTGCTCCTCTCAAAGCCCAGGGCTTTTACATCCCATGCAGGGCACTTTGAACTAATTCCAGTCGTCTCAGAAAGAGACAGTGCTTCCTGTTTCTACAACCTAGCCGACTCCTTAATCCTTTTATCCAGCTACTGTTGTGCCAACTTGTCTTTGTGTTCCTGTTTCACCTCATCTTGATTCTTTCATCCACAGGCTCCATTCCCACCTCCTGCACGAGGCACATACTTTAAACTAGTACTCAGTGAAATGGAATTATGTGCTTTATAGGGAACGAAATTCTTGAACAAGCGTGCATAAACACACTCACGCAGACACCCACCCCAGGTCAGCCTCCGCCTGTTGCTTCACCTCTTGCATTCCCCAGCCGACTGTGACACTGAAAAAGTCGCTTAACCTCTCGCTGTCTGAGTTTACCCAGCCATAAAATGGGGATAAAAATACTTCACCTACCTCAGAAGGGACATGTCGTTTAATTCTTTCATGCGTTCAAAGTGCTCTAAGTTCCTGAGCTGGACAAGACTTGGCTTAAATTTTCTCTGGTGACTAAGGTTTGTGGTGCCCTATTTGACAAACATCAAAATGGCCTTGCTTGTACTTGCTTGACTGCTTCAACACTGGGACTTGCCAGGGAGCCTTAAGCAAATTGTTTGTGCTTGTTCTTTGAATAAGGAAAAGGATTTTTTTGCCACAGAGGGCGTGGATCTCAAAAAATGCAAATCGTTGTGGATTAGGCATTTCTTACAATTCAGGATAACTGAGGTGCTCTCTGAGAGTGTGTTTGTAAGACACCAGAGGAACAGCTTGCTTGCACCAGGACAAAATCAATTTTCACTGATTTTTTTTTAACAAAGTAAGCTTCTTTTTAGACAAATCACTGGTAAGAACTCTAAATGTCATTGTTTCCATTTCAGACAAGCTAGGAGGGGCCTGGTGGCTGAGATGTTGCCCTGTGTTTCTGTTGTCCAACCACAGGCAGATGCTGTACTTTATCAGGAGGGCACATAACAAGATTCAGTGACACAGAGCTAAAGTTCAGCAAATTCAGGTTCAACTAAATCCCTGACTTTTTAGAGTCTGGGGCATTAGCCTCTAAAATGATTTCTCCAGGGGACAGTGGGTTTTCCATCATCCAGTGCCCTTCCAAAAGTGATGAGCCAGCCCAGAGAGGTTTTTAGAGGCATTGCATAGATGTTGAGGGAAATCTTCTGATCTGAGCTCTCTTATTACTTTATTAGCAAATGTAATGGCTGCTGCTCTGTAATAGCTCTCCTCCCACTTCCCATCTCCTTTCCAGGCTGAAAGGTTAGCGGTTAATGAGAATATATGGCATTTTTATTAAGGTGATACACCTTAATAAGTGATACACCCTGATAAGGTGTGCAGTGAGTGTCCAAAGCAAATTAAGATGGTGTCTGAGAGGTACCAGGTAAAAGGGAACCTTCCCCTCCTGGACACAAAACAAAGTGCTTCTCAATCATTTAATGAAAAATAAGACAGGATCTAGCTGAAATCCTTGGTTTTTGTCTGTCCTTCCCATTTTTCTTCAATGGCTGCATGGATTTTGGAGGCTATGCAGATACATCTCTTTTTTTTTCCCTTTTCATTTTTCTTTAACATGTGTGCTTGCTTCATAACTTTTCTCACCTCTTCTCTTCATCCCCCCACCCCCACTTCTGCCATTCATTTTCGTGTTACTGTTCCCTAACAGCAAATTAGTCACCCAGTGCCAAAGGCAACATACATCACCCCGTGACGGCTCCTTCTGCTTCCACCCGTGACCTTTAGAAACAAAATAGCTAAACGCAAACAAGAAGAGATAAGGGCTCATTTTGAACACAGCATTTTTATTTGCTTCAGGTGTGATTTATAAAGCTGTCACTGAGTTCTGTTGGCAGCTGCGGATGCAGGAGGAAAAGTTGTTTCTGTATCCCACTCAGTGATGGGAAGTGATTTAACTCTTTGGCTGCACCAGGAGGTGTGCGAGTGGCAATCCTTTGGGCCTCTTTCTTGAAGAGGCACAAGAAAAGTCTTCAAATGCAGAAGCTGATAGCTGGGGAGGTCCCACAGTAAATCTGATCCTGGGGTGGGGGAGTATGATTCATGCTGGCTCCCCCCAGCTCTGCCATTCTTCCTTTACATTACAGCTGCATTAGAAAGCAGATGATTACATGGGATTTAAACACTCAGTTCCACCTGTCTGGGGTGCAGGAGAAAACAGACCTTTTTTCCGTATTTGCTACCAGCTACCAGCTGGACAACTTATGTCGTCTCTCTGTTCCACAGTTTCTCCATCACTGCTGTGAAGAAAGGACCCAGGTCTTGGGGATTTACCGAAGAAGAAGGCTACAGGACATCTGGTCACTGATATTGTCACACTTCCCTAGAGCACAGTCTTGACCCTCCTGAGAGGTCCTTCAGCACCAGGTGCCTCTGAAGCAAGGTTGAAATGAGGCTGTTGGGGGGTCAGAAGGACAACCTGAAGCAGGATAATGGCAGCATGAGCACAGCACAGTTCTGGTGCACAGACCATCCAGCAAGGAGACCTCCCTGCAAGCGAGCCCTCTTGTTCTCTGTTGATGGGATAGCAAGTGACGTGGGAAATACCAACATGAACTGCAAGGCTGAGGCCTTCCACTGACCACCCCATGCTTCTGAGATCCCCTTGGCTTGTCCTTGGCATGAACCCTGCATGGGGAAGATCCTGATGCAGTCTGACCTCCCGTGCAAGGCCAGGGGTAAAGGGTGAAGGGGGAAGGAGATGGGCTGTAGTAAGTCTTGCAATGCACGGATGAGACGCAGGATGTGTAGCACAACCTCACTGGTGTGTTATGTGTGCTGTGAACCAAGGTACAGCAGCACAGGTGGCTCCAGAAAAGAATCAAAGTAAAAATCTCCCATGTTACCACTTTAATATATGAGACACTAACTCTCTTACTGTGGTCTAATGATGTGCCCCCAACCTCCCAAATTCCCTGTTTCAAATCCCGCACTTAAAGCAGTTGTTTACACATGAAGGCAATCAAGTTCAAAACATGGCTCTGCCATGAATGTCCCCAAAGACTCTGGAATTTAAGTAAATCCCTCACTCTGCTATCTGTAGGTGTCATCCCTTTCCTCCTGTATTAAGCCTGCCTGCACCTGAAGATACTGATCCCTCCTCCTCTCATTTTGTGTGGCATTTAGTGCTGCGAAGCCACAATGACATTGGAGAGCTCCACAGACTCTTACAACCAATACGAAACACCTCCATGAAACAGGGAGTAGAGACTCCCATCCCAAAGCATGGGGACCCTACATGCACAGACACAAAGTCACAGTGGGACTCAAATGTTGTGAGGTGTTCGTTAAGACATTTAGACACCTACCTTTCTCTCCTACAGAGCTAATGCAAACAAACAGCAAGACAGAGACAGAAGGGTCATCAGCAATCTGGAAAATCAACAGGTCCCAAGAGTCTGGGAAAATGAGCTTGTAACACGGGTCAAAGGGGTGGTTCCTCTGCCTCTTTGCATAACTTGCTCATGTATGTTTGGGGTAACCATACTCTAGTTTGATTTCTGGCTGCCCCTGTCTACAAGTACAAGCCAAGATCACGTTCCCTGTAGTATCATACTCTCCTGGTGTGTAGAGTGAGGCTATTGTTACAGTGGCAGGAGGCAGCAGGGGAACAGCAAAATGGCTGTGCTCCACTGCCTCCTTTGCCTATATGCAAGCCCTGAGAAGCAGCCTGGTTGTGGCTGCCATGGATGGAGCAACTGGAGAGTGTGGGCATGACTCTCCAGAAACCTCTCTCTGCAGGAGCAGAAAGGCTGAGATGCTTGGGGTCTCCTGGCAGCTCTGTCCAACATCCATTTTCAATCTCTCCCTCTCCATGTCAGGAGCTGCCTGGTCCCCTCCCCTCATCCCAACATGTGAAAGCTCAGTGTTGCCTGAGCTGCTGAGAAGCCATAAACCACATCTTCCGGACCAGATAGACACATCCAACTTCTAGGCAAAGCACATCACTCAGGAGATCAAGCGCCTGTCCATCCCAGAGCCCCAAACCTCACAACAGCAACAGAGCACATGTCTTCTCCCCTCCCCTTAATAATCTTCATGTAATATTTCCATCACTTCTTCTTAGCTTCTTTTCCCCCAGCATTTTCTGAAGTGTGTACAGTTCTCCTAGTCCCACCAGTCTTTGTGATGCCAAAGGGTCTGAGCCTGTGACACTATCCCGGAGTGCACACTTATTATTTCTCACTCCCCACCCCCTTCTTGCCATTCATTTGAGGACTGAGGAATGGCTGTAGGTAGAAAGTGGCCTTTAGGTTGTTTTTACAGACATTATTACACTGTCAAGGCGAGGTGTAAGGCAAGGCTGTTGAAGAAAGGGATTTGACAAGTGCATTTATTTTAACAGGCAGCACAATTCAGTCCATTTAAAAACAAGGCAGGTTTGTAAATGTTTCTGGGAATCAGCCCTGCAAATATTGGTGTCCATAGGCTCTCTAAAGTGTAATTAAGGCAGGAGTTGATTGACTGAAGAAAAATAGGACGTCAGCAATGAAGGCAATTATAGAAAACAGCAGCTCTTTTCCATTACTGTTCTGTTTTGTGTTCTAGCTTGGAAACTTCCTCAAGGACAGATCTTATGGCCTGACCACTCCGAAGCCAATAGCAAAAACCCTCATTGGCTTTAGCACAGTCAAGAGCTGAGCCCCAAAAATCAATGCCAGGGAATGCTCTGATGACACTGTTTTTCAAAGGTTTCAGTTGGATGACTCTCCTCTAGATCACAGTGACAGTCCATAAATTGGAGCATCCCTAAGATGGTCTGAACTGGGGTAAGCCAAATCTGATAATTGCATGAGAGTCGTCCCATATAAACCTCACCTACCCCAGCTCCCCAGCTCCCCAGCTCAAGCTCCCCCAGTCAAGTTTGCATTGCATGTCCTTGTACCATGCTTCCACTTCTCTCATTCTTCAGGATGCCACCCACCACACTTGGCAAGCATGTTCACAAAAACGAACACAGACCACAGCTGCCCTCACAGAGAAGTCGTCTTCTGCACTGATGGCATGACCCATCTGCAACCTCAGAGCATGGCCATTCCTTTAGCACATAACCTCTTGTGCCAGGCTCTCACCCACCATTAGACCCACGCTGTGCTCTCCCTACCCAGAGGATATAGTAGCTGGGTCTACACACCATATACAGGATAGGTCTTCCCGCTTACACAAAGCTCCCAGAGAAAGCTTTTACTTGAGATCTGGTGTGCACACACCCGACCCCAGCTGCAGCCTGTAGCTGGCTTGCTTCAAAAGTTCCCTGAAAAAATAAACAAGAGCTTCTCTCCAAATTCGTTAAGAGAAAAGTACCCCAAATGTGTTTATTTACAGTGATGTTTTCCCCTTCCAGATAGGATTGGAAGGAGCTTCTGCCTCTGGAACCTGACCAGCATCTGAGACACAACGTTAGAAACACAGCTGGTCAGCTCCAAATATCATCTCTTGGAGCTCTCTTGTCCATTTTCTTTTTTCATTCTCTTTCCCCTCTGGAAAGCACTACACAGACCATATTGTTTTCCACACTTTGGTGTAGGCACATTAAATGAAAAGCACACAGTTAGGCGATTGGAGGGGGGAGAGAATCACAGCAGCTGCCAGTGGTCTTGTGTATTGAACTGTATTGTAAATACGTCTCACTGGAAAGGAAATCGTTACCATTACCCTTAATATATAGATGGTGAAACGGAGGCCCAGGGATGCGAAATGAGTCACTGAAGACTGTTCAGCAGGTTCATGGCAGAGACAGGCATCTCCTGAGAGCTATCCAACAGTCACAAGACCTCACATCAGTTGTTTTGCAGAGTCTATAGAAATTATCTATTTTGAGCCTGGGAAAAAAAAAAAACAACTTATAAATCCTGCTGTGGTCTCAGAAGATCTTTCTTCCCACCATTTCTTTCTTAATTGCTACCACAGTGTCTTGTAGATCTTCATAAGGAGGGGACTTGCAGAATCACCCATATCATCCTTCACCAGAAAAGAGCTTCTGGGAAAGGCTTCAGGGATCCGCTGGACTGCAAGACATGATGGATGCCACGTGATGTTGTTGGCAGATCTCAGAAGCAGATGCACACATGCTGACAGGAATTTCTGTTTTCCACTTCAGTAAAGGGACAGAGGAAAAAAATAACCACAAGGAGCTGTTAAACCAAATTGCTAACAACCTTCAGCCCATCAGGGTTACTGACAGCTTCCACAAACCGTTTGCAAAAAAAAAAAAGGACTTCTGGTAGAAAAATAAAGCTTTAGGGCCAAGCCTGGCAAAATCTCAGTCCCCTCTGAAAAGTGCTAAATGTCCTCAGATCCCCATAGAGACACTCGCTAATGTTGCGAGGTTATTATGGGATAAATGAGGGCACAGTCTGGGCAATTTGCCTAACTGGGGAAAAAATAATACTCCTAACACTGTGTGTGGCTCTGGCCAGAAGAGCTGACCCCTGAGATCCAGCTCCAAAGCCAGGATAGCTGGTTACAGTCCCAGTGAATACAACCCTGAAGAATGCTTGAGTTTTAGCTCCTATGGCCAATGGCCCTGCTGTTTTTTAGGTGACTAAACCCACCACTGAGACGTCATTAATACCCTCAGAGCTTCTCAGCTTCTCACATGGTGGGCTGTTGCGTTCCATTCAGCTGCTTGAACCCAGTGCTGTCCGCAAACTGAGAGCTGCTCAGAGGGCTGGTTGCAACCGAGGTAACATGGCACTCAAAGCAGTCAAGGATGCCTCTCCCAGTCGTATGGTCCATTTCTTTCAACACAAAGCAGTGTGCATAAACCAAAACCTGGTCAGCCGCTAGAAGGAGGTATGACCAGTCTCAAGAGAAAATCAGTGGTGGGGTCATGAACTCATCTCTCCAGGGAGGACGCAAACCAGTGGCCTCTATAACTTCATAACACATAATTCCTACAATAAAGAAGAAATTTGAAGATCCCTCCAATAATTCTCACTCTCTGAAATAGGGGTTTAAAGCTTCTGATCAAACAGGGATTTGGTTATGTCATGAAACAGGACCTAACTGCTAGGTCTTGCAATGCCAATGAAGATTTGACCCCAGGAAGGACAGACTGGAGCAAGAAGTGCTGGAAAAACACAAGATGTAAATGAACTCTCTTTCTCCTTAGTGCATGTTCTCCAGGACAACAGCTCTGCTGCTTGAGAAGGGGAGTAATTTAATAAGTGAGGCAGATGCTACCTGGTGGTCTTTCACTCTGATACTGGAGAAGATCCCCCGAACACGCACAGGACACCAATCACCTTAGCACCAAGATATCTGAGGTCTCTCAGAAAACATATTATTTTCCCTGGAGCCCAATTTTTAAGATGTCTTCTTCATTTGAAAGACTTATAAGAGATGTAAAGACCCATCCACCTAGAAATTTAGGTTGAAATTAGGACTGCATGTAACAACTCTCTGCACTGCAGACCCACACATGTACACACAAACACGCCCCCTGCAACCCTAGTAGCTCTGCAGAGTTACCTGGTAAAGAGATAAACCCTACTCCACCTCATTCTCCTTGAGGATACAGGCCTTGAGAAGCGAAAACCTTTGCCAACCATCCTGTACTCACTTCTTCCTGATTTCTGGCTGCTGGCACCCTAATTCCTCGGTCCAGGGAAGACACAGAGACAAGCCAGACCATTAACCTTTGTCTTCCAATAGTCAGGCTTGTGATATAGTTTAGATTACACAAGTAAGCCCAGCAAACTTCTTGAACAAAGCAGAACAGCTGGACACATCTGGCCTGTGCTACACATCAGGGTAGATATAACCTTAGGGAATCTTGAAGTCACAAGTGTAGCACCTGCCCTGCATCAAGATACCTGTTTTTTCCAGGAACTAGGTTCTTCCAATGTATTTGGCTAGTTGTGGTATCTACAGTCCCCTCCAGAGCAGGGTTTAAATATGAGCTCTACTAGGCAAGACAGATACTTCACTGAGCATCACTAGCATGTTAAGATGACCTCACCAGGAGAATTTTAACCTACATTGCATGATATGGGTGTGTCTTGGCCCGTATTTATTAAAGGACTAAAAAAAGTTATACTTTTACCATGAGAAGTGGCTATGGACTCGCTCAAACACTCTGGGATTTCAGAGCCGAAGGGAGATTTCAACTGAACGTCGTGGAAATTGTTAGGTTCTTCGAGATGGAAAACAGCCCACGCAGAAGCGAGCTGCTGCCTTGTGCTAGATTGTGTGTACATGACTGCCCTCTTCTGGGGCACCTCGCAACAGTTCACCTCTGCTTAATGCCTGAGCATCTGCAGGTTCATCTTCACTGATGGAGCCACGCTCTGCTGCCACACCCCTTCGCCGTGAGCTAGAGGCTCATTCCAGTATTCACTCTCATTTGCTGTTTAAAACCTTTTGGGGAAGGACTTTTTGCATCACTATGATCCTAATACCTCATGTTTATTTTTATTTAAGACATTCTGTATCCAGTTTGGCTGACAAAGGTAACCCAGAGACCAAAGGAAAAGCCCCGCAGGAGCATGAGGACACTTCTCTTTCACATATCCCCTGGGACAAGAGTCCCATAGGCTCTCCTTCCTGCTTTTCTCCCAAGACACTGATTTTCATTTTTCTGTTGTAAAGGTCTTACACTTACTCCGTAGCATTAGGAAACGCAGTATGACTGCCATCAGCGATGATGAGTTTGTGCTGTGAACCATCCGGAGAGACCATCCCATTGAACAGTGATCATCGGTTCTACTTTCTTCTGTAGCAAACAAATACAAAATTAAAAAGTCTTCCTTTCCATGGGACTTTGCCACCCACCTTGTGCCTATCGGGCTGGAAGTTCTCTAAAACAGGGTAAGCCCTTTTCTAGTTGTTTGTCCCCATAATTGCAAATCACGGTGGCCTCCTGCAGCTGAACACCTTCCTTGGGTCCCATTTCAGCAGCAGTGCTATACGAGCTCTGACGGCAGCCACAGGGGAGTCCTAAGCCTAAGTTCTTTCAATGCTTTGCTTATATGTAGCTTTGCAACATTACCTTACCTCTTTTTAGGCTGTTTCCATGACAACCAGCCCAGCAATAAAGATCAAGTGCTGTCTGCAGGATAGGGGAACGAGGGGAGGGGAGGAGGTTTCATGAGAAATGAGGAAATACACGCTTTCGAGTTACTCCAACCCCACACACTGTATTATCTCAAGTAGGATGGTTCTACCTCAAGGCAGAGCTTCCATCAAGTGTAGGAACATGCCAGGAAAGCCTGGTGTCTTGTAACTGTTTTTAACACATCTGTAGGATTTTCACTGACAGTGGGAAAGGTTTATTTTGTGCTGTAGCATAGCCCATGGGAACAGGGTGGTGAATTATGCACAAATGAAAACACATGGCACCCTTTGGGCCTTTCTTCTTCACAGGTTTTCCCCTGGGTATTGCAGAAAGGAGGGCTGGGTACAAGTGCGTTTGTGTGCAGCTGAGAAGCTGGGGGAGAAGAGTCTGCCCACAGCTAGATGCTGGGAAATTTGGGGTCTGTATATGGGCTTCTGGTTTTGACAGTTTCGCAGAAAGCCTGTCAGCTCTGTGACAGCTTCTGAAGGGCTACAAAGCAGATCTTTGCAGCATCAGGCTTCGTGTCATAGTGAAACCATAGGCATTACCATGGTGCGATGAAGTAAAATGGTTGGCAAGCTACAAAAGCTAGAGAAAAGGTTTTTGCAGATGAGGAGCGCCAGCAAGTGGTCTGATGTGGAAGGTTTATTTCTGTAATACAATGGTCTTCCTACATTACGATATCTCCTCTGTACTTGCCTTTCGGAGGGTAAGATTTATAACTCATGGGACAAAGCCTCCAACTGTTTAATTTGAAGTACAAAAAGCCAGCATGCCTCCCATAATGGGAGTGACCCATTGGGTATTGGCCTCCTCTAAGAAAGATTACAAGTCCTATTTTGAATTCCTCTTTTATAATAAGATGAACTGCTTCCTATCCTGCCAAATGCTTAGCATGGGTCTCCAGCATCCTCCCAGACAATGCCTGGGCTCCTTTGCTTGAAAAGATTAGATTTTTCTTTGGTAGGAAGTGTAAGAAGGACTAGACTGTATACACATTTATACTGATATCTATTTTTAAACGTATCCTACGCAGCTGAGTGATGAACTGCAGATGCAGTTGTTACTCATGGTCCTCTGAGATACAGAGGTTTGCTGCAGATTGCTTTCTTTTACTGCATTATCACTTTTAATAACATCATTAACAACCAATGCTTGCTTTTACACACTCAATCCTTCCTACATGTATGACGCTACCTATACCTGGTTTCTCCTTAAAGAAAAAACAGTTAATTGAAAATAAGGGAAAATCAGAATTGCAAAATACCCTGAAGAGTTCAATCCCTGTCTGCAAAGCTGACAAGCCAAATCTCAGTTTTGAGCATTTCTACATTCCTCATCAAGAAGGCAACACGTATCTGGAGACCTCCACGACAACTCTGGGTGTAAACCAACTTCCCATCATTCTTGACCAGTAGAAGATATTTCAGAAGCTGGCATGATTTAGTATAAGTCCACAGAAGTGAATTTACACCAAACTACTCCAGCAGAAGGTCAAGACCATTGTATTTGAAGTAAACAAAGAAGTTTATGTCTAGACAAGGGTTAAGATTGGTGCATGTGGTAAAGAAGAGTGCAGCATGAGGACTACCAGCATGAAGCTGAGTTAGACCACAGAGGTAAAGGTGTGAGTCCCTTCAACATGAACTCCTGCATTAGCTCTTGTAGCTGTAATCGACACCCGCTATGGATGGGGACTTCGCACCTTATGATGGCTGCTGGGTTACAGAAGAAGTAGTCCATGAAAATTTCTATAATCTAACACTCATATTTGCACAAGACAGAGCAGAAGGTATCTTATCTGAGGTTCTGTATACTTCAGTTTAAGTGGAAAGTATTGGAAGGACATTTTTGACCAGTCTTGAGCTAGGCTTCCACTCATACAACTTTATGTGCGTATATACATTTGACTGCAAAAAAATATACATATGCATACAGTGACAACAAAGGAAGCGAAGACTACAAGTCCCTCATTTGCAAAACCAACAAGTCAACATATCTACCTTGTATTAAACTGTGAAAAGCGCTAGCTCAGTTGCTTTAGCAACTTTGACTTTTAAGAAGCTGAATACAACAAAAATAACACTTTATAATGGATGAATGAAGGGGAAAAAGTGCTAAAGATTGCCTACATGCCTTGGTGGGGATGTGGATACAGACATACAGTTTTACATATAAATTCTTACAAGTATTTAGTGGACATATGAACGTTAGCATTATATGTGACCCCATTTGACATAAATCTGACACTGTCAGCTACAACATCCATGTAGGTCTTCTCCAGGGTAAGACAGAAACTACTGAACCTCAAGTTTCTGAGACCTACCCGATGGCCAGCTCTCCCTTCAGCCTCACTTAGGATTTTTTCCTAGTTTAACACAAAACCTCCACCATCACAGCCCCAAACATTTTCTCTAAAATCATTGAGTTTTCCTCTGAGGGGAGCAAAACATGACAAGTTAAATGAATTAGGTAATGTTTTACCCCATATAATTTATAGTGCCACAGGGAGTGGAAGCACACACGTCTCTTCAGCTTGTACTCGGTCATTCCTTGTGGACTAGAGCTAATAAACTAGAGGAGCTTGGAGATGAGATGAGGGAGGGGAGGAGCCTCCCCTTTCATTTCTTAATCTTAGAGGGGCTAGCCTAAGAAAATGGTTACCAAACACCTGGAGCAGCACCTAATTAACCAGAGTGAGATTTTAGTTTGGCAGGATTAAATGCTGACAAGCACCCGGGGTGCTGTGGGTCTGGTTTGCTCACTGCTGGGAGCAGGGATAAAGTGCTACATTGCACAGCCCTGTGGGAGCATAAATCTGGGGGAGGTTTGAAAGAACAAGTGCTCTGATGCACAGGTTTGTTGATTGACGTTCCCCTTGTGGATAGCTGGAATTAAAATTGATCGGGCAGGGTAGTGTGCTAAAAGTTTTGCTGGTCTAACTGGATGTAGTTCCACTCAAATTCATTGTGATTTATACTGGCATGGGGGATCGCTCAAAGAAGCTGCAAAAAAGCATTGCAATGAATTTAAAATATAGAATAGGGAAAAAATTATTTAAACAGGAATCTTAATCATGTTAAAATCTTGGTGAGTAAGTGCTGCTTCTGAGATAAGTCCAAACTCTTTTCTGTAAGGCAGGATAGCCACACTGATTGATGCCAGTGGAAGATCTGGTTTACTCACTTCTTATGAGCCTTCGAGAAAATGGGAGGATAAGACAACACCTCTTCAATGAGTAAGGAAATAAATACTTGTGAGTGAAAACATCTATGTATAGTTTAAAAATGCAGCTGTCTTGTCTTGGCTGTCATTATACGGGTAATCCTGAGAACAAACCTATGGTGGACGCATATTAGCACAACTCGGCTGACATAATTGAACAATGCTGATTTATACTTGTAAAGCGCAGTCCTGTGCTGTCTGCCAGGGGACAGAGAATCAGATATTAACAGAGCTGGAGGAGTCCTTGCAAGACTAAAGGCAGAAACATTTCCAATTATACTTTCCTTGACTGTCCAGCTAGCTTCTAAATATGCCAACAAAGAGACACCACCTCCTCCTCTCCAGGTAGTCAGTTCCAGACCTTTTTTACCTGTACTGTTGTGTGGGTGCTGTGTGGGCATTTTTTTAATTATTATTATTTTTCGTAGTAGTAGTGCTAGTGTGATCATTATTTCTAAGCCCACTTACACTGGCTGCGTTTGATGTTCAGGACTTTGTGTCTGATTTCTCTATTTTCTTCTTCTGTGCAAAAATCTTTTTGCCTGTTGCCTCAGACTCTAGATTAAAAGCCCTATCTCCTTTGGTCTGGCCTCATAATTTTTCCTTTACTTCTGATCTTTCCAGTAATTCCTCCCCAGGCTTTCTCCAATTGGTCTTGAGTTTACCCAAATCTGGTTCTTACAAATCGCTTTTAGGCTTTGTTGCAATATTGGCTAAACATTAGTAGACTGTAATAAACACCCAGCTCAAGTGGAGATGCACAGAGCAGGATTCAGTTGCCTAAAGAGAAAACCTTTTAAATGCCTTAAGGTATCTTTAATACTTTAATATACCTTTCTTCTATTTACTGCTCCAAAACGTGCTGGTTGTCCCTTACATCTTCTATCCTATCTGCCACTCCCACATCTGAGATAACTTACAGGCACCTCAAATCATACTAAATGACTATGCATGCAGCCAGACGTAAGCAGTTTTATCCTCAGCATTGAAAACTTTACCAAAGCCAATGAATATGGCATTAAAATAAGTGAGCTCATCTGCAGGATGCTGGTCTCACACAAAGGGGCTGCAGCTGAGAAGTCTCCTAAGTCTCATTGCTGATATCTTTATTTTGGCACTTCTCTGCTCCAGCGCACTTTGCAATGTAAGCGGGATCATGAAATTCTCTGCATCATGGTGAAATTGTGCGTAGCTGTTAACCTGTTGTCCAGGGTCTGGGTTTATTGGGGGACTTCATTTCTTCACAGAACCAGTTTATCTTCAAATTACAGTAACATGAAGATTGAAGTAATGAAGGGAAGAGCTAGCTGATTTCCTTCAGTTGCTGCAGAACACGGGGTTTTCGTTAGGGCAAAACACGATCCCACCAAAATTTCCTTCTCAAACACTTTTGTCACAGTCTGAATGGATCTTTTAAAGTGTTTATGTCTGTTGCCAGATCACCCAGCGCAACAGTATTTGTGGCCTCTTTTATCCAAGTTAAACACTGGTGAGCATATTGCAAAGGCAATATTTATTTAGTATCTAATCAAGCTTGTCAAATCATCCAGGCCCTGCCAAGATCAGCAATATCATTTGATCTCCACACTCACCCACCACAACCATTCACATGGTGCTGGGTAGGAGCTGAACGCATTGATAGACTGCCATGGCGATTAGGATCTGGAGGTGATCGTTTATCACAGCAAACGAGGAGGAGTTGTGTCTTTTATTTTCCATGCATCATTAGAGCTGAGGTGTTTGCACTTCGTGGATCTCACTCTGAGTAAATACATTTGGAAAGTTGATTTCAATTGAGCTGAAACAGTTTCAGCCCAGACTTCAAGCCAACACAGGATCAACCTGTGTAATCCCAAAGGGGACATCAGAAATTGTTGTGGAGGTGTTGTTACTCATGTTCCAAAAGCCACATGCCATCAGCCTTGTTCATGTTGTATTAAAGCTAAATACTTTATTTAGGAAAAGGAAGGATATTCCTTTGACGTTCAGGCCATACTGAGTTTAAACCAAGACTCTATTCAGGAAAGTTGAAACAGGAGAAGAAACAGTACAAAACAACAGAGGAGAATTGACCAAAAGGAGGCAGCAGGTTGGTAGATAAAATACTTGCCCAAGTCACAAAGGCTTCGATATTGAGTAATTCATCTGAATTAGGCAGAGGAAGAACCTGAGCAGGGTGACTTACACAGGAAAAGACTGAGATCCCTGACAGGCAGGAAATGTCTGTTCCTGGGGGAGATCTCATACTTCCACTGTGCTCAGAAATTCAGCTGGAAAAACCTTCCATGAAGAAAGCTTCACCAGGACCTTTACATTCCTAAGAAAACATTCCATTTCAACACATCCACCTTTTCCAGGCCAAAAGAGTGAAGTCAAGACATTCCTAAGCAGTATTACCATACTTCTTAAACAGCCAAGGGCTGGGTTCATCTGTCCAATGTAGACATGTCAAAGTCTGTTGAGGAACTTCTATGAAAAGATGGTTTTAGCAGGTTAGAAAACATATATCCAGCATGCTGTAGGTAGAGTTGATCCTATTCTGGAAGGAGGAAAAACTGGTCAGGTAGGCTATTTCTCAAAGTCTCATCCTGACATTTTTTATTATTATTCTACTCTGATGTTACATGTTGTTCAGTGCGTTCAAACACAACAGCAGTGTGATATGGTACCAGTTAAACATGAAAAATCTCAGTTCAGAAAAGATCCAAAATTGAGTGAACATATCTAGGTTAAATTTTTTTTTTGTTTTAAGGAACTTAACATTTGAATTTTCAGTCCTAAGCAATATCTGTGCTAGGAAGGGTGATGGTGCTAAGAGGAAATCCCTCTGAAGGTATCAGAGTTATTAATGAACCCTGAAGTTCCCTTAATGGGATGAGCCCTAGGTTTGGATCTGTATGGCTTCCCATTATTGTGGGAAAATCCAGAGGACATTCTGATTCCGTGAAATAGACATTATACGGAAATAGATCAAGGCAACTCATGCCCACAAGATCTTTCTGTCTTTGAAGACCAAGAAGAGGAAGAAAATTAAAGTGCCTTGCCTTTACATGACAGTTCAGCTGGACTATAGCTCAGGTCTCTCCTCACAGCAGGCACCACCATGCCTACATGGCCCTTGCGTCAATCCAGCCATCATCGTGATCTATAGTGCCTTGAATTCCCACAGTCCCCACACTCCCCTGTCTCTCCTATGTTTCCCTGCAGGATTCCCATGGTCTGAGAGGTGGCAGACAGCCCAGGCATCTCCAAAAAGCTGGCCTGTGCTGCTCCCTCCCTGCTGATTCATCAGCAAGCATGGCAGTCATTCCTAGGTGCCTCCTCTGCAGCCCTCTCACACAGGCTTACGATCAGCTGCAGGAGCCGTTATTTTCTTGTGGTCAACCACTCTCCCCTGAAAAGTCTCTGGAGGAAGCATTATATTTCCTCACACAAGCTTTGAACTTCTGGATTAGCACTTTTCTTTGCCGCCCGAGCACTTCCTGCACAGAAGGAATTTGTTCTGTAGCCTTTAGGGAGACCTTGGGTTAACACGAATGAGTGAAATCTGACAGTGAGAGGCTGTTTTCAGTTTCCCTCATCCTAACAGCCCACAGGTTTTGCCTTCTTCCAGGCTTAAGTCCTGACTCAGGATGAGCTAAGTGCTTTGTGAGGCTTCTGCCCTACAGAAAAGGCAAGGCAGCTTGAAAGTCTTTCACTGAGGGTTTCATTACATTAAAGAATCTTGCAGTTATCTGATGGAATAGATCAGCCATCACAAAGCAGATCACTTGAGGTAAATTGCTACCTTAAAATTTTCAATTTCTGGATTCAGACCCTCCATATGTTATGTTGCATCACACATACTTACAGTGGTGTGGGCACCCTCCATCCACAATGTAGCAGAGGCTGGAAAACACTGGGTTTGTACTTGACTATTCTTAAGAGTATTTGATAAAACCATTTTTAAAAATTTAGGTGAAATTAAGTCTTTCAAACTTATGTACTTTCCCTTGATTTCGTCAGAAATTAGGAGAAAAAAGAGCTATTAATATACATCTGCAGGACGAGTTCTCCGTAGCCCAAAGAGAAGGGCCAAGGTGAGGACTGTCCCCCTGATAGCGCAGCTGAGATCTCAGCAGTTACTCCTCTCCCTGAAACTACTTTATCTGACAGGGTTTGAATCATGCTCTGGAGATGCAGGTTCCTCCTTGCTGGCGTTAGCCCACATTTCTAACTTTCACTCAAGTGCAAATATGCGGGTTTCACCTTCCATTATTATCATGTGGACAGATTCAGTCATTGTCTTACTGGGCACAAGGACTGTCTTAGTGTTAGACCTGAACTTATAAAACAAGCAGAAATCAATGTACAGGCATTTTCTTCTTTCAAACCTGCTACTGAATGATTTTTATGGCATACTAATAGTTGGGGATGGGATTTAGTTAACTAACTATTGAAGTCCCTGGTTTTATTCTTTGCTGATATCATTTATGCCATCTGCTTAATAGGAGAAAATATTTGAAAGCAAGAGCAAGATGTTGTCTATGATGACATTAGTCCAATGAAGAAAATTTCCAGCATTCAGTAAAAAACCCAGTTTAAACTGAACATGAACACAAACAAGACTGTTTTTCAAACAGCCTCTGAATTGAGCTTTCCAGGGAAAGAAACCTGGAAAAATTGAACTTCTTCATTTGGAGGATGTGTGGGTTGGGTTCCCTCCCACCGCCAACGGAGTAATTTCCTTCCTGATTCCTCATGTTACACCTTGAGCTACTTCCATGGGATGGGCAGCCTGCTCCTGCACTGAACACACAGTTTGGGCACCTAAAGAGACTTTGATCAGCTGGGGAAAATTGTCTCCATCTTGCAGAAGGGTCCAGAAATACTGACCACTGGGGCAACAAAGTTCTCACTGTGACTGAGTTCCCAGGATAGAGCCAACCCCCTTCACCACAGTGTGTCTAAGTGGTCTGGAAATCCTGGATTCCCCGTTCTGGGACACAGCACATGACGGGGTCCTGAGGAGTGGAAACCTATCAGTTTTTTGAAGGAATCCAGGTTAATAGCTGAGATCCTACCTGCATTTTAGAGAAAATCCCCTGAAATTGGATTTTTCAACACATCTCATATTTCCTAAAAAAACGCTTAATAATTAAGTTTCTAATCTGTTTTAGGATGGCATTTTAAATAAATTGGGGTAGAAATAGGACAAGGAGGGGAATGAAAACAAGGAGGAGAAAGGGAAGCAACCAGTTTCCAATATAAATAGTGCTATCCCAGAAACACGATCAGTGAGTGAACAGGAAATACAGAGGATGGAGCTCTTGTGCTCCGACCATTAATCCAGATGCCAGGTAAGGTTCAAGTCCCTGTTAAATTCTTGTAGACCAGGGCAAGTTACTAATTCCCTGTTCCACAACTCCTTCTCTAGAAGACGGCCAAGTAGACCTGCTTCTGTCCCATACGTGGAGTCCGTCCTTGCAGCTCCCACTCCCCTTCCCTTGCAGAGCAGCTGAGGGTGGGGCGAGGGGGTCTTGGGAGCAGTCTAGGTCACTGGAGAAAAAAAGAAAGAGCCTAAAACTGGCACTTTTAATTTCATTGGCAACCCTTAGCGCATTTTTCTCTCTCTCTTTCCTCCTCCTCACACTTGCTTGTTCAGGAAATGAGGAACGACGGAATTTGTGGATTAGAATTGGCTGAGAATTTTCTGCTAACACTTTTTTCCTAGAAAGAGTCCCGATTAACCAAGCTGCAGCCATTTAGCTCAGGATGTTACAAAAATTGCCATTAAAAAAGAAAAAGTTAAAAAAAAAAAAGTTTTTTGAGGTTGTTGCATACAGCTTTGAACTTCTTTGTAGAAAATGTTTTAATTTTGTTTTGAAATGGCTCTTGCTTTAACATAGTTATAACTCTATTTTTATTTCTTTTTAAAGGGACCTAAAAGACCAAAAATATTTCAAATGACCCATACTGAATTTGTCACAGATTACTGGACTGCAAAAATTGTCACGTTTTGACAGGAGAACTTTTGAAATCTGAAGTTCTCACAGAACAAAGGAAGTTTCACAACCAGCCCTATTTCAATATCATGATTATTTTCTCTGTGTGTGTCTGGGGTGGGGGGGATTTATATGGAAATCTGATTGAAAAATATGTTCACTGGATCTAGCCACATCCTGCGTTCTTTGTCCCACAGCAAATCCAAAGTGATTTGAATAATCTTCATGGCTTTGCAGGCTGTGCTGAGATAAACAAAAGCAGAATAATTTGTCATGATATCCTTAGAAGAAAAACAAGCCTAGATGTCACATCATATTCATCTCTGGACACGTAAAAGCGTTGTTCTGGTTCAGTTGCTACTCCAGTGTTGGCAGGGTTACCAACTCCTGCCTGCAAAGCCTGTCAAGAAAAGTGGTTACCCTATCAGTTTTGAATCGCCTGTCTCCACGTTGGGAAGTACTGAGCCTTCCAAAGTGGGGGCACAACGAGCAGGAACACAGAGTTTATAATTGTCATGGAGCAAACTGGAATGCAACATGGAAAGACTTTTCTTTGAGGGCTTTGAACACGGTGCGGCTGCAGGTGGGCTGGCCTGTTGTAAATCAGCAGGTATCCCCTCTGCAAGTGGTCCTGGAGGTGACAGGGCCTTCTGAAATTAAGAGATTAGGAGGACGGTCCTCACTTCTTGTCTTCTACCCTAAGGTCAGAGTGCTGACCTCCAAACCTCTGCTGCTCTCACCTTGTCGGCTGTGGCGTAACACCTGAAAAGTATGTCGGGAGTAGATGCTGTTTCTCATGTGTGAGTATTTGTGGGGCAAAGGTGCTCTGACAACAGGCACCAGGGAGACAGGTTTAGCAGGGTAAAGAGGAATCCCCTAAATACTGGTACTGCAATTTTCCAGCATAACCTCATTGATGGTAGTAGTGGAGTTTGCAATGAGGTAGTTGATTCTACGTCTCTATAAATAACCACTTTTTTCCTTACAGGACGTATGAATGCAAACCTATGAAGTACCACGATGGCTCATGAAGAATTGTGATGGCCCCTCTTCTCCAAGGCTGACTTCAAATGGGACTTCAGCAGCTTTTATACCGTGGCATAAGTTTATCTGTGGTTAAGTTAAGCTTGTGGGTAAAACAAGAACTGTTCACGTGACAAGATGATGTTCTCTCTTACACCACATAAAATTAAAAACAAAAGACAAGGGGAGCATTAAGAAAAGGCTGAGACAAACAAAATATACCAGTTGAAAACTGGCTTATATATATGTAGATAATTAAGTTCATGGTCACACGAATACATATGGGATTTACTAGGAAAGCTAACTATTCCCAAAGAAATGGCGACAGAAATGGATTTGGTTGTAACATTTTGGTTGCTTCTTATTTTGGTTTGGTTTAGGTTTTTTTCCACAAAAGAAAAACATAAAAAGGAAAGGATCTAGTTCAGCATTATTTTCTCAGAAATAAATCTTTCCTATAGCTCAAGCTGACATGAAATAAAATGACAAATAACACCTAAGGTGCATTTTGGAAACTAGAGAGGTTACCACTCACAATGGAGAAAGGGAAACATCGGCTCCCATGAGGCACTGAAGCAGTTCAGGGAGATGACAGGTCCCTGCTCATCTGGCCTCAAATTTTAGCCGAAATTTTTAGAACCATGCTCTATTAAAGCTTTGATCCTTTGGATGTTTTTCATTCCTGTTTTAAAGGGCTGTAAATATTAAATTATCCAAATTTCCCATAGGGTGGAAATTAAATTTCCAATTTTCATAATGTTTACACTAGTGGAAGAGCCATTCTTTGTTTTAATATTCAGATTAATAGATTCTGGAAAGGCAACATCCGACCCCAAACAGCCCCTTACAGTTCTAGTGTGCCAGTTTCACCAAAGCCTTTGTTAGGAAAGGCCACACTGCTCTGGGTTGGAATTTATAATCAAAAACAAAGGGGAAAAAAACATGTTAAAAAACAGCCAGAAGAGTGGTGGTTAGAGTACATATCTGAAATGTGGAAGACAGTTTCAGTTTTCAAACAAATAAAGACAAAGGAAGACCTTGATGTCTTATAGCTCAACTTCATATACTTAACTATTGGGCTACAGTACGTTGAGATGGTTCTTTTCTTATCCTTTCTTTTTTAAAGAGGAAGACTTTAGAAGACCTTCATTTCATGCAGATTGGAGACTTTTTTACCATCTCAAATTTATACAGGACAGGGAAATCCATTACAGCATAGCTAAGATGGCAAAACCCTTCCAGCAGGGTGAACAAAGCACAGGGCTAAGTTCTGTTCATGTTGGGTCCATTAGGTGGTTGGCACTATAAAAATGCAGACCACTGCTACTGGGTTGCTGCTGTTTTCTCACTCCAGCAGCAGCCATGTTTTAACAGTAAAGTCTTGGTATACTTAGGAAAAAAGATGGAAAAGTATTCACTTGTTAGCAATTTTCATTGCCAAAAAAATATTCACTTTTTTTCATTTCAGTCACCAAGTCTGAGGTTAGACTTCACAGAAGTTTATAATAAAAAATTTCCCCTACAAAACTGGAGAGGCTTGAACTCAATCAGAAATTACTAATGATGTTTATTCATGTTATGGTCTTTATTTAGCTGCATAGATTATGGCAGGGATTGGAATTTCTCCTGGCATGTCCTGCAAATGTGTCAAGGAAAAATTGCTGTCCTGAACTCTGCCAGTGGAAAGTCAAAATAGACTCTGCTTGCATTATTTGCCCTCGAGCAACTATCTCCAGTGTACTGGAATTGTGCAGTTTGCACGTGACAGTAAAACCCAGCAGAAAAGTGGAATTCAGGTTGTGTCTGTCTAAGGTGCTTCCTTGACTCTTGCCAGCACAGGACCTCCTAAATCTTAAACATACTTCCTTTTGAAAATCCCTCATCGCTTAGGGAAAGGTCATTAACTGTATTTACCAGAAGAGAAAATGAAGTGCAAAGATGAAGGCCTATATATTTTTAAGTGACATTGATGTTTTCCTCCTATTTGTTTTACTCTAAATTAGTGGGAGTTTGTACCTTTAGAAGTCATCCTCACCTAATCGGTCCAGCATCAAAAATCACAACGCATTAGAGCCAGGCATTGAGCCACTGAGGTCTTAACCAGTTGACTGGTGCTGGTAGACCATGAAGAACACATTTGACATTGTCAGGAAAGACACCCATAAAACTGTTTCTGCAGTTGTGAGAGGCAGGGACTCCATAACATGTGCTGGTCTCTTCCAACGTGATATCTTTAGGACTTGTACGCTAAGGGCACAGCAAGCTGAAGGTAGGGAGACTTTTGGTAATTCATCTTTGAGTGCAGGAAGCTGTGGTGTAACGTGCTCCCAGCTTACAGATAAGTACTTAGGTTTCTCCCACACCATGATTTCCCAACGGACTTGGTTGTCCACAGCCATGGTGTGGATCTGCCAATGCACACAGCTTGGCCTCACTCATGGGGGAGCATAGAGCAGAATCCAGTAGTGTGAGACCCAGGGTGTGAGCCTTGTCCGCAGTTTTTCATTGGTTTGTGATTTTGCATTGTTTCGTGCTGCATTTTATCCTTTAACTCGTGTAAAGGCACATGGCTCTAAAGCAAATGCAACTATGTCATTTTACACGATGCATAGAATGACAGAATCACAGAATCATAGAATGGTTTGGGTGGGAAGGGACCTTTCGAGGCCATCCAGTCCAACCCCCTGCCGTGAGCAGGGACATCTGCAACCACATCAGGTTGCTCAGAGCCCCGGCCAGCCTGGCCTTGGGTGTTTCCAGGGATGGGGCATCGACCACCTCTCTGGGCAACCTGGGCCAGGGTTTCACCACCCTCATACTAAAAAATTTTTTTCTTATATCCAGTGTAAATCTCCCCTCCTTTAGTTTAAAACCATCACCCCTTGGCCTGTCACAACAGGCCTTGCTAAAGAGGTCACCCCCACCCTTCCCACAGCCCCCCTTTAAGCCCTGGGAGGCCGCAATAAGGTCTCCCCGCAGCTTCTCTTCCCCAGGCTGCACAACCCCAGCTCTCCCAGCCCGGCCTCGCAGCAGAGGGGCTCCAGCCCCCGGAGCATTTTTGTGATCTTCATTAATCATTGATTTAAATGAAAAGGCAAGTGACCTCTCAGCAGATTCCTTTCATATGATTTCCATTCTAGAGAGATAATTCTCTTTTTCCTTTTCCCAGCTATAAGTTTTTGTGGGTTTTGTATAATGTTCACTATTTCCTATTAAATAATAAACTCCCTGATGCCCTGCTATTAACATTCAGAACCAGCATAATGAGGAAGAAAGGAAAAAAGCTGGCAATCAACCATCACAAAGCAGTAGTACCGTAGCACAGACTTTCCCTCAGATCAGCTCACATATCCCCTATTCCCAAGGATGTATCCTGCATCTTGTGCCAGGGGCCTATGAGAAAGTGCAGTCTATATCCTAAGCATCACCTTCTAACAACCCAGCCTTTCAGACATAAGGAAATTTGTGGTACTGGAGAAACACAATGATGATGTTTCTGAGATCAAAATCTATACATATTATATATACATATTTATATATTTTAATATATATATATATAGAAATGTTTGAGGAAATTACAGTATTTCCAACACAAATACCTTGTTGGTAAATTTTTAATGAAGAGATACACATCATGGCTTTACTCTTTCATTGCAGGAACTTTTTCAGCCTATCTGGAGTCATTAATCCCCAAATGTGAGGCAAATGTGAAGTGAGACAATCTTCTTGCATCACACTTTGGTTTTTGGCCCATCTTCTCCAGGACAGGGAATGTCAGACCTCCAGCAGCCCTTGTAGCTGTCCCAGGAACAGAGTGCAGGCATCAGTTTAACTCCAGCCTGTGTCGTCTGGCTTGGAGAGGGAAAGAACAAGGGGAAAACTTTTTCTTTTAAACCTTTTCCTTCAGTTGCCTTTTAAGTTTCATTCTCACACTCCTAAGCCCATCACCAAATATGACCCTTATGAACATGTGCCACTGGTTTAACATCAGTGGAGACGCTGACTAGCCTCAGTTAAAGTTTTAGACACATGTGGACCACGTAAGACCACTAAAGCCTCTTCAGAGTTACATCATGAACCTGCTCATATCAGTGTTAATTTATCAGTTAGTCAGTTGGTTCATCCAGCACCATGATTGTAGAATAAAAATTGATTAAATACACTTAAATATATACTTAGGGGGAGAATATGTTTATTTTACTTGGGAAACATGCTGTGCAAAATCATGCTCAAGTAGAAATCTGCACTTTTGTCATTCTCTCTCCTCTACCTTATTAATCCTGGGCATATTTAAAGGATAAAAGATAAAGACTAAGCTGTAATCAGTGTGGAGAAGACTAATGCAAAAATACGCCAGGAAAAACAGAGTGAATGTCTCTGTGCAAACCACATCCTTTGAAATATCTGCACTGCAATCTAATGCCCTCCGATTTCATTATCCTATCTGCTTTGTGTGTGTCACTTCAGCTTATTCATTGAAGAACCCCCAAATGCACTGTCATACACTTGGGAGGGTTGTGCTGGAGGTAATTAAAAACAGGGAATTCAGATTTCCCTGTGCAGTGAAGGAATGGTGAGAAAAGGATGGATTTGTTTTTGCTTTTTCTGTAAAACTCCTTTCTGAGGTCAGTACCACTGCATTACTGAAAATAGTCATCAGCCATGAAAAGAAATAGTCTCTCATTCCTGCCATCACACCCCCCTACGTACTGTTGCAGTAATTGTCCTGTGCCAACATTTCCTCTGATCCATGGGTCCCAGTCCGAAGGACAGACATGTCCTTGAGCTGCAGGATTTACGGCTAGAAGGCTACCTGTCAGCATCTCTTAAGTCCTCGTTGATATTCACGGTGAATTTTCTTTGACATGGGCGCAGCAGCTAAGTACGTTTCCGAGGAGGTTAATGTAAGGATAACTCGTGCCAAACACATGGAGCTCCAGTTTGTTCAAATGCATCCGAGTCATGTCAAGGGCACCAATAATATACGTACTGCAGCTATTATCCATGCTATGGACCAGGTGGCTTTTGCAGTTCCAAATTTATCTATGGAAACAGCAAAGGCATCTACGCTACCCTCCTAGACTGACATCCACCTGGACTCACACACAGGGAAATCATTTGCGGACAAAAACACACACATACACTCCCAAAACTCCAAAACAGTGGATAAATCTCAGTCCTGAACACTTTTGTTGGGATGTTGGGGAAAGAATCTGTACTCTGGGACTGTTCTGGCCAAGCCACTACATTGGATATGGAACTGATTTAACCAAATATAGAGAAAGGCTTTTGCAGCGGAACTAGCCACCAAAGCTGAACTTTGTTCCCTTTGAATTAAATGAAGAGCTGGTGAATAGAGTTGAGGTTATGATTCATTCTTTCTTAAAATAGAAGTCTAAAACAGATCTGATGAATCACATCTAAAAGTGGCTACTTCTCTTTGTTGACTATAAATGGAGCCCAGAGTACTGGTGGCTCAGCAGTATATAACTATGTTATAGTTACCCAAAGCTAGGTGAGAGAAAGAGAACCTCAGGTGGTTTTGTTTAGCTATTTGTCATGGACTATCCTTCCTGAAGCTGTCTTTGGAAATAATGTCTCTTGCAGGAAGAAGAGAATCCATAAAACTTGTATCAGTCACAAAGCCTCAGTGTTCTGCTCTTGTATACACAAAACCTGTGGCAGGGATTCTCTCAGACTACTCGGAGAGTTATATTTTTGCAAGCAGGAGTCTTTACAAGCCCGCAAGACTAGGCAGGAACATGTTAAAAGCACATCTTCAGTTCAACAGCTGGCACAGTTCTTGACAGCTCAGGACCACTATAACATTTTTTGGATGTGCGTGATCGTTTTCTTGTATAACATTGTTCCTTCCAATGTACATCAATGCACTTTGCAAATTGGCATTCAATCTGTAAGAGAATAATTCTCGTTTCCCATGTTCCCAGGAGATATTTTGATAGGAATGTTAAGCAAGAGCTCGATTCACCTGAGTAGGAGCGACTCCAGCAGTGTGGCAGGCCAGGTGTGGGATTGATTTCAAAGAGCAAGACAAATACTGGTTTTGCATGTAGGTGTCTGCAAGTGAGCTGGAGTCTGGGCTCACATTATAACTAGTGGAGGGCCGGTCAACACAGCCAGCGGAGTCGAGCAAACAACTGCTAAACACACGTATGGGCTCAATTCACCTGTCTAAATACAACTGCTTAATGCCATTTGAAAGAGTCCAAGACAGCCACGCAGATGTCATATCTGGCAGACTGACAGAGGATTTATAGGCTGTCTTCACCCCCGTGGTGAGGAAATATGGAGGTCAGGAGGGATGATGTGTGACGCTTACATGATACTAGCCACCTCTGTGTTTAAACAAAGAAAATAGCTATGCGATGGGTATGGATAGCCAGTGTCCCAGACAAACGCTGGTTTTATGAAGAGCTCAGAAACCTAGGGTACGTATGGACGTGCAATTGTGGACACCACGTCCTAATTCTTCTCCTAAAAAATTATGTAGAATAAACCCCTGTATGTCACTGCCTGTATTAGCAGTTCCTTACCTTGCAAAGCAGTTATGTTACACTATGTTCTGCAATGTCTTGTGGTTACTAGAAATGCCACAGCAATAATGATGTCTGACTGTTGAGGCTTGATCTCTGTTGACTACCATGAGAGTTTAGATACTTAATGCACATATAGGCAGTGTTTAATTCTCTCCATCAACCATAAAAGGAGTTACGATCAATTAGCTCAGCTGTAGGCAACTACATTGTGGATTTGCACTTTCTCATGTGTAGGCATCTCAATTTAGGAATCTTAATCTGTGAGCTAAATCTCACCCTGGATTACCATCTTCTATTACTTTGAAGAACAAGCTCCATCACATCACACCATTTACAGTAGGCTTGGGGGCCAGAGTAGGCTGTAAACGTGGTGGTAGGAAAACCAGGTTCTACATCTCCATCATCATACGAATGTTTTGCTGTTCTGCATGAGAGGTGGCTGGAGGGAGGATGAGTAATAGGTGGTTTCATCATTTTACATCTTTTTTTTCCCTTTTTTTTTCTTTTTTCTTTTTCACAGTTTTCAGAGGGGTTTCACTGCAATGCACAGCACTCGGGGACATCTCCGTTGTTCATATTACTGCTAATTCCTGCAATATGTAAAGAAAAATTGATTGCAGATCATTTAATAAACCTACTGTCACAGCCACTGCGAACTATCCGAGGGCCTGGGCAGACAGTTCAATGCCTTGCTCCTGTCCATCTCCCACTCTTTACACTTAACCACTAACTTAACCCAGAAGCCATCACCGAGAGACCTGCAACGGAGTGGAAGGACACAGAGATTGGTAGAAAAGCATTTCTGGATGAGAAAATGTTGTAGGGCACTGCAGACTTTCTGCTGCTACTGGGCTCAGATATCACCCGCCTTCTGCTTACAGCCATGCAGGCAGATTCGTATTTGTTTGCTTCTTCCCATACTCTTCAGGTTTCGTATAGAAGGGCAAACCTTCAGTCTCACTACAGAATTTTTGTTTATTAACCAGCTCCACATCTGCCCTCCAGCAACTAAAACAGAACTGAAGCAGCAACGACAACAAAAAAAAAAAAAAAAGAGAGGTTTGTCTTGAATTTTATATGGCACAAAGCACCAGCAGCTCACGAAATGAGAGAGCGTTTAGCTCTGTCCTGGGACTCGTGAAAAGAAGTCAGAGACAAGTCAGTCATTGGACTAGTGCTGGGAAATAAAAAGGCACCTTTTCTATCTGTGCATTCAGCAATCTCTGTTTGCACTGGGAACCTCCTGGCTTTCCCACTTCACCTAAAGCCTCCAGGTGTATTTTATAAGCCTCATAATAGGTTTGGAGCCTCAGTTCAGGAGTTTAATTTTCACGTACGATGCCATCTGTTGTCTGGACAGCCCTAAGGGGAATCCTTATTAAAATAACTCTGAAGCAGTAAAGCCATATGTGTAGCTTTACAGCTCATGGAAGGAATTATAGTCATTCAGCCAATAAGAAGAACTGCTCCATGATGGCATGACAACTTTTCTGTGTATGTAAGGCCTTTAGTTCAAAAAGAAGCTGCTTTCCAAAGTGCACCGTGAAACTTTGAAGTAAAACCTTAACAGGTGACAATTAGTGTAATGAATAGGTATTTCAGTGCAGCTACAGGGTTTTACACTGCCTAGGAAACAGTCTGTGTTTACCAATTGAGGAATGTAAAGAATATGATTTCCTCAATGTCATCCACTCAGTAGCTGTCAGTCTCTGCTCTGAGGCTGGAAATCTTCTGGAAATTAGAAGACTTTAAAAGCTTTCATGCCAAACACTTCTTTTAGCATGAAGGAAATCCACACTGAAATAGAGTTCGGAGTAGGATTTGTTTCACTTAACTTTAGAGAGTCTACAATGCAGACATGACCGTCTGAGACAGTCATCCAAAGCTCCCTTTATAGCCAAGGGAGACCTATTTACTTTAGTCATTGGAGTTGAGGGCACTAATCCTAAAGCTGACATCTGAAGTTGAACTAATCTTACCCTAAAGTATTTATTCCTACTTGCTACAACAAGATATATGAGGGACCATCTCACCCTTTGGTGATTACACTGTAGACATCCACAATTTTTAGAGGAGCTTTTTGTGCCAAAGATTTTCAGCCATACATCAAGCCTGCCTGCATGGTCTACATGCTGCAGTGTGCCAGAAGTTAAATTCTGTTCTCAAATTAAATACAACTGAGAGGGCCCTAAGCAAGAAAATGAATGATATAAGTTAAACTGGCTGACCGTCATCTCTTATAACAAAGTTCCACGTATTCAGTCAACGTCTTAGCTTCCAGTTTCCCAGCCTATACCTCCAAATATTTAAATACTCCCTTATAAAAAAAAGAAGAAGAGATATTGCTTTAATAAATTAAAGTAATAAAATAAAGAGGGGTCCAGTCATTATTTTCCTTTGAGTTACTGTACTTGTGACTACCTGGCCAAAATTAATAAGAGGTTGGTCACTTTGTAAGGGTGGTGAAAAATAATGGGGAAAGGCGGAGCAACATTTCTGAACTTCTCTGAGCCTTGTAAATGGGCAGGTTCTGCGGAGCTCAATAACCCAGCTCATCCCTAACTCTGCTTTAGATATTTTGTGGCAAGATACAATTTTTTTTCATTTTGGTGCAGAAATATCATCAAAACTTGTATGTTTACACATGAGGCTGTCAGAATGGTCCCTGCTTTATGAGCCAGCTCAACTAGACCTGTGCTTCTCACCTCTGCAGTGATGTGGTCTCACTTGGGCTTCACAGCCCCACTGCTCAGGCACAACTGATTGATGAGATCCCTTCCGCTGCTCCCTAGATGCTACAGCAAGGCTCACTGAAACAAGGGAGCAGAAGGCTTTGCCAGGTTTTTTGGCCTCTGTGGAGTCTCCTGCAAGGTGTGTTCGCTCCCTAACCATAGCCAAAGCCTGTCGCCTGTCATATGACCCGGCACAGACTTTCACAGGCCACTTGTGTCCAATACAACCAAAGCAGAACAAAATGTAAGAGACACGATTGCTGTAGAGGAAAACACTCCACTGGGTCTTTTGACTTTAATTAGGCAACTCAAGGGGAATTGTGGCTGCTATCTGTTAAGCCCAGGGATTTTTACAGGCTTAGCTCACGCTAGAAGCCAGGAAAATTCAGGTGGTCAAAACCAGCAATAAAAATACAAGGATTACTGTCATGATAAGCCTATTCATGGCATGAATATGTAAGGCAGGAAGATATTCCTTGCTTCTTTTCATAGATGGGGAAGACCTTCCTCAAAAAGGTGAAAGTTAGAGACTATAAAAAGCTCTGTAGCAATATGAGGAACAAAACCTCAGCTTTTATAAACAGAACATCTATTCTTAGTCTGGTAATTTTACCTTTGCATCAAGATTTCACTTACATTGAACTCGATGGCACATTCAGGGCCATGGAACTGTATCTGTGTCTGTATTTGACTAATTCTCGTGCTCAGTATTCCATGCACTTAGCTAGGAGTAAGGTACCTAAATAACCCTGTAGACCGAGCCTAGGACATTTGCTAATGCAAATCTCTACAGTTGCATTGACTTAGCGGACTAGCTAAAGTACTGATTTCAAATTTGCAGATTACTAATGTTTATATTTGGTCTTCTATAATTAGAAGTCATCAAGACCCAATCAACACACTCTATCTTGCTTGCTATCAGTAAGCAAATGCTTCTTGGAACTGGCTTGTTTTATTTCCTAACCAGCTGGTATATTAATCCCAGAAATTCAATATTTGCTTAAGATAAAATATCCTCCCAAGAGAAGTTGAAGCCAGAATGCTTCTGTCCCGAGCAAGCGCAGAAGAACCAGTGGGAAATGTTCCCCTTTTCCAGAGCTCAACTCTGACAATGGGAACATGGAGGAAATAGCAAACAGATTGAAAATAGGAGTTAAAAAATGCAAAAAATGTAAATGTGGAAAGAAAAAATGGGTGTGGAGTGAACTGCACGTAATGCAGTGTGACAACTTCTGAGCTCCAGCGATTGTTCAAGGATTTTCAGACTCTCTTCTGTGGAAAATGTGGTCTCATATGTCCACATGCTTTCTGATGGAGCCACCAGCACTCCATCAGATTGACAAATGGTGGCTCTAATTGGTGGCATTAGTTACCATGGACAATTATAAAGGTTACACAGATGGTAAAGGTTTTATCTAGCCGTAATGCTAGCAGTAACAACACAGACCCTCTGGGCCATGTCATCTGTTTTCTCATATAAACTTAAATAACTCTATCCTTATAACTCCCACCTCCTGTTCCAGGTGGAGTCAGCTAATGCAGGCACTTTATGGTAGGTTACAAACCCATCTTCAACTGATAAGTAGACATGTCTTTAAAGCTTCTCTGAACATCTGAAAACAGGATTATGATAAGGATAAGCAGAGAATTCAAGCGTTTCAACTCATGGTCACACCCCGCTACACTGCTTTTCCTTTAATGCTGATATTAGAGATCTCCTTTCCATAGAAGAATGAAGGTAAATCATGCGTGTAAGCAAACATGCGCCACAAAGGCAAAGCGCACAACATTCAGAAATTTCTAGCCAGGCACACACAAAGTTTTTTGAGTTTCAGGGTGAGTGCCTGAGCTGTGAAAAATACAGAGAAAATCATTCAGACTACTCAGCATGTGATGAGATGTCTCTTCAAGGGTTGTAGATAGTCTCCAGAGGTACAATGAACAAAGGCTTCAGGATATAAACAAACCCACCTCTAAAAGCTATCCTAACAATAATGACCCTATGACATGAATACCTGGAAACCCAAAATGTGCTCTTATTTTACTTTTCTCCTTTCCTGATACACAAGTGTTAGGAAAATATCACAGGAAGGTGGTGGAAAAGAGGGTGCTACGCGTCCCTGATTTCAAATGTCCCTGCTGGCCAATACAGAAATCATGCTGTGAAAACTCAAACTTTCCTTCCATACATCAGTGATTTTTCATGGAATGTTGCCTCACCTTGATGGACTTCAAAAATATCATCAACATATTTGACTGTCTAGAAGTCCGTCTAGTGGGATGTTCTATCTCTGAGAATGTCCAATGCCAGGTTCATCGGAGGAAGATGTAATGGCCTCAGATTGTGTCATGGACATAGCATAATATGGCACCATCCAGGTATATCTTGGGACAGCTTTGAATGTATGTTGGCTTGCCAGAAACAAATCAGTGGAAATCTGCCAATGCAACGGTCCTGAAAGAGGTGACAGTTACCAGGTTACCCGTAAAGTCACAGTAACACCTCTCTGTTGACAAAGTTTCACTAGCTGGAAAGTCTTTATACCTGAATTCCCTGGTCCTTTCCTAGTGGGAACTCAGTTTTTACTATGGGAAGTGAGTTACTTGTGTTAGGAAAATTTTTATCTTACTGAAATATTCTGGAAACCTTTCTTCACCACTAAATTAAGGGACAAATACATAACCTGGGGAGAGGGAGAAGGAAAGGCTAGACTTAAAAAAGTCTCGCTGAAAGTGGGGAACCACCAGCTGTAGTCATAAGGGACTATTGAGCACTGCACCGCCATCCACTCCAGGTGCAAGGAGTGCCAAGCCCTCCAAACAAAACAGGGCTACTTCACCACTGGGAGCCTGGATAAAGGGAGGGGAGCTCAGAAATCTAGATTAGACACGGACACTGATATGTGGAAGCACAGATGTGTCTTAATCTGGAGCTGCATTTCCCTCTATATGATAGTTCATTGCCTAAATGCAAGTGTCTGAAGTTGTTTTAGGCACCAAGACACATCCTGCTTGGCCTCCAGAAGAAGGGCATGCTATGTATTGTAGGATGATGCATGTAAAACCAAGGATTTCCAAAACAATTCAGTCATGTTCTTACTGACCACACATTGTCCAAAAGGATCCAGGTCATTAGTGTTGTGTTACTAACACTGCTTTGCAGTTACTGTAAAACACCTACGGCTAAATGTGTCCATAGGAAAGTGTCTGCTTATGGCCTAGTGATGAGGCTCTGTTTCCTATACTTTGGTACCTAATGTAATTTTAAATACCTTATATTATTGAAGTAATTTATGCGGGGCTTGCAGACACAACAGAGGATCTATAGAAAAAACTCCTCCCCTCTGGCAGGTACCTGGAGTCCAGATGGAATAGCCCAGGGTGCTTTAAATGGTCCCAAACATCTGTGTCCAGGCAACTGAATCTCACACTAGAGACCAAAACTCCTTATGGATCTTCGATGGATGGTGGAAAGCTCTTAATTTTATTCAGCAAAGTCTAGAGACAAATTCAGCTGACAAAATGTAGCTGTTTGCTTTAGAGAGAGATGTATGGCTTACCTGTCTTAGCTAGGTGGCCATCAATTATAACGAGGTCAGACATACTCAGCCCACATATAACTAGCTACCTTTAGGTTGGTGAACACGCTAGCTGAATCCCACATGAGGAGGTAAAGATCATCACATAGGGTCAGTCCTGGTCATTACTTTACATGCCTAAAGAGAGGCTGTAATCAGGCTTCCCCAACACCCCTCGGCCTCTTTCCCTACAACACCAAAGCTCTTCAAAATCATAAATAAATATGCCCTAGAATATCCTCTACAAAGTAAGGAAACCACTTTCACTGCAACCCCACAAGGTGGGTGAGAGTTTTTAAGTGAGTTGTCCAGGACCATGCCAAGAAGTGTTTGGCAGGGGGCTGCCATACAAACTTCATTCTGCCCGTTCCCAGACAGTGCTCCACCTTGAACTCCTGGAGCTGCAATAATTGTGGTCAGCCACGTGTTACAGATGAAGGAGCCTGACATATGTGGGTCATGGGATTTTCTAAGGTCGCACAATGGCTTTTCTAGAGGCTCCTTCCCTACCAGATGGATTGAGGACAAGAAAACCTACTGAACATTGGGGTGAAATCAATTATTACCAAGCCATACAGAGTGAAAATAGAGTAAGGCAATGGAAAATCAAGGGAAAAAAAAAAAAAAAAACAAAAACCCAGAAAACAAAAGGACATGAGAGGCTGAAAAATGTCAGATGAAGGAAGAGAAACTGCAACGGGATACCCTGTGCCAGGCAGTTGGCCCTAGGCCAGGCTATAACGAGGACCATCCCCTCAGGACTGCAAAGCCGTCCCTGCTCACTACGCCACTGTTTGACCATGAACCTGGGTGTTCCAGCGGCAGCATGTGAAAATATTTAGTCTGCCGCAGAAGGGAATGTTTGGGAAAAGAGATAGGAAGGCCTGCATTCCTCCAACCCCACAGCCCAGTCCTCCCCACATTCCCTGGCACCCTGCCAGCGCTCAGGCTGGACAAGGTTTTTTGGGACCTTTTCTTATTTCTCTGTTTTCCACTCAGATCGAATGAGAAGTGAGTGTTGCTCTGATATCAGCCCTTCAGCTAAAAATCAAAGACGGAGGAATCACTGGGTGGATGTGAAAGAGTTTTGGGGAGGAGACGGAAAACCCTTCTTTAATCTTCCCTCTGTCTTTTCACTGTCTATTTAGACAGGCAACTTTACCAAAGTCAGTCTTCCTATCTTCCAGAGCCCAACATAACAGAGCCTAGTCTTGGCCCTGACACCTAAAACTGACTAAAACACAGGCATTCCTCTGGCAATAATAATTAAAAGCCAAAAAATTACAATTCACTTTTCCTGCTTCAGAGGCGGGTTGCAAATGCTTTGCCCCAGCTCAAGAGTAGTCCAAGTCATTGGGCGACAGAGGAAAGAGCTGGGAAAGCTGCATGGCTCCCAGAAGCCAAAGTCCAAGAGAAATCAGCCCCCAGAGACCAGCTGGTTAACAAGGGAAGTTTGTTGTCTTTGCTCAAAGTGTTTGGCATTGGCCATAGAAGATTAAATGACCTGCTGATAGGACTCAGCCAGGTTGTTTCTGCTTTCTCTGAACAGCTTCACAGCTTGGCTCATCGGCAGATCACCTGGGAAATGAGAGAATAAACCACAGCCTGGGTGCAGAAGGAGTTTCTCCCCCATTATTGTGCTGTGAGGACACTTTGGATACATCTTTTAAAAGAAAAAAGAAAAAAGAAAAAAGAAAAAAGAAAAAAGAAAAAAGAAAAAAGAAAAAAGAAAAAAGAAAAAAGAAAAAAGAAAAAAGAAAAAAGAAAAAAGAAAAAAGAAAAAAGAAAAAAGAAAAAAGAAAAAAGAAAAAAAACGGCACCAGGGAGCATTCCCAGGCCCTGGAATTCAATCCCTCAGACGGGTAAATTGCTGCAACAGGCCGCAGCATGGTTTTGGCCCAGACCAACAAGCACACTCCCAAGCAGGCATGCTTCAGAAATTAGCACTGTCCAGGGACCGTTTCCCCACAGACAATTCAGATGCAGAGACCCCGTTTTGTAGACTATGGAAGTTTAAATGTGGTCAGACCATGCTTAACTGGCTTCAGAGCTAGAGAAATGCCTGAGCCAGAGCTTAGCTCTGCTTAGTTTACTAGTGCAGATGAAGCCATTATTTGTTATTCTTCAGAAGAACTCACCAGCCACAGGAATGGAGTTATCCATGGAAATCAAGAGGGGAAGCCTGGCCACAGTGGAACCGGTGCAGTTTTACTCTTGATGGCTTTCAGGAAAGGATTGTCTTGTGAGGCTTAATGAGCTAAGAGAGGAGATCCCAGAGTCTGTTCATCAGGCCTTTGACTTATGATCCATCTCATCCTCCCTTCAAGCCTTTTTCCATACTTTGGAGAAACCAATATTTGTTAGAGCAGGCCGAGAAGCATTTTCCCATTTGTTTGGAAGTATCTATTTATGTAAAATTTCTCCTTTCTGATACAGAAGGAAAGCAATGAAACTTGAAAACATCCCATTCAATGAAATTTATGAACAAAGCAGGAGGTGAAAGGGGAGAGGTAATTTTGTGGCATGCTCTACTCTAATTTCAGCTGCTTTTATTTGTCATATGTTCTTTCTTTAAAAAAAAAAAAAAGGAATGAAAAGTTGTGTGGATGCTTTTCCTCATGGAAAGGTAAAAAGGAGTGTTACAACTTACAGAAGCAAAGTTTTTAGGGGTAATTCAGTGTTTGGTAACTGACTTTGAAAAAACAAGGTAGAAAACACAGCTCAGAAGTTGGGGATTGTCAGGCCATTTATGGATCTGAAGAGGAGACACTTTAAAAAGTTGGTTTCTCAGATATTCACTGTATTTTGAAAAATCGCCTCCTCATGGAGTAGCTCAGTGGCATCCCTCCATACCCTAATGTTTAATAAACCTTCCACTTTGTCAAAGAGAATCGAATAACGGTTGTGTAGATTCAGGGCCTGATTCTGTCCCACTTGGTCTACATCAGGAGTCACAGTGACTCAGTAAATGGCTTTCACTTACCAAAGTTTCCCAAACTGAGAGCTCACACCACCAACGGGGCACGCAAGAGTTGCTGAGGAGGGCAGGAAAGATCCCAAGAGCAAGGAAGGCATCACTTCTACAGGAAAACCCTGTTCTGGCTTTGGGATTTCAGTGGTCTTTACCCCACTTACCCCACAGAGTTTTGACTCAGGAGTGCAGGGCGAGCCTGATCTGAAGTTAAACAAAGTAAGTAAATTCTCTTGCTTTGCAGATCAAAAGTGAAGAAGTCAGAAGTTGTCCTATCTTTGCCACCTCCATGTGGGACATTTAGAGAAACAATATCTCTGAGGCATTAAATGTGGGTAAATTCCATTTACTTCCACTCGTCTCCAACAGCATCCCTGGACACAGGCTGCAGCAGACCAATCTAATTTGAGATAGCCTTTGAATTGGGTAGGGACAATCTTGTCTCACTCTTAACTTGACCCAACTCGACCCTCTTGCTAATCTTTTCTAAACATGAAAGCACATTCTCAGGGGTTGAGAACCCAGGCCAGTGCAGAGGCATATGAACCAGATTAATCTCACTAGGATATGGGTGGGGACCAGCACAGGGAAAATTTCAGTCCATTTCATACCAAACATATCCCGAGACATGAAAGCCTGAACCTCAGATGATTTCTGAATTGAACTTCTGACCTACCAGAGAGCTAGCCAATTCGAATCACTGAAACTGTGTGCATAAATATTTATACTTTTTTCAAATGCACAAACATAACCCTCTTCCCCAAAAGGAAACAGCATGCCCTAGCTAAAACCAGGCCATATATTTTTACCTCACCATGAAGAACTGAGGTTTAAACCCTACAACATGCTACCAGGAAGCCTGAAACTATAAAGCTGAACCCAAAGCTATTCTGAATTAATAGGATCCATTTGCTGTGCGAAAGAGGCACTGGCATATTTTCTTCTTTGAATGTAGGAATTAGGTAAGTGAAATTGTCAGGCATGCATGTATGAAATGTAATCTGGCTAACCCCAGCATTCCAGCCAGCCTGGGTTTCAATAGCTGAAGTATGCATAATAAGTTTTATTTAAATGCAGGCAGCCTCATCTTAATAACTCCCTCATTGCTTGGAGTCCAGCGTTTCAGGATGCAGAGACCTAGGCTCTATCCTCAGTAGCTTGCTGTGAAACCATAGATAACTTTTCAAATTTAGATACCAATGATTCTTTTCACAGATGTTGGGCTTTCTGGTTAGATAGTGCTATAACAGAGCAAAAATATAATCATTATTATTATTATTTATTTATTACCACTCTGGTTGACACAAGGGGATAAGAGTAAAATCAGTCCAGAGCCTCTTCATAGAGGCCCCTAGCATATTTCCCCTAAGACTCACAAATCAACACTGCTAAGTAAAGAAATTTCCACTTAACACCTCATCACTCCCCCGCCCTTGCCAATGTTTATGTACATACTTACCTTTATTAGTGTGGGGGGAACCCCTGGGATTCCTGGTATTGGTAAAGAAAACGTGTGTATTTGCAGGGTAAAGGGCAAGCTCAGGGTTCTCTTGTTTGCTGGTGGGTTTGAGTTTCTGGTGGTTTACGCAAGGTCTTATGGAGGAAGGCCCGGCAAAGAAATCTCTCATTTTGAAACGAAAAGTGCGAATTAGAGGACAGAGGTTGGAACCATGCAACAGGAAAGAAGATCAAGCTCCTCAAACTTGGGAACAAGTTGCACTGCCATGAGGTGTTTTGATGTCGCTTGGGGTCACTACACCACAAAGGGGTGTCATCCCACAAGCAAAAGCAATAGTCAAGGCCAGCTGACAGAGGGCCTGGCTTTTTGTCTTGAAATGGGAGTTACTGGTGTTTGCTGAGGAAATCAGATTTAAATGAGCCAGGAAATCAGATTTAAATGAGCCAAATATTTTCTCCAAACATTTGCAGTGTCTAAACCTCTGAATCAAATTACATGTAATCATGTTTTTTATAATTAGAAAAAAAAGGAAGAAATTGTGACACAGAGAAGGAGACATTCTTTCATTATAAAAATACAGTTTTGCCTACAAAAATATAACTTTTCCAGTGTTGACCTCCTTATGCAACAGAAATTTTTTCCTTCAGTGTAGGTACCCTCAGGATGAACCATGAGTTCAGAAGCACCCTTTCCTGGGGGTTCTGTCAGAGAGGCGGGGTGTTTGCATCCATCTCCTTTAGCAGAAAGGCTTAAGGATGCCTTGAAATGAACAAAAGGAAAGGGTCTGATTAACAATGGGTGGAAGCTGAAACTCCACCAGAAGTTTTGAGCTTCTGATATTACTTAATGCAGGCACTTTGGAATAATCAGATGAGACACTCTCCTTTTTTTTTCCCTATTTAAATTCTCAAGCATGTCACCAATGCTGCTCTTGGAAATGTAGACGTCTGCTGCATGAAATTAGAGAAGGCAAAACATTTTCCAAGAGAGGAAGAGTTTGGAGGTTTACATGCACACCAGGGTGCCCTGCTAAGTTTAGACACTAAATTTGGAATGGGCAAGTATGGAGTTTGTTGACTCTGGCTGGTACCTGGCTTGATCATTAGCCATAATTTTTGTTTGTCTGTGGCCAGCTGTCTCACTTAACCATCTGGCTCTTCCACAAAGACATTCATCCATCTCTTTATTTCCTTCTGTGACAGCATGTCCTGCTTCGTGGAGACATTGCCAACAATAGAATGAAGAATAGGCCTTAACAATTCAAGATTAACCAAGCTCTTTCTTGTACAAACCAAACAGTCTCCAGCCCGTTTGCTACTTTAAGGACAGACCATTTAGGCGTCCAAAGAATTGCAATGTCAAACTAAGGGATCAGAAACAAATCCTTGCTGAACAGTGGGCTTTTATGTTTGGCCCATTGCAATCACTGATGCAGCAGGTGAGTTAATTAAATGCTGTACCCATACACCTTGGTTGCAGTCAAGCACCTATTTACAAACACCAGTTCTTCAGATTTGTCTTCCTTCTCTTAATTCATAAAAAAGAGCATCTGTTATTTATCCCAAATTTAATTGAAAGACTCATATAGCTTCATCTCAGCAAATGTATTTATCGACAGTGACAGAAAACTTCATACAATGGCTGGGAAGAATTTGCCCTGGTTTGATTTTGTGGAATTCTTCAGGGAATAATTTACTGATGTGCAATTAAACTCCAGTTTTTTCTTTTGCCTGGAAAGGTTTTAGAAATATAAAAACAAATATCTGGAAAGATTATTCAGGCAGACTTGCTGGAGGGAAAAAAATATAAATGCAAAAAACCTGATTAGAATTTGAGACTTAATTTGTCAAAGATAGAGCTTTCCAAAATAATGTTGTAGGGGTTACTATTTCCAATAAGATAATAAGATTCCCACAGCACTTGCCATTACCCATGCCAGTTGAGAGACTGGACTCTCCTTGACAGATCAGGCAGCATTATCAACCCTTCCTTACCAAAGGGGAGCGGGGAGGCCAGAACACTGAATTCATCTAAGTAAATATAGATGTTAACCACAGATCAACTTATCTCATCCTGGAGCAAAATCCAAAGTGGTTCAGATTAATTTCACCAATGCACTAACTGAAAACCCTGCAAGATTAAGGTCTGCCTAAAAAGCACCTACCTGATGTCATCTGCATCAATGGGAGGGAAGTACCAGGATATCGGCTGAGGAGTGTCACCCTCCACCACCCATCACCATCAACCTTATGACTTTATCCAGTTCCTGCCCTACCTAGAGGTAAAATTTTCCATTATTCTGAAGTGGAGACACGTGAAGATGAAGTGACCTGCACAAGGTTGCACAAGAACCTGGTCCCGCAGCCTTCTCTTGCTGATGACATAACCATCCCTGTCCCTCATCGGTACTGTTACCTGTTAAATTCATTCAGGGTGAAAAAAGTGCACAGGGGGACACTTGAGCCAGTGCCGTTTAACTAGATGGGTGGGGGATTTTGTTTCCTTTGATATTAACCTCTGCAAGAGCAGTTACTTACTCATGGCAATTGTCCATGAATGCATTTAACACTCACTTCAATGTTATCACCCAGAGCTCTCACTGGTGAGGACAAGGCAATTCACACATTTAACTCACATTAATGTAATACCTGTTGCACTTAGAAATGCCTCCCTCCCCTTCCCCTCATCCTCCCCGACAGACACTCACTCTGACAGGAGCTGGGAGTAGAAAGCAAATGAAAATCCATCAAGCCTTGACTGCATCTTTCCAATCTCAGTTCTGTTCACTCTTGGATAAGGTAAGTTAAATCTATATTACAGCCCCATATGGATTCTCCTACAGTTCCTTTTATACCTGTGAGTGTATACACCTCCTCTCAGGATGGCTATCGTCCTGCTGGAAGGAGTTTATAAATCCCTCCTGAGATCAAGCATGTATTTCTTGAGCAGTTTGCAGTAGAGCTATGTTTCTCTTGAACCAGCCCTAAGGCATCTACACTGGCATCATATTTATTTTGCATCCAGCTGGGGATGTTAGCTGTGGACATCATCACTGGAGAGATCTCAGTCTGAACCAAGTGGGCATGACCTGGCTTTATGCAGAGTGAACATCCAGCCAACGCTTTTCAATGCATAGAGATTCTGCCCCAATAAAGGGTGCAGAATACACCCAGAAAGAGCTCCATGGCACGAGTATCCCTTTATAGAATCATCATAGAATCATTAAGGTTGGAAGAGAAGTCTAAGATCAAGTCCAACCTTCAACCCAACTCCACCAGGTCTCTTAAACCATGCCCTGAAGTTGCTGCGTCTACATGGTGTTTGAACCCCCCCAGGGACGGTGACCCCCCCACCTCTCTGGGCAGCCTGTGCCAGGGCCTGACCGCTCTGGCAGGGAAAACATTTCCCTCACACCCAACCTAAACCTCCCCTGACGCAGCTTGAGGCCGTTCCCTCTCGCCCTGTCCCTGGTGACTTGGGAGCAGAGACCAGCCCCCCCCTCACTCCAGCCCCTCTCAGGCAGCTGCAGAGAGCGAGAAGGGCTCCCCTCAGCCTCCTTCTCTCCGGGCTAAACAATCCCAGTTCCCTCAACCGCTCCTCCTAAGACCTGCTCTACAGACCCTTCACCAGCTTCGTTGCCCTTCTTTGGATGCAAAACAACCAGAAACAGAAATATCCAGCCATTTTCATCCTGTTGACCCCCAGATCTTCTGGTAAAAGGGTGGGAAGGTTGTTAGTAACCCATGTTCTCACTAGAAGCAAGGGTGTCATTTTGGGCTGCTGGTTGGCTTGGCTGCCTGTTGCGTATCTGTCTGCCTACAAATCTTCTACCTACAGCAGCCTTGACCAGGGAACAAAAGAAGAAAACACCAATCAAGGGTGATGCTCACTTTGGATACGTGTTCTGCCCAGGATTTGTCTCAGAAAAGCTTCTTTTAAGAAGCAGTTCATTTGAATATGAGGGCAAAACAAGATAGCCCCGCAAGGATATTTTTCTTGGGCAAATATTTGTAACCCATATGAGTGTTTGTGGCTTTACACAGCTGGAAATCACATATTGCCTCATGGGCATTGCAGTGTGTTTTGAGTGGAGGGGGAAGGGCATGCATTATAAGCATTCAACCCTTTCATTATCCCTTCATCTCTTCCTCCCTTCCTGACGTACCTTTATTTCTCTCATTTCCTCCTTTAACAGAGGGGAGAAGTGAATGTATAAGATGTTTTTATTTCTCATCCCTGTGCTCAATCCTTTTGATTTGTCAGAATCTCTCTGTCTGTCTGTCTGTCTATCCATCCTAAACCATCACACTGTTTTGCCCAGTTTTACCCAGTTTCTTTCCCCCACTGTATTTATACATCACCTCTCCCTATGACAGTTATGTATTTGAATGAGCAGGGTAAGTTGATTTTGGAACCAGTGCTTTCCGCAGCACCTTGCCTGACTGGGTTCTGCTCTACGATGATGAATTCAAAGCATTACTATAAAAACAGTAATAATTGCAGCAAAAGTAATAGAGACAACAGTTACCATATTTCACTCTGAGTTTCCCAAACAGGGATGCATAAGCGAAACCTGTCTGCAGTTAGAAATACCATGGAAGCTTGCAACTGCCTGGGCATCCAAAGCCACTGGCTTCATCCTTTAGTATTATTTTCTCATGCTTCATCTGTAGCCTTCATACAGTGTTTAAACCTCAGCAGTACAAGCATTTTTTAGCTTTTTCTTTTTCTCCCCAGTGACCCCAAACTTTAAGACAGAGCTACACATTGCAAATGTTTTCCATGTGATAACTCATCACTGCCTACCCCAAGTGGCATGTCGATTGAAAACTTTCTGATTTCATCTGCAAGTGTAGAGATACTTCAATTCTATCAGATTGTTACTCTCATCACATTTAGCTATAACATGGCTTAACCTGCAGCGGTGTTATTTCTAGCAGTATTTCTGGGAGGAAGTATTCATGCCCCTCTAACAGTTTTGGTTTTTTTTAAATTATAAATTACCTTACTGAATTCCTTTGGGTCACACTGCCTTGGTTAAATGCTGCAGAGTTTGCAGCACACTGGGATTTAGCACACTCTCCAATGACTACCAGCTTTTTTTGTAAGCAAACATAAATAATTTTAGGAATTTAGATAAAATCTCCTGAACATCTGTGAATTTTGACTGACTTTTGCTTTGAGATTTGGGATCACTTCGGCTGTGGAAGATCTCAGTCACCAACTCCAGCCCACGCTGCTTGGTAAGTCATACTATCTTCTCCAAGACTTCAGTAGACTGAAGGAGGAAACCCAAAGAAGGAAGAAATTGAGGGAGGACCATTTTCACTTCCATTTATCTCTGAGGCACTTTGTGGAGATGACTTCCTAATACTGATGCCCATATTGTCTCTACAAGTAATGGAGAAGAGTATCCTGCCTGTCTTAGGCATGCACCCACTTTTATACACTCCCTCTGGACATCTCTTCATTATGAACAAGAATGGAACAAAAATCTGACTTTCTGAAGAAAGTGACACATGACATGTAGACAGCTGAGATTCCTAGGAGAAACAGCCTGGCTCTCCACATAATTTCTACCTTGGCTAATGTCATCCCCAGCTTACAGGCAGATTACCTGAGATAACAGTCATACTTTGAAATAATTATATGCACCCAAAAATAATTTTCTAGCAGTGATACCAGCTGGCAAATGATGGCCCATATCCTTCCACTTAAACTCTCTTATAAACACAAGGTGGTAGGAAGGTTCTACAGAGGGGCCTGGACAGGCTGCATCGATGGGCTGAGGCCAACTGTGTGAGGTTTAACAAGGCCAAGGGCCAGGTCCTGCCCTCGGGTCACACCAACCCCAGGCAACGCCCCAGGCCTGGGGCAGAGGGGCTGGGAAGTGCCCGGCGGAGAAGGCCCTGGGGGTGCTGGCTGACAGCCGGCTGGGCATGAGCCAGCAGTGCCCAGGTGGCCAAGGAGGCCACCAGCCCCCGGGCTTGTGTCAGCACTGGTGTGGCCAGCAGGAGCCGGGCAGGGATGGGGCCCCTGTGCTCGGCACTGGGGAGGCCCCACCTCGAATGCTGGGCTCAGGTTTGGGCCCCTCGGGACAAGAAGGGCCTTGAGGGGCTGGAGCGTGTCCAGAGAAGGGCAGCGGGGCTGGGGCAGGGTCTGGAGCACAAGTGTGCTGGGGGGCGGCTGAGGGGGCTGGGGGGGTTTAGCCTGGAGAAGGGGGGGCTGAGGGGAGCCCTTCTCGCTCTCTGCAGCTGCCTGAGAGGGGCTGGAGTGAGGGGGGGGCTGGTCTCTGCTCCCAAGTCACCAGGGACAGGACGAGAGGGAACGGCCTCAAGTTGCACCAGGAGAGGTTTAGGTTGGATATTAGAAAAAACTTCTTCACCAAAAGTGTTGTCAAACATTGGCACAGGCTGCCCAGAGAGGTGGGGGAGTCTCCATCCCTGGAGGTATTTAAAAGACATGTAGACGCGGCACTTCAGGGCATGGTTTAGGAGACGTAGTAGTGTTGGGTTGACGGTTGGACTTGAAGATCTTAGAGTTCTTTTCCAACCTTAATGATTCTATAATTCTAAATATCTCAAGCTGCATATTGGAAATGGTCCCTGGCTAATGCTAACCTGAAAATGTGCATAGGGATTTTTTTGGAAGACTGCCAGTTGGCATAGGACAAAACAGTGCCAGCAAACATGCTAACAATTCAAAAGTATAAACTCAGCCATCTTCCAGTGCTTACGAATACTCCCTGGCATTTTTAACTCAATAATATAACTGTAGCTTGCATGGGCACATGGCTCCATGTCACATTTGCACCCCCAGGTTACGGTGCTCGTACCTGAACACACCAACACAGGTCTTTCATTCAAACAACTTCCCTGTGTCCCTACAGCTGTACGACTCATTCATCATGTCACTTCAGCCTTGATCAATCTTCTCCAGAGCCTTCGTCCTTCTCTGCGGCCCACAGAGCCAACCTTTCTGCTGATGGCAGACAGCATGGTCCCATGGGTTTGTGGGGAATGATTCTGAGTTATACCTTCTGGCCCAAACTGATTAAACTTCCTCCACAGACTCGGTTTAGTTTTCCTTTACTGGAAAGGAGGTGTCTATGGAATGTGATGATCTCAGTCACATTGACGCTTCTTGAAGTGGAAGACTACCCACATCATCTGATCTTTCCTCACTATTATTACAGCCTCATGCTGTGCTTTTCAAGATTCAGTGGGCCAATGCAGCATCCATGTGGCAAATAAAAGCCTCCAGACACTTGATCCTGGGGATGGAGCAGAGCCAGAGGGTTGTCAGCAGAAACAATATTGTTCAAAGGGTGGGCTCAAAGCAGTGAGGTCAGCTGGTCTGCCAGAGCCATGAGTTGGCATTTAGTGGAGTGAACGTTTCACTCACTGCCTCTCTCCTAAAGCCGTGTCTGCTCTGCAGATGGGAATACGCATTCCTCTGTGCATACCGATTCGTTCTGCCCTGTCACGCCAACATCAGTGCAGGTTCCTGAGGTTGCTGCTGAGGGGTGAAACCATCATCTGATTCCCTGATATTCCCTGCTGCTAACACTTTCTAGGGCTTGGGAGCTAAATATTTAGTTCTTTATGATGTTAGAAGCCAGAAATATTTTTGCATCTGGCTTTCATGGGTTCTTGACATAAAGGGACTGGAATGCAAATGTCTTTGTGGGCTACTGCTTCAAATGAATCCTGGTCTCCAGTTCTGGGCCTTTGATCCTGTAACCCAGTTCTTCACTTCAGTGCTTTCCCAGGAATGGATGACGTTCATTTTCTAATTCCCTCATGGAGAAATAGCCTTTGTGGTATCCAGACTGGTTTTAGGCAGATTCATGATACTCTTTGATCACCTTTGAAGGAGGAAGCCAGAGCCACAACATTTAATCTCATATTATTGCAATATACCCTTGGGTTATCTACATCCACATTCATTCTCTCCAGACAACCCCCATCAAATGAGACCACCTCCATTGTGCAATGCCATTTTATTGCATCCACGCTTGTGAAAGACAGTAGGGCTTCTGGAGGCCCAGCCCACGTTTCTCCATGCTATGAATCATGTGAAATATATCCATGCTTCCTGTGCATGATGGTCAAGACAGAGGGACTCTGGCAAACCTTTTGGAAAGATCCCAGTGCATTTTGAACATTTAAGTGTGTCAGCTTCTGCATTTCAGCAGAGACATTATAGATCCTCACGCATAGGAGAGCAGAGTCAGTTTAAAACAACCAGTGTTCATCTGTGAAGTGATGAAAAATCCATATTTTATGAAACAGAATTAATGTTAGAGTTCAAGTTAACTCACATGGCAAAGACAACTACCCAGGGACCCTCCCTCCCCTGCTTAGAGGGGACAGAATATTACTCTTTAGGAGCCATGATGGAGCAGAGGAAACACGTACAGATCCTTTACAAAGAGGTTTGCCAACCTGTTCGTCCTACAGACATTATGTTTTCCTATCTGCTGGTAGAACATCTTCAGCCATGAGATCTATCATTCTGCCTCTTTTCTTCACCATTCCAGAGGCCCAAAATCTATGTGTTAAGCATGTTAAATTCACAGATGGCTACAGATGCACTCAGTTCCTGTGAAAGACAGGCTCTCTGCTTGTATGTCACAAACCTGAAAATTGCTGGCTTTGGGGTTCAGGAAAGTGAACAACAACCTGACTGCAGTAGTGATAGGTGTAGCAGTATTCCCATAAGTGCTGCCTCTCAAATGCCAGCAAATTGGCCCATTGTATTAGGTCCTGTGCGTCTCCACAGTGCAAAGAAATCATTGAGTCATTGTCATGTGTACCTTCGATACAAACTCAATGTGGTACTTCCCTCAAACAGTAGAATAAGAGCTTGAAGGAGTTCTTTTTCACACCCTACAATGACCATTACAGCTCCTCTGTGGGAAGGGTGGAATCGTCCACCCACCCTAGGACAGATTTTCCTTCCAGCCCTCCCAGGCACCTCTGTGCCAGAAGGGCACAGCTCTACTTTTTAACCTTTCTGTATTCTGTCTGAGCAAGGAGTTAAAGTGATTTCTGAAGGCCAGGGGCTGTTTTCTCCTATTACAAATTCAGGTATGACTTATTTTCCTTCCAGAGAGGTTAGTCTAGTGGTATCTCTGTCAAGGCAGAACAATTTCTTAGGATAGCAAGCATGGGTCCTGGATGACTGAAATCACTACAGCCTTTCTTGATGGACAGTCTAGCCAGTTATATGGCCAATCCATCTTTAGGTAATCAAAAATTATCCAAACTCCCTGCCTAAGCTAGTTCAGCAGACCCCTCAGCTCATGACTCTTTATTTACAATTTGCTCATGGCTTAGCGAGGAATATTTGGGTCTCAAATCTATTGCACAGGTACAGGCATCTAGTGCCACGTGGGACTCTATAAGCTGACATTTGCATTAGGCTGCCACATATGTCAAATGACCAGTAGGAGAGCAGTGCTCTTCTGGTGCAACAACTGAATGCTTAATCCCCTATAGCATCCTAAATGGTGCTAGACATCGATGCTTGGGCAACTGCATTACCTCTTAGACCACTCTCTTCAGTTTTCATTCCACTAAATTTCCACTGACTCAATGACTTCTTTTGTTAAACAGGTTAAAAAGCTGACTGTTCATAAGACACAGAATGCGAACAAAAGTAGGAAAATTCATTATTCATGGCCCAATTTTTACATTCATGAAAAGTAACATAATGTATGTTGTATTTCTGCACACCATGGAGGCATTCAAACCCCTCTGGTTAAAAAAAAAAAGAAAAACCACCAGATTTAGCTCTATGAAACGTTGATGCTGATTTAGATCTAAGGGACTAAGGTCAGGAAGCCAAATGTCTTGATACCAATTAAAGGCAGACAAACTTAAAATGCCCTGAGCTATGTAGGATGGGGATGTCAGTTCCACAGCACCAACCACTTTGCTCTACATCATTTTACTCTGCCCCACTCGTACCGCATCATATGCTTACTAGTGCGGACATATCCAGTGGTGCTCTGGAAAAAAAAATCTTAGAAAAATGCAGGATGCAACTCATTAACTCTTACAAACACTGAGCCTGTGTTGCTTATCACTGTAGATATTTCCTACTTGTGATGTCCAGCCAGTTTAGATTTATTCATTGAAAGGTGGTGGTGGCGGCCTTTGCCATCTCATAACAACAACCACACTGATACCAAGAATCCTACCATTCATGGTAGTCAGAAAAACAGGCCCAAGCGAGATAAATAAATATCTTCAGCTGAGGGGATTTCCTGAGCTTCATATGGTTTGTCTACTTTGTAATTCACCATAGATTGTACTTTCAAGTGTTTGTCCAGTCTCACCTTAAGCCCACACAAGTTTTTCTGCACCCACAACATGCTTCAGCAGGAACTTCTACAGAATTATTACCTTTTGCATGAAGAACTACCTCCTCTTAGCTTCATATGCTGGCCCCTAGTTTCTGTATCACAAGAAATGGTGAAGAGTCAAATCTATGCCCAACCCCTCTGCGTCACTCATAATTTTTCAGACCTCTGTCATCCCCCTCTTCAGTTTTCTTTTCATTTGATTGAAGTATTTAAACCTTCTCCCTTGTTTCTGACTTGAGAGTCCTTCCATACCCTTGGTTACCTCTCCTGCCTTTCTTGCAATATTTTCCAGGTATTTGCTTAAGGCTTTGAGTAGAAAAGGACTACAAAAAAATCCCACAACAGGCTGAAGCCCAAGGAAAATCTCACCAGTCAATGTCAGCCGTAACTAGGCTCCCCGAATGTGCTCCATGCACATACAAAGGAACTGCCCAAGGCATGTAGGTGGTCAGAACTTAAGCTGTAGATGTTGGAATATTTCTCCATAAAATATAAAAGCACGTCCACATAGCATTGCTCCAGAAATTGCCTCCAGAAATAGTACTTGCAGTGTACCACAGATCCCATGTTACTGTCGTAGATATGACTGTTAGCTAAATCAGTAGCCAGCCTACCTTTTTGTTTCCTGCTCCTGCACACCAGAAGACCTACTCGAATCCTCTGCAGCTTATAACTCCGTCCTTTGAAAGGAAAGTAGGGTGTGAGGAGCAAAAATGTATAGTTTTTCTGAGTCTGCAGTTAGGACAAGCCAGGGCTCAGACTTGGTACTGGGATTGCAGGAGACACTAGGGAAAATAGTTGCTCCAAAAGAGCACTGAAAAAGTAGTTTTGCATTCTGGACTAAAAGAGAAATAAGAGCTGACACCTTCTCCCAAAGGAAAGATATGGAAGGATCTCCAACCTCCGAGTTTGGGGAAACACTCATATCCCTTGGGGCTCCATCCTTCAAAATCTGCTGACAGAGGTTTCCAGTATTATTGACAAGCTTTTGCTAGCTATAACCAGGAAGGTGTCACCTTTTGTACCCTAAAGAAAAAAGAAATAGGACACAACAGATAAGAGGCAGGGCTAGCCTCACTACGTTTAGACCCCCAGGTGTGATTTGATCACACAGCTTCTTTTGCAATCAGTATAGAGAAAGCAGCGAGTCTCCTGAGCTAGTGAAGACACCATCCTAGGGTAGCCATCAGTCTAACATCAGTCAATCATGACTGTCATCAGTCCCTGTGGTTTTTAGGCACCATAGGGCAAATGCACCTTTCTCAGGTCCCTACCCATCAAACCACCCCAGCTCTTCAGTTGGTGGCCTGGTGGCCTGATTTGAAATCCTTGCTGTCTGTGGAAGACGGACTCGTTATCATCTCCAGCCTTGATGTTGCAGGGTGTGTCCGTGGTGTCCCCCATCCATGTCCTCGTCTGCTAGACGGAAAAGAAGCCCAGGAACCCTGCCCTTCACACTGTGTCAGCTTTCACAGCAAGCTGGGAGGTGATTTGTGTTGCCTGAATTCATGTAGTCAAGGGCAAGTGTCAGGCTTATGTAAATGGCCATATGAAATCCAGAAATGAGCTAAAATATTCATAACCATAAATTAAGGCAGCTCCTAGATTTCCAAGTGAAAGCTCAGCAGCACCGGGAATTCAAAGTCATTTTGGAACCCAAAACCTTTTCTCCAGTTTTCTGTGAGAGAAGCCCCTTCCTGCCAGCACAATGTCTCTTTCCTGCCTTCCCAGACACTGTCCTGAAAGCACCCCCCTCCAGACTTCAAAGGGACACTGCTTGCCTGTGCTATATTTCAGTACTCCTGCCAGGAAATTAGCTATGGAAGGATGGGGATAGTGTGCTTACTCAATCCTAGCCCTGTTTAATTGGGAAATATTCGTATTTTATAGGCAACCTAATAGGTAGCATAAATAAATTATGGCAGAGACATTCATCCCCATTTAGGATGATGGTTTGAACAGTTCCCAACTATTCCGGCACAATATATTTCTTATAAGCAAGAATTTTTACCCTTTTTGATCACATCTGCCAATAAGTGACTTGTGAAAGTGGTCTCTTGTCTGCAAGGAAGGCAACATAGTGTGACATTCAAGCTAAAGATATACATGAGACTTTGTCTGATTGTCCCAGCCTAATGGGAGACTATCAGCAAGGTTCTTCCCTTTGCTTTGCTACAGTTTTCCCCTGCGACAATAATTCTGACTGCTCCCAGGAAAGCCTGGGCACCCCAAAAACTGGTCTCTTCTTTCAGCTCTGCCTGGTGGTTGAAGGGAAAATAATAAAGCCTGGCCTCTCTCATTTCTTTTTATTCCAGCTACAACATTGCTTTTGATTAAAACTGCTTTGTAAAGGCTATGTGATACAAAGTGTGGAAAGCCAGTGAGAGTGCAGATCTGCTTTGCAGGTTTATATTCTTCAGTGATTTGCCTGCAGGTGGTACAGAAGAGTAAATATGTCAGTGTAAAGGAAAGCTGAAGGTAGGGTGGACCATGAGGCAAACAGAGACTGAACAAATGCATTTCAGAACTGGGAGTTGTTAAAACGTGTATTAAATAGTCATAATTCCTAGTCAAAAAAAAATGTCGTTTTCATAAAAGCCCGGCTGGCTTGCGGAGGAAATGAACATTGCATGAAGTAAAATATCGAAGCAAGATAATTTGTGTTTACAGCAGCACTGCAGCATTATCAGTGGGATTAATGAAGCCAAGTTTCATGGACCTGGGTTCTGCGCTCTGTCCCCGCCTCTCCACGGTGTCCCAGCCACTCCCTTGCACACAACACCCCCTCCTTTCCCTTTCACAGTCCATGGTCCATTACCTCCTCTCCACCCCATGTGCTGCTCCAACCAGCCAGCCAGGAGGACCAGGCTTGCTGACTGCCCAGCTTTCATCTCAGTAAAGATGAGAGACTGAAATATAACTGCCTATGTTTCGTTCCTTGCACCTCTAATCACTCATCAGTGTCCACAAGTCTTGTAGGTGCCCAATTCTTTGGAGACCCTTACCCCTCTGTCTGGGGTAGTGGGTTCAGCCAGCGACAGGGAGAGGCAGGCAGGCAGATGGAAAATCAGCGTGATCATATCAGCACTGTTTCCTGCACAATCCAGGTTAAAATCTAATGAGAGAAAGGGGGAGAAGGCATGAGGCCAGTAATTCTGAAGGCATTAAATGGAGAAATATGATGAGAGAAGCTACATTCCACAGCTGTCAGGACCCTAGGAATTTGTTTTGAATATTTTTAGAAAAGACAGACATTGTAATAAAAATAAATGCCCATTTCCAGACGTAGATGATCAAGCTTTGAGGAATGATGGTGGGGCATTCAATACATATTTGTGTTCTGTAGTTAGCGAGGTGCAGGAAGCTGGATTCATATCATGAGAAACAACTTTCCAACCCACCTGTAATGAAAAATGGTGTTTAATATATCTCCTAGGGTTATGCATTTGCAAGTCAGTAGGCCCAGATAACTCCCTGGAGAGCTGGCTGGCTCCAGGACCAGGGCTTTGGTAGTTTCCTCAGCAAAGCAAGCCGTTCCCCAGACATGTGCAACTGATTTCAGGGGTCATAAATAGACTCCACCCTCCTCCTTTTTTTTTTTTTTTTACCTGGGCCTGAACCCTGAAACACCGGACCGCTTCCTACCTGTGCTAAGACTGCTGATGAAGGATTGAAAGAGGCTTGATGAGCAGTACTGCCAGCTCCCTCACTACCCTTGGGTGGATCCCATCTGGCCCCATAGACTTGGGTGCGTCTAAGTAGTGTAGCAGGTTGCTAACCTTTTCTTCTTGGACTATGGGGACTTTGTTCTGCTCCCCGTCCCTGTCTTCCAGCTCAGGGAGCTGGATACCCAGAGAACAACTGCTCTTACTACTAAAGACTGAGGCAAAGGCGGCATTAAGTACCTCAACCTTTTCCTCATCTTTTGTCACTATATTTCCCTCTGCATCCAATAAAGGATGGAGATTCTCCTTAGCACTCCTTGCGTTGCTAATGTATTTGTAAGAAACATTTTTTATTGTCTTTTACAGCAGTAGCCAGACAAAGTTCTATTTGGGCTTTGGCACTACTAATTCTGTCCCTGTGTGACCTCACGATATCTTTGTAGTCCTACTGACTTGCCTGCCCCTTCTTCCAAAGGTCATAAACTCTCTTTTTTTTCCTGAGATCCAGCCAAAGCTCCCTGTTCAGCCAGGCTGGTCTTCTACCTCACCTGCTCGTCTTTCAGCACATGGGGTTGGCCTGCTCTTGCACCTTCAAGATTTCCTTCTTGAAGAATGTCCAGTCTTCCTGGACACCTTTCCTTCAGGTCTGCCTCCCAAGGTACTCTCTCGATCAGTCTCCTAAACAGGCCAAAGTCTGCCCTCCAGAAGTCCAAGGTAACAGTTCTACTTACCCCCCCTCCTTACTTCTCCAAGAATCAAAAACTCCATAATTTCATGATCGCTGTGCCCAAGATGGCCTCCAACCATCACATCACCACAAGCCCTTCTCAGTTCACAAACAACAGGTCCGTGGGGTGCCTTCCTTAGTGGCTCACTCACCAGCTGTGTCAGGAAGTTATCATCCACACACTCCAGGAACCTTCTAGACTGTTTCCTCTCTGCTGTATTGTATTTCCAGTAGACACCCAGTAAGTTGAAGTCCCCCGCAATAAAAAGGGCTACCTATTGTGAGACGTCTCCCAGCCGCACAGAATATTTCATCTGTTTCTTCATCCTCGTTCGGTGGTCTATAACAGACTGCCACGATGACCTCTGTCTTGTTGGCCTTCCCTCTGATTCTTACCCATAAACACTCAACCCTATCATCACCATCGTCAAGCTCTAGACAATCAAAATACTCCCTAACATAAAGGGCTACCCCACCGCCTCTCCTTCCTTGCCTAGCCCTTCTGAAGAGTTTATAGCCATCCCTTGCAACACTCCAGCTGTGCAAGTCATCCCACCATGTTTCTGTGACAGCAAGTATATCATAGCCTTCCTGCTGCACAGTGGCTTTCAGCTCCTCCTGCTTGTTGCCCATGCTGCGTGCATTGGTGTAGAGGCTCTACAGATGGGCTATTGATCCTACCACCTTTCTGGGGGAAGAAGCCCTAATTCCTACATGACCATTCTCAGGCACTTCCATGGTTTCTAACACATGTGTCTTTGCTGCTACACGGATCTCCATCCCCTACCTCCACTGAGATGGCAGACTGAAGGACCTCGTTAGCACACCATCCCTTGAACATTGGCATGCCACCCTCAGGCTTATCCTTAGCAAACCTGGTTTTATCCCTTTCCCCCCTTCAAATCTAGTTCAAAGCTCTTTCAATGAGCCCTGTTAACTCCTGTGCAAACAGCTTTTTCCCACTTTGAGACAGGTGTACCCCATCTGTCGCCAGCAGACCTGGTGGTGTGTAGACCCACCCATGATCAAAAAACCCCAAATTCTGCTGATGACACCAGGCTCAGAGCCAGGTATTGATCTGCTGGCTCTTCCCGTTTCTTCCCTCATCATTCCCTGCAACTGGAAGGATAGAGGAGAACACTGTCTCTGCTCCTGAACCTTTAACCTGTTGTCCCAAGGCCCTGAAGTCTCTCTTGATTGCCCTTTAGACTTCTAGTTGCAACTTCATCACTGCCTACCTGAAGTATCAATAATGGAGAGTAAACTGAGAGCCGTACTTGGGTAGGAAGTTTTTATAGCCTTTACCTGGGCTCCAGGGAGGCAGCAGACTTCCATAAGAAGTGGGTCCTGTCTCCATATTGGGCTTTTTGATCCCTTCAGAAGGAAGTCTCCTATGACAATGACTTATCTTTTTTTCTTATTGGAAGCAGTTTTGACGCAGGACATAGGCCAACTTGATGACACCTCCAACCTAGATGAACCATCGTCCTCATTGTTCGGTTCCACTTGCAGAGCCTCATACCTATCATGCAAGGGCACCTGGGAAGGTGGGGCACGCATGGAGGAGATACACCTGCTGCACTGGACAGGGACTTGTCACCATTCCCCCCCAACCTTTAAGTCATTGTGTTCAGCCAGGCAAAGAGAGGATAGGGAATCCTCCATATCAAGCATCCTGTCTGCCTGTTGGGCCTGTCTCAGGGAAGGTAGAGTGCAGTTCCAGTAGTCTATCATCTCTCTCAACCCCAACTTACTGAGCTTCTCCTGGAGCTCTGTCACTAAGCAGAGGAGCTCCCCTACCTGGGCTCACCTCCCATGGGTGTGCTCACTAGTGCCATCTGGTACTGGTGTAAAAGCAGGGCACACCCTGCAGCCGGACACGTGGGTGGCAGCGTATTCCCACCCGAGCTCTGTCTGGGAAGCTGCGTCACTCCTGGTGGGTGCAGAGCTTGGAGCGTCCATGGCTTTCTGCCGGGTGGATACCATTGCTTCCTGGTTGAGCTGGCAGAGCTTCAGCGCCCTTCCTGCGTGCCCTTGCTGATATCCCAGCCCTGTTTGCCCACCCTGTTAGTGGCTCTCCCAGTTGCTAGTTCTCCTTAACGGCTTCTTTTATATAGATGGGGTGTTTGGCCACCATTGCTCCTGGCCCCACTCAGGTCTCACCAGCCGCTGTCAGAGGAGCCTGGGGCTCCTGGCAGCTCTCCTGGATCCCCCTGAGGTTCTCCCAGTTGGGGAAACCCCCCCCATACACCATGTTATGAACTAATTCATCTGACAATAATTGAGGAAGGCTTAAGGAAGAGACAGTACAGGGTCCAACAGATAAGGAATTAATTTATGAGACTACCACTGGTGCCCGTCAGCATGATTTTAAAGAAGGGGAGAAAATATTTTCAGATGAGACCATACTGTGTCTGGATTTAATGTGTCTGGTTGATAAAAGTAAATGTGTAGATTAATCTGCACAGAGAGGTGCTTTATGGACGATATTGACGAGAGAAACACAAGTTATGGGGTGCAATGTAGAGATCACTGTGTGAACTGATAAGATTTGTGTTTTACAGTGAGTTAGAAAAGATGGTCTGCTGCTACTTTCTCTGGAATTAGAGTAGTTTTATTTCTGGGAAAAATCTGGAGTTAGAGAAATTATATTTCTGGATGTCTCTCATCAGGTATTTTATAATTACATCATAATCAGAAGTCCACTTCAACTTGTCTGTGTTTACTGCTGTGTTATTTTGAGCATGATTAATTCAAAGCATGCTTTTTCTTTTCCCTCTAATTCTCCACTGAAATAAATATTGAAAGCTGTCACTGAAAGCCTTCTCCAGTGTCTATTTGTGTTGAAAATATTTCTCCTCAGGATGTTGAGGGATGTGTGTATTTAACCCCATCTGAAAGTCAAATGAGTCCTTGACTATTCTGCTGGTCTAATTTGATTCACTTTGTTTATTAAATAAGAGCCAGATGGCAAATAGCTTTAGGGCCACTTAGTGATGTAAATATATATATATTTTATTCATCACCACTGGTCTCCACCATACTGCAAAAAAACTGTGGATCAACTTTCATTTAAAAATGGTAACTTTGTAGCATTACAGATCACACCAGAATCACTGCACTGGAAGGCTTCTCTTCTAATGATGTTCGTAAGTGCTATTATTAGGATTTTATTAGTATTTGTAGCTACTTCATCAGACTTAATTATGCCTGGTGCTATTTACAGGCTCAGACACTGACAACGCCCTCAACATGACAGCTTCATCTTTGCATTGGTGTCATAACCACCAGGATCCTGGGTATTTTGAACACACCTCACCCGCTCCCAGAGAAATCTTCTCATGCTCTGGGCTGTAGATTTCTGCTTCATCCCTTCATCCCAGAAGCCTGCCTTTCACACAGACACAGAAAGAGACACCCCCCACCCTTTAACCCTCAACACTGCAGTTTACCTTCCTGAGACGGAGATGTTCGAAGGTGGAACCTTCTCAAGCTGAGCAGAGACCTGAATCCAGGTTTCCCAATCCTCGGGCATGTGCCCTAGAGACACGTCTCTTCTGCCAAAAGTAGCATCTCCTTCCCCACCCATTTCCCCCAGAGAAATGAGTAATGGAGTTGTCTTCTCCAGTGCTTGAGTTAGCTGTCTAAGCCTAGCGCTTGGGAATTTTCCTTCTACACGTTTTGTGCTTGGCATGGTAATGGCTGAATTTCAGTCTGGCTTTTCAAAGCAGCGTAAAAGCCACCTAGTAACATCCGTGCTATTAAATCAACCGTTACCACCAGTATGCAAATACCTATAAGCTCCCTGGCACATTTTTGGAACAGGTCAATCAGTGCCCTCCCAAACAGCTCCTCAGCACAGTCTTGGGCCAGCACAGGTCAAAGAACAGTCCCCATTTCTGGTATGGATTAGACCATGTCATTTTGGCAAGTAAAGAGGTGGAAAGCAGGATCTGTGGCAACCAACTTGCTGTTAGACGCCAACCACCTTGTTTTGGAAGACTGTGAGTTTGCCAGCATAAGTTCAGGTTGTCCCATACTATTTAACCTCCAAGCCAATGAATATCTATGTGTATTTAATGCATAATGCAGACATACCTTTTATAAGCTGTCATAAAGGTAGATTCTCCAAATCCCATCAAATCCCGGTAGTGCCAAGGTCCCATGAGCCCTTGAATTACAGGTGCTAAAGTGTTCAGAAAGCACTGCAGGACGCATAAACTTAGCACAACCTCATCTTTTAAGTGCAAATGCACGTAATCTCTCACAGAGCAGCATTAGCAGAAACCGCAGCAATGCCAGTTTTATAGTCCTGTGCTAAACTATTCAACAAAATGCAAAAGACCTGTGTTCAAATCCCCTTCCTCACTTATTTGGGACAGAATCTGGGGTCCCCATTTCCCACAGGGTGGCTCTGTGTCTCCTCGGAGACTTTTCTCATTATCTGCTTCCAAACCTGTTCCTCCTAGGTATAAAAATTAAGTGCTCGTTAAGGCAGGGACTGCATCCCAGCCCACCGCGCGAACTCTTTAGTTGCTGGAATATAAAAGCAATTACAAATTGTCTCTCTCTGGCCTATTTTTTAGTCATCCCTTCTAGGCATCTAATTTAATAGGTGAAAGCTTGCCTATACGGGGGTGAGAGGAAGGGTTGTGTGTGTTTTAGGGTTTGTTGTTGCTGTTGTTTTTCCAGCTGTGTAAGTTTGACTACAAAAAGATATTCTGCAAATCTAGTTCAAACTGAGGGAAGTGCAGAGAAGGGTTATTGGACACCACGAGTGAAGAGTCTGGCTGGTTGGAGGAGACCAAGATGCTCTGATATTTTCAGGGCAGCTAAAACCAAGACCAAAAATTAATAAAATGGCTGCTATGAAATATGTCAAGGTAAACAAGAAAAGGCTGGAAAACAGAAGAGTGTTACTGAAGTGGAGAGGAGAGAGATGCCTAACTCACTTTGTGGATTAATCTTCCCATCCATGAAAGGGGATTTTTTCCTTTAAGCCCAGTTTTACCTGCTGGAGCTAGCAGAAATCTCATCTCCATCCATCCTAGTCAGTATAGGACCAGTTTTTCCATAATTTTCACAAATTTATATATGGAGATTTTGTTCAGGTAAAATCTGCATCAGTTTATTCACCTTTAGTCACAGCAGCTGAGTTTTGAGAAGATAGCAAGGGTCTAGAAATCTCAAAAAAAAAAAAAAAAAAAAGAAAAAAGGAAGAAAAGATCATTCCTTACTTGCATATCAAATTTGCAGTGCGAAAAATTGTCATGGTTATGCAGTAATCTGGGTGCACTTCTAAACAGAAAGTCCTAGGTGGGAATAAGCCTCTGCCTGGTGGGACACAAAATGTTTCAGGTTTAAAGGCTGTGGTCATAGCTACATGGTCAGTTAGCCTCCTCCAAATACATCAGAGAGCTAGGTCTATCTGCTTTCACTGGCTTAGAATACTACCATTGAAAGTGAAGCTGCTTTGGCGTGTATTTTTCTTTTCATAGTCCAGGAAATACATTTATTGTTTGTAATAAAAATGTTTAGACACAGGCAAAAACGTGTTTATTTCAGTGACCTTTTCCAACTTTCCAGTAGGAAAATTCAGACCAAAAAGCCTCAATTGCAATTATTCTTTTCATTTGCTCAGTTTCTTTGGGTTTTTTTTTTAATTAAAAGCATCAATTTTGGTGGTGTTTCCAAGAAGACTTTCTTACAAGGTTTTGTTCCCTGAAATGAATGAATAAAGGAATCGTAATCAGACTGTTGGAACTCAAAGACTGCCAAAACGTCCCACATCTGGCACAATTAGGCTTTTATTTGTTAACCGCTTGTTATTTCCTTAAGACCCAGATAGACACCACGGGGCAGACTGATGCCAGCCAAAACCAGCAAAATCAAATGGTGTTTAGTGAATTGCTGTTCTAGGCCAGCAAATTTCAAGATTTTGATGAGAACTGTGGGGAAAAAGCATTGAGAAAACATCGTCCACCTCTGTTGTTATGTGGAATGGTTCTTCTTCCTATTGACCGTATTTGTTCGTGTCAACGCACAAAATACAAAGCACTTATTTGATATCCTTGTGCCCGTCTGCCTTGGTTTTCATCTTCATCTCCATTCAGAGCTTCAGTGTAAGGGTAACTACAACATCACAAGTTGCCTTTTAATGAATCTTCCTGTGAATACATCACTTCCATAGAATCATAGGATGGTTTGGGTTGGAAGGGACCTTTTGAGGCCATCCAGTCCAACCTCCTGCAGTAAGCAGGGACAACTTCAACCCGATCGGGTTGCTCAGAGCGCTGGCCAACCTGATGTTGAATGTTTCCAGTGCTTTGCCAGCGGCTCTTGCTGTTCTACCAACACACAAAGAGAATTCAACTGGCCATTCATTGGACAACCGGTAATTTCAAGTGCACTAGATATAATTCATCTCTTCAGCCAGATTTTTCCCTAAAACCACTGGATGCTGGGCAGCACTATAATAACATTTGTATCTCTTGTGGATCTAACGCTGTGTGGTACTGGAGCTGCATCTGCCTGCACAGGCAGATTTTACCCACATGGCTGTCAATGAAGTGATGCCATTTTGCCCCCCTGAGGGTGTAGCACATGGCCATAAATGGATGCAAATTCTTCTGGATCTTGCAGAATGCAAACACTGGGGAATGCATTAAGCTGTTTCAGAGATTAATCAAAGTGAGGAGAAGATACACACACCCAATCCTCAGTCCCAAGTGGCAACTCTTAATTATCTTCTGTTTGGATTTGCAAATCTGGAAAAAAATAAAATGCTCAGGAATGCTGCAAAGGACAAAACTATACAGTTTGAGGAGCAGTGCCAGAAATTCCTTCCTTCAGAAGCCAGTTGTGAATGTAAACCACTGGCAGAAAGCTCATTCCTAGCAATAACAGCTATGTCATGTTTCCTGGAACCATAGGCAGTGTGGAGTATCATAGGAAAAGGAAAATAAACACCGGTTCACTTTCTGAATCACCAGTCATAAATTTTCACTGAGGGGGGAAAAAAAAAAACAACACACAGAGCCACCCCTCAAGAAAGTTAATACAGTACCAGAAGAGTTTTCTGATCCCCTCAACCAATGCATCAAGCAGAGCTAATGTCCCCCTTTTCCAAACTGGGATAAACCTATAGCACCGAGCGATGTGAATGAAACAAAGACAAACCACATCCTCCTTCACTTTCTGAAGTGGGACATGTTGTAAAGCCAGTCATTCAATCTGTTTTCTCTGGTTTCTAAACTCAGATCTTGCCACTTTAATGGGTCCTTTTTCCTTTTCTCTTTTGTTGTGTTTTTTTTTTTTAAAAAAAAAAGGTTGCTTGTCTTGGAAGAGAGATAGCAAAACACATGAAATTCTATGATGGTGCCTCTCCTGGTGGCCAATATTTCATTTAATGTCATTTAAAAGCATTAGGGATTGATCCTGAGCTGGTGAAAATAAACATAGCACAGCAGAAACTATGCTGGTCTATGCTATCAAAGCCTCTAAATGCACAAGGAGTGGATGACATCTCCCACTGACTGTAAAAACTGGGGGTACCACCCAGGTGTCTGGCCCCTGAGCCATGCAGGTAGCTGGTACCAAGGGAGTTGTGGTTTAGACTTCAATCTCACACTCTGCATTAGAAACAGCGCTGGGTGTGCGTTGCATCAAGTCATTTCAGGTGCCTAAGGCTCCCCCATGGAAATTACTGTCCTGGTGAACACAGACAGGAGTGCCATGCTGGAAACTTTGCTGGACCAAAGGAGAGCAGCACAAGGACCTTTCTGGCTCTCCAGGTTGGCTGTGGTTTTATTCTGCCCAAATCAGAGCAAGCCACGCAGTGTAAACCTGGCCAATTACATGGTGAATTAGACCTCCGAAACTCTCACCTGGCTTACACTAATAAAGAGAAAAATCTCACAATGAGGAATTCCCCAAAGAAAGTTCTACCTGGAGAGATTACTGGGAATATCACTGCAGCATGAAGCTTGGTGTCGTTATCCAGTACCTGCATAGCTGAACCCCAGAAGCCCCGTTTGGAGCCTGCAGCTGACAAGATGCGGTGATGCAGGGGGGCTCCGCTCTGCCTTTGACATCCGACGCCCTCTGAAGCCGTTCCAGCAGGCCGAAGGAGTCACCGAGGCTGATCGGTATCTCCTTCTTCAGGCATCCCTGTCGGATGGCTCTCCGGAGAGATGGCAAAAGATCAGTATCTGCGTGCTTCAGAGGGACAAATTGTTAGCCCCGCTAAGAGCAACAATAGAGGCTTTGAGGACATCGGCGACCAACTGCACTGACGCATTCCTTACCGCACACTTACCTTCATTATACCCCTGCTAATCACCCCTCTGCCTTTCAGCGGTGAAATGTCATCTCCCTTCAGCAAGGCATCAGACCGGAGCTGCAGAGGGATTGCTAACACCGACCTGCCCTTCTCATCAACATGAAAGGCAAAAGAGAGAAAGCCTGTCGGGGGCTGCGTTGTGCTGCTGGGAAACGACAGCGGGCAGGCATTTCGGCTTTGCGCGGCAAGGCTGTGCAGACAGCTCAGCCTAGACTAAACCTCTTCAAGAGCGGGCACGGGGCAAGTCAGATGTGTTACCTCTCTGTCTCCTGCCAGTCAGTGTTTCTCAGGCCTTTTAGTCTTTTATTTTTCCTTTGCTTTGCTCTTTATTGTGCTTGCTGTTGCTTTGCAAAAGCACAGCGGCGTTCTGCCCTGCAGTTTAGTCAACGTGGCTTTGGCAAAACGCTCCATCAAAACCGACACTTAATGGGAAATTGGGCTTTTGGATTTTGGTTTTGTGACCTAAAAATATGTATTTTGACCTAACCATAACAGAGAGACATAATGGAAATATTTTGGTAAAGATGTACAGCTGCGGTGCCTCGTGGGCTTCATTTTTCCTTACGCTTTTCTTTTCTAATAGGCAAAGGGGGGCACTTAGAAATAGTCTCTCCATAACAGTGGTGGGTGAGAAGAGCCCAGCTCAATTTAAGAAACAGCTAAATAAAGTCTGGAGCGCAGTGGTTTGATGTGCACTATGTTTGTGTGACTTTTCATCCCTGAGCTCTTGGGTTTTGTTCACCTTTATGTAAACTGACTGCGTCTGAGTATCATACATACATACCATCGCGCATGAAGTCTATCTGCATACGCCTGTGATTCTTCCATGTCAACCTTCATCTCGACCTTGACGATGCGCCCAATGACAATATCAACAATACTTTTATCCCTGTTTTGAGCGACAGGTTGGACCAGGGTTCTCCAAAGATCACTTCCAAACAGCACATCCATATTTCTGTGGCTGTGCTAACCAGCATTTATCAGCTGTAAAGGAAGCCTGGGATGAGTTACTAAGATGGAGACATTGACGGCGGCAGAGATAAATCCCTATTCCATGTGTTCAAGAATTCAAAATCACTAAGTTATTTTTTGATCACTCAATATTTTACTAAATCAACCATGTTGTGACTGCTGTCAAAGCAAAATTGATTTAAAATACCCCTACCTGTTTTAACTCATTCTTGCTCTCCTTCTCAATTTACTGACTCATGCTCCTCTTCTTTGCTAGCTACATTCTGAACCAGATCAAAAATAAATGCAAAAAAACCCCAATCAAAACACTTCAACCACCATTTTTTAACATAAGCACAAGTGAGGATGATACATTTTAAAAATCATCCCTGGTGGGACAAATTACCATCCACAGAGTCCTTTCTCTTTATCAGCTAAAGAAAGAGGTTAAATATATAGGTTCTTCAAGGTACACACCTTTTAGGGGCTGAAATTAGGAAGATGAATCCTATAATAAGTATTTTCAATAAATTAACACACTTTGATGGTTGAATCAGGCTCAGGTTTATGAAGACAAAGATCCAGAACTCATATCTAATATTCTAGTTTGATTTTCCATGCCAGTAGGACGTGGAAGTCGGGAGCCTGGCTAGCAGTGAGCTAACCCATCTGCTGTGGGGGCCCAGCACCATACAAAAACACCGAAAAAAAAGCTTAATTTTAAATTATGCTTGGAAATTAGTGTGAGACAAGGACTACTCCACACTGACTGCTTGCATGAGGCCATCCTGATTTGGGAACTAAGACTTTTTAATAGTATGGACACAGCCTATTTTAGCCCAGCTGGCCTTAGTGCCAGAGAACAGCCCTGTAAATATTTAATTGGTATAGGTGCCATCAGTGTTACCCTCCCCGGGCCTACGTCACTGTTATGAACCGGTATTAACTAAAAGTTCACCCTCCAACTGAAATATATAACAGATGCTCAATTTATTTTATTTCAGTTTTTTCATGGAAAATCCCAAGGTGTTGAATTCTCCCCTTGCTGGATTGTCTGCAGGGGAACAGTCTCACATTTGAAGCAATGAGACTATACATTAAGGAAAAGGCTGTAAGCAAAACACCGTCAGCTCATGATTCACCCAGACAGACTCACCCTCCTCAGTTCTCACACTTCAGTGTTACAGAAAGACTCCCACTGTTTAGCATCCCCCCTAATTCTTTGGCTTCTCACTATTTATACTTCGCAGGATTTATTCCAAGGGTGGAGGTGGTGGTGTTGGGAGACGAAATTGCTCTGTTTTTCATGAACAGAAGTTTTCAATGGGTAATTTACTACTGTATAATTAAGATTCAGATTTTGTTTTTACTTGGAAATGTTTTAAAAAGGAAGCCAACTATCTGGTCAGATTTGTGATGCCCCGTTGATGAGAAACAGAAACCCAAAATGCTGATCAGAAATCCAGAAATGGTTCAATAGAAAGAGGTCTCAGATCCTCTGGAGGAAGGTAAGCAGAGGTTAGTATTCCCAGGAAGCTTCCAGTTTTGCCCCAGTAGATGTAGACAGGAGTTAAGAGAGAGCTCTTGTTTTGAACAACACAGGGCTGCCTGCAGGGAGTCTGTCTCTCTGTGAGTGCCTCCTTGCTGATGAAGAAGTGGAATATAAAAGGGTGAGATTCGTGATTCGGTTATCTAGAATGTGGGTGAACTAATCACCTCAGCTTCCCTTTGCGATTACTGGCGAGAGACAAGCTGCCTGGAGGAGCTCTCTCCCCTGGAGGTCCAGGGAACCGGTCAGTTGTCCTGCCCTGGATACCTTCTTAAGAAATCACATCCTAGACACCACAGCCTGAAAGCCTGTAAGGTCCATTCAGATGATGGCAGTTGGTTCATCCCATCTTCTGAGATGTATTTGAGCCTGGTGGGGGTACTTGTCTCCTGGAGGAGTTATTCTCTGAGACTGGAAGGGAAGGACTGGAAAACTACTGAGAAAAAAAGCTATTTAATTTAGCTGAACTTAGGTGAGATGTATCCTACATAGAAAGATGAAACTGCTGATTCAGCAATATACTTTACCTTGTGATGTTTTCCAGCTTGGAAGGAGTAACATCACAGGTGTGTAAGTGCATTATTCTGCCGTCCTTTCCCTCCCTACAAATCTTGCTACGTGCTTTTTAGGTCTACTGTAAAGCCAACATACTGAAAGGCGTAGCTCCTTACTGTGCCCCGATAAAATACCTGGAGAAAACCTAACTGACCACATTCTTATTTTCAGATCTCCATGAAGTTGTCTCTTCCTTTGGTTTTGGCCCCACATGAATGCCAGTTACACTTTTCCCATTCTATATGGACATTTAAATCAGGCATTGTCATGGACGACCACTTGGTTATCCAATGCAATCGTCTTTATTAGAGTTTTACCCACCATGCAGTGTCTTTCCCAAAGCAAATATGAGTTTGAGTTTCATAATCCCTATTTGCTAGGTAGGAAGCTCTGATCTAGCTTAAGGGGAATCCTAGTTTTAGCATGAATGACTCTCTGCTTGCAGGAAGAAAAATCACCCTGTAAGCAGGTTATTCCCTATTTGTCTCATACGGAGCTCTTCGCAGCTCTGTGAAAACTGCGGCATTTGGAAATACAGGACTTTCTGAAGGCCAGAAAAAAAAAAAAGAAAAGAAAATCTCTAAGAAGCACAGACAAACACCCAAAAGGTGAGTCCAGGAAGGGCAGCAAAAATAATATCAGCAAATCTTTAAACCTTTCATTTTCAAAACGTGAGCGAGGAAGACTTCTGTAATCCAACTTTTCCTAGCTTTTTACTGCTGATGACTCTTAGGGACAGGTTGCTGAGCTATATGGGCCTCTATTCTCCTGTATTTATTTCTGGAGTGTCTGCAGAAGTCTGTGGTATTGGTTAGCTGGGGCTAGGACTCCTTCATAACGGGAAGTCTTCCAATACCTATGTTTCTATCGGCTGCTTCTTGGAGGAGCCCATCAGAGACTCAGCTGGGATCCAGGTCTTACTGGGTGAGTTACTGTAGAGACAAAAAGCATCTGACATCTGCCACCCCGCCTAAAAAGTCAAACAGTATGAAAGGAAGCACAGCAAAGAGACCTGGTCAAGGTCAAAGAGCGCTGCAGTGCTAGACGAACCGCAGGACTCATGTCCATCAGTCCTAGGTCAGCGTCTCAGCGGGGCACACCACCGTGCAGGTTGAGAGAAGCCATTTGAACATAATACAGTCCAGTAGCACGGCGTCTGCTCCCAGGGCTTTGTTTTCCCAAATATGGCAAAAAGCCTGGCCTTCCCCTCCAGTAACTTGGGCCCTTGCTAGGTACAAAAATAGCAAAGCAGGCCAGACATCTAGTCGGCAAAACGCTCGTGTTCCTTACCACGAAGCATGGGGCAGCCATTTGCTATGAGTCGTCACTGTGAGGATCCTCTTTCAGAGGGTATGTCAGCACGAGGGTTTCGAGAGGCTCTCCCAGGCCACATCTCTTTCCTTGGTATCTGGGGCTTGTTGATCCTGGCACACCACCTGGGAACAGGCAGGAGGCCAGCCTAACAGATTGGCATGTGAGCAGGCAGGGAAGGAAGCTGAGCATCTGGCTTTAAACACCGGGGTTCAGATTTCTCTCGGAGGGTGTTGACAGGAAAATGCATGCCGGCGCTGTGCTGCTGCAAGGACTGCTAAGGGAGTAGGATGTCTCTGAGGGATTTGTTGAGACAATTCCACTTCTGAGGTCTTTCCTTCCTGCCTCCTGATCATCACAGAGACATAAAAAAAGGGTCTGAAAGAGCGAGTTCATCTGTTGAAACCCCACAGACTCAGCAATGGCAGAAGCCACCTCCGTGAGCTGTAGAGTCTGGATCTGCCAAATGAACGCTATGAGCCTCAGCAAGTGTAATTCTGTGTAGCCGATCACATTAAACTGGGTCTTGTTGCCGGCGGACATCACTCCATGCCACAACTTCACTTCAGCCCTAAGGTTAACCACTGGCCACTAATGAAGAACCCACCTGCTGCATCCTCCCTAAAACAGGAGTAGGACAAGGAAAAAGAAAAAAGCCCTTAAAAATAAGGGATTAACTGAGGTGAGGTAATGTGTTCAACATATCCCTTATTTCCCTGACACCTTGGACTCGATTTATCTTACCACCTTGAGCCAGCTAAAGCCAGGCAGAGAGTTTAAGCCAGTCCTTTTGGCTCCCTCCACACTCTAGGGAGTGAGAAAGAGACCCCAAGAGTTTGATGCACCTTGCCTTAATGCAGATGAGGCAAATCATCTCCTGGAGGTGTCTGCGTTTCTCCCTTGGCTCCAGAGAGCTCAGATTTACCTTGGGCCTCTTAGATGACTGACCCTAAGCAAGACGAATCCTACTCCGTTATTACGATTTCCTTTTTCCATGTACTCAAAAGTAATAACTTTCTCAGCTTTTGGCAGAATTCAGCTTTGTTAAACAGTCTGACACCCCGAGACGAGAGACTTTAATGGCAACGCATTATCTAGACAGGGCTGTCGCAATAATTTTGCTCCTTGCTACTCTAAAAGGCTTTCCAGAGCTGCTAAGGAATGACAGAAAGGTTATTTAATAGCAAGGGCTTGGCTTCTGCAGAAGCAGCTGTTTAAATGACATCAGTATTGCCAGTCACAAATTGAACCATTTGCTGCCCGTATCACCACAGACAAAGAGAAATGCTGGTACCTCTTTTGAATTATTAAGAACTGATGAATTGCGGTGCCATTTCCTCTAATGTGTTCGTTTGTCTGAGCAACTCTGTGATGCGAATGTGCCTGGAGAGAACCAAAGTAATAAAAACTATTTGTACTGAGTTACTAAGATTTTGGCGTGAAAGGAAAATATGTTTATTTGTCAATGGAAATCTTTTGCATAAAATTTCAACACTGAGTGTTTTTCATGGGTGAGAAGTTGATGGGAAAACAAAGCAAAAATATTTCATCCTGTAAATAGAAAACTTTTTAATTTTTTGTTGTCAAAAAAGGAATAGATTTAAATAACCTGGTGATATTTTTCAGAGAGTAGAAAATTAAAATGTTTCATCTTAAACAAAAATTAGTGTTGACAAGCACATTCTTAGCCCTACCAAAAGCTGTCACCGAAACAAAGAAATTTTTCCAAAGCCTTTCTCCTCCTTAATATTAGATCAGTGCCCTCACCATAAGACTATCTTTCCCCTCACGAATGAAGATGATAGGAAGGGTGAGCAGCATCAGTAAAATTATTCAGAACGGTGCTGGCACAGCGCAGGAGCTGTGGGCATTTTGTGGGTTTCAGAAGTGAGTCTGGATGGTCTTTGTGGTTTGTGCGCATACGTACACTGGTGGGAGTCCCTGGATCTGGCTTTTTCTTCTGGCTGTCCCAGACATTTGTGGTGTAATTCTGGACAGGTTCCCATCCACAAGCCATTCCCCAGTTTGTCCATCCTTTGAGGGTTGCTCCACTCCCTTTCTCATGCAGCTGGAAGGTTTATATAGGCTCCTGAAGGTGGGGAGAACAACTAGACTCGATAGATCAAGGCTCCATCCTCATTATTTGATGGGGAAAGCTGTGTATGAAACCCACATCTTACCAGTGTCTAAAGCAAGAGACTGAAACAGACATCCCTGCAGCTATACACACAGAGACTTGAGGTAGAAACATGCCACACGTAGTTTAGTTATGAGCCAAATTGTCCCCCAAAGAGGGCCTTCTCCCCAGCTTTCCACACAGCATCAGTGGTTTCCATGAGATGTGAATGCCACAAGGAGAAGGGGTGGTGGACAGAGAAGAAACCTGCTTAATATGCTAAGGCAAGGGAAATGGCATGTAAATCAGAGCTGTCATCCCCTTCCTGACCTGTGCTGCAGCACATACTTCTGTCCGAAAGAATGTTTATACTGGAAAACAGATATATGTCCAGATTGCAAATGTATAAGTGAAAGCGTAGGAAAGAGCCAACACTTCTTCAGTTCAGACCCTGGTATCCAAATTACCCTAGGTTTTATACCTGGGATATAAATACCCATATATATATAAGTACAAATACACACACACTGACGTGCTTGTACAGTCACAGATGTGGCCATAGCGGAGCTGACTGTGCAGAGCTAGTTCCATGCCAGTAAGGATGGTCACCTCAACAACAACATGGAGAAGATGGCTCTCCTACTGCCAGAGCCAGTTTGGTTTCAGTCCTACACTTCAAGCATTGTAACCGCCATGCAGATGCCCCTGCAGGGCTTCCACCCAGGCAGAGCCAGCTTGCAACCTGCAATTTAAATTGCAAATTTAAATCCCAGCACCCCATCGTTGCCACACGGAGCTGAGCCCTTGCGAAGCTATCCAGGTGTCCGTACTCCTTGTGTTGCTGGCTCCAGGCAAAGCCACTCTGGGGTCCCTGCTCTGCACCGGTGCGCCAGTGCTCTGGGTTGTGAGAGTCATTATCCCAGGAGCAGTTCCAGGTCTGAGCTGGTTGTGGACCGAACTGCAGTTCAAGGAGAGTTTCTGTTATTTTCAGGTAGGGCCTAATACTGCATTTGCAGACAGTGGGTCTCGGTCCCATGTGGTTGGGGTTTGATAACAGAATGGGGGACCTAAATGTAGGCTTGTCAGTGAACAGCAGCTGTCTCGGGTGCATGGATTGACTCAAACAAACTTTAAGCTAGTTCTTCTGGGGCAAATGCCAGGGCCTTAACAGACTGTAAGAGCTACTGCTCACTAGCACTAGGTCTTCCAGGGGACAGGCTGCTCCTGGTAGGTGGTTGCAACGCTACCGCAGCCAGAAGGGTATCGGCTGAGGGATGTTTGCCACCACCTGGCGACACAACACCTTGCACTTTCTTTGCCCAGGCCACGCTGTGCAACAGAGAATGACACCTTCCAGCTCCTTTGAAAGCAAGGCTTCAAGAACAAGCATCCCCTCAGCAAAACGCTTGCTCCTGCTTGGCGACTCCCCTATACCTGCCAATGCCAGTAACTAAAAAAGGTTAAAAGAAGAATATAAAAAGGGAAGGACAGGCTTGTGTGTAAGGAAGCCCAGAGAGAGAGCCAGCTGTGGGACTCCTGCTCAATACGCCAACCTCAACAGGTCTGCCTTGGTTAATTACTACATTTGCCTGCTGCAACCAGCACATCACCACTGATAACCCCTTCCTGGCTGTGGGAATGTTTTGTGATCTTCTTTTGGGTCCATCAGGCAGGGGCAACGGGTGGGGCAGAAAGGAGAGCTCCCATTTTCCAAGGGAGAGGGATCTACCCATTGCAAAGCTCCAGAGACTGTGGACAGCAGCAGTCAAGGATAAAGAGCTGTAGTCTGGAGGGAGTTCCTGCTGGAGTGAACTCACACGCTGTAAAGCAGCAAGTGCTTAAGGCCAGACCCCATAAATCCACCAAATTAGATGCTGGTGACATTATAGACCCGTTTTGTTAGTTTTTCCAGCTGAGCCGCAGACCACAGAAAATGATTTATACCCCAAGAGTTGGGATGGTGGGGGAAGGGAGAGCTGGATGGGGGGAAGGGGGCAAAGGGGAGCGACTCACAGTATTTAAATTTCTAGTCGATTCCTTTCTTCAGAAGGGAGGCGAAAAAGAAAAGAGAAACTTGTTCCTGGTTCTGGGAAGATGAAAAATACTAATTGGGGGTGAGGGAGGACCAGAAAGAAAGAGACAAAATCTTTCTTCCAAGCTGCGTCTGGAGGGGCGGGAGGCACCAGCCACCCTGGAAGGGGTTGGACACAAGCTGTGGCAACAATGAAGTAAAGGGGAAAGGAAGATATGGACCCAGGGTTCACCATGTGCATGGCACACCTGGTGTAGGGGCTCGTAGGAATATCACACTCTTTGGCCTCTGATATAGGCTTAGCAGAAGACAGTCTTGAGAACACGACCAAAGTGCTTCTAACCTTTCTTGAAAACTAGGCACCAGCGCCTATGTCACTGATATGGAGAGCTAAGCTGGAGGGGAAACAAACCACCTTGGCTTTAACTTGACTACAAAGCCAAACTGTATGTGAGAGTAACTGCTTGTCTGAGAAAAACTTCAGAAATCTGCCTGAACACTCACGCCTCTCAGTATTTACCTGGGTTTTGATGGATGACGAAGACTTATCCGGCAGTCATCCACAGCTGAGACTAACCTGAGTCATTCCCTGTGCCTGTTACCAGCCGTGTGGGCAGAGATGGATGTTCTACAAAACCAAGTGAGAGGATCAGTCCTTCAAGACCTGCACCATTCATTCCTGAAACAGTCACCTGCAGAGGGAGAGTGTTACACAGTAGTAAGATCCACTGAGCTGTGAGCTAGCTCAGTCAAAATATCCAGTTTAAGCACATTGGAAACTTCTCACTGAGCTTTTCTTCTCCCTCAACTCCTGTTTATGGATCTAGACAGAAATCCCACACTACGTTAGACATCAGTGGTACCTAAATGCAGTTCATCACCCCAAAGCTGATAAATAAGTCAAATACATCATACCCCAAAGATTTCTCTCCCCTGGATAATTCAACTGTAGAGACTTAAAGTGATGTGAGTCAAACCCTGCCCTGTATGAATGTCAGTTCTTCACCATGAGGACTACCACCGACATCAACAGCTTGAATTTACCGTTCACTGCTTTTCCCAAGCTTCACAGTACCAGCTCAGCACAGCCTCTGCAAGCTGCCACGGCACCAGTGCCTTCTGATGGGTTTCCCTAAGGCAGGTAGGCTGTGGCTGTACTGGATCTGGCTGGGATGGAGTCAGCATTCCCCATAGCAGCCCTCATAGTGCTCTGCTTTGTCTTTGTAGCTAGAAAGGTGTTGATAACGCCCAGTGCTTTGGCTACTGATGAGCAGTGCTCAAACAGCATCAAGGCTCCCTCTCTAACCCACCCAGCAAGGGCCAGTAGGCAAGGGGTGGGCAAGAGACTGGGAAGGGACATAGCCAGGACAGCTGACCCAACTGACCAAAGGGATATTCCGCACCATGTGACGTGCTCAGCAACAAAAGCTAAGAGAAAGGAGGAGAAGGGGGAGCTTTCACTATCAAGGATTTTGTCTTCCAAAGCAATAACTTCACGTACTGAGTCCCCACTTCCCAGGAAATGGCTGGACATCACCCGCTGATAAGAAGTAGAGAATAAATGTTTTTGCTTTTCTTTGCTTCCCTGTGCAGCCTTTGCTTTTCTTTATTGAATTGCCTTCATGTCAAGCCACAAGTTTTTCATCTTATCTTCTCCCCAGCAGCTTGGTGGACACCTGGCAGCCAGCCAAGGTCAACCCGCTACAGTGACCACACATGGCCAATGGGGCAATGAAATGTAAGCAGAGCCTCGGTACTGTGTTAAAGTTCTGGGCTGTGTCTCCAAAAGGGATTAGAGGCTCAAAAGGACCCTGTTCAGTGGAAGCAGCTGAAGAGCATTGCATGCCCCCTTCAACCACCTGGTGAGTCTTCCAAAAGGTATGTGAGTGGTTGTTTGCTATTTCCCCCAGGTCATTCCCAGGAAAAGTGAAGGTTATACCCAAAGTGGAAAAGGCTGATGATTTTATATACATATATATATATAAAAACCAGCATTTCTGCGGGGGAGGAGAGACTGAGTGATGAAGTTGTGTGCCAAGGGGCACACAGAAAATCCTAGAGAAATCAGGACTGCAACATGAAGCTCTGGAGTTAACAGACCACTAGTCCATGTGGTCCTTTCTCAACACAAACAAAAAAGATTATTTTCCTTTCCTTCTTTTTGCAGTCCTACAGTTCCAGCTGGGCCTGAAATTCACCTCCTTGTTATCTAGCGTTGCTCAGCGTACTTGATCATAGTCTTAATCACTACTTAATTTACTGAAAAATATCCAGAACAACTTTGGAGGCACTGTGCAATATATGGGTACATCACAGCTGTTTCCCAAGGTGCCCGTTAAATTCTTCCCCCACAAAACTATCCTCCCTGTCATTGTATTTTCATTACTTTCAAACTTTAAACATATTCATTAGCTTTGTTTTTACATAAAGGATTTCTGCCCACCCTCCAATCTCTCTTCTCTATCCACCTGTTGCTGGAGGGGTTTCTCTGTCCAGATATAGATTCCCACAGTGTAGATATTGCTGTCTGGGCAACATTCCTAAATGGACTAAGATTTATATTTGAGGGGAGTATTTTAGCTCATTCAAAAGTGGGTATGTAAAGATAAGTCTAGTTAATTAATTGCAACCTACAAGTGATAATTCTTTCTGCTGACTGTGAAGGGAATCAGAGGTAACTAGCTCAGACAGAGACCTTGACACAATAGATAGCTAAAATGTGATGAGACTGATCTCACTCGTTAAGTTTTCTCTCTCCCAATCTGAAATACGCACTGTTGGGATTGCGATGTCTCTCAGTCTAGTACCTAGCCGTTCAAATCAGAATAGGATACTATATATGTAAATAAAATATTATTTTTCAAACAGACAGACAAAAGGAGCCTTGTTACCTTCCCATTTCACAAGGAAAACAGAAACATGAGACAAGCAACCTTCTTCACTATGAGAAAGTTTGTGGAAGAGAGAGGAGGCAAATCTAATTCAGATTAAGATAAATATATTTGGAAAAGAAGGTCCAAGCTGAAATGTCAATCTTTTAGTCAAAAGATGCACACCACACAGATGATAGGGATAAACATTTAAGGGGAAAAGTCATCCCTCTTTCACCCGAAGTTGGAAGTAAGAAATGTAAGAATGTTCTGGGGCATTTCAGGGAGTTGTAGCATTTTTTTTTTGTCCCAGACAAATTCCATATAAACAAAATCTTCTCCAGGTTATTGCAAGAGAGCCACTCCGATCACTACTGTTTAGTCTGTACCTCCTGCTCATGGTGGAGCTTTGATGAACATCTGAGAAGGGATTAACTTCATCTAACTTTAAATTCAGGTGCCTATAGATAAGCTACTCCACGTAGATTCCCTTAATAACCTACAAAGACAAACGAGCAATGAATAATGAGCATGTGTCTTCTCATCCAGTTCCTATTCCTATTTTAGGAGGGAATGGGCTGCATCCTTGGACTCTAGCTCATCCTGGAGGTCCATCGACATGGAGGGAAACATGTTATCAGTGCAGATGTAGATGTCTGTATTTAATCAGATAAATTTCATGGTAGAAGCCTGATCTTCACAGTTGCACACAGGCAAGATAAACTTAAGACAGTCATATGATATACACAGAGAAATGGAAGAAGAAGACACGGTCAGGCCAGAGTCATAAATCACACAGCTACTTTTCCTCATGCAGTTCTGATAACCATATCTAAAGCTTTGAAAACCAAGCTATTGTCCTTCTGACAGTAAAGAAATGTGCTTGAATAACAAGGGAGAAAAAATAGCTGAAACAAGATTTAAAACGTTTTCTTTTCTTGACTGCCATTTTGACATGTGAAGAAAAGAGAACAGGATTGAAATGAAAGGAAATCGTTTCCCTTCTGTTTTTTGTAAATAAATAATGGAACATTTTGACCTGATTTGAAAGAGTTTGACGAGCTCGTGTTGCGACGTGAGTGTCGGGTTGCCCAGCTATGCCAACCCATACAAGGAAGCAGGCAGGATCCTGCATTCGAAATGGCTTTGGGTACAAATAAGGGCTGTATTCTGCAAGCAGTCCAGAGTCAACGGGAGATTTGGAGATCAAGGAGAAAGCATTAGCCTTTATGATGTGAAATATTTAGTACCACATTTAAGGACTGAAATATCTTTTCAAATATAGCTCTTAACTATTGTTTACCTAGTGATATATAGCTCAGTTCACCGTGCAGCAAAAAAATCTGTTCTTGCTGTGACCAGCTAAAGTAACTCTAGGTGTCTCTTGTGTCTTCATCCTCCTCTCTTCTTTCATTCTCATATTGGACCTTCTTTTTATACCTCCCTCCTTTCAGTAAGTCCAAGGTCCACATGGGTTTCATGCCCACCTTTACAGCAATTACATCCACCCAAATCACCAGTAGTGAAAGAGTTAACACCAGTGTGACCTTCCAGGGCTTTCAAGCTAAAATTTGCATAAGACACCAGTGGAAAAGAGGAGGGATGATCTTTCAGAGGAAAGGTTTCAGGGTGTCTCCAAATGTAGGTAATCATTACAACATCAGTTTGTTGAGAAGTTTATCACAGCAGCCACAGACTATAAAAATATATAAAAATATAAAATATAGAAGGATGGATCTACTCTACGGGACTTGTGACAGCCCACAGCGAAAGCTTAGGCCCACAGGAGGACTACAAAAACACATGAATGGGACAAGGTAGAAGTGTTACCTGATAGCGCAGGTGGAAGGGCCCTGTGTTTTTACAGCTGGAGGACTGCGGTACTAGGGCATTTCCCTGGGTTCGATGCGTAATTCAGATCTAGTAATTGCCGCTGCTGCGCAGAGAGCGTGGCTTCATTATATTTTCTTAAGACCCATCTTTGCTGTTAGAGTAAGTCTCTTCCAGGACTGTGCCAGAGCATTAGAGGGGAAAGGATTTTCACCGCTTGTGCATGTGAGAGTAGATTTTGCTGAAAGTGAGAGTTCTGAGCATTTTTCTGAGCGTATCGTTCCCATCTCGTCCCTCAGCTCGCTCCAAGGCAGTGCTAATTCCCACATCCTGGGAACATTAGGTCAATTGTTTGTCAAATTACCCAGGTGAGTTCACACTTGCAATGAGCTCGCTTTCACCTGAGGCTGCAGCTGGGGTCCGGGCAGGCCCTTGATATTCCCTATTTTTATCCACCCAGGCACTGTTCTGTGTAGAGCTTTCTCTCTGAGGAGGTGGGCAGCCCACCACAAATCCTTGGGAAAGACTGACCTCTTCTGGGAAGCCAAAATGCAGTCGCTGCTGCCAGCTCAGGGAACCTGAAACCAGCCATTGTGCCCTGGAATTTCCCCCGGGCATTTTGGGCAGCAAACTCTTGGCATTGGCTGTTAAGCATTTTCAGTGATTTTTCTAGTGATGCTTTCTCAAAGATGCTTTCTGCTTGCTGGCTGTTTAAGTCCCAAAGTGTTGCAGGCTTACACTAACTCATTTTATATTCTCCCTCACGTCCCTCATGCTTTTTTTTTAAGTTCAGTGAGGTTTTTCTCAATTTAACTCTGTATCATCCTCCAGCTTCTTCTTTCTGCTTCTTCCCTAATATTTCAGCCTTTTTCTGGTGCTCAGCATTGGTCATAATCCCAAAGTCATGGGTATTTCCATTAAAATGATCAGTCCCTTTGGCATGTTGACACTTTATTGCCTGCAACTGTTGAGAGGTCTCTGCACTAATTGCATCTACATCACCCAGAGCTGCACCAAGGTGTAAACACAGGTCTTTGAAATAATGTAATTATAATAGTATAGTTAATAGATGCACTGGTCTTTCACTTGGGTGGAGTTCTGCACTGTGATATGCCCATGTTATTTATTTATTCTCTGGTGCCCTGAGCCATTTCTTCTCTTCTCCAGGTAACACAGGCCATAGCGACCCTCCCACGCTTTTGTAGAGGGCGTCAGGTGCTCAGGAAACCATCCTGATTGTAGGTTAGGGGTACAGCACCAACAAGCAATCTGCTAACTAAGAGGCAACATGTCAAGGCGCTGACAATCCCTTCTGCAAGGCACTGTTTTCCTCAGCATAGTCATGTTGGAGCACCTTCCCATAGTCTGCTATCAGCAGCACTAATGCTTGGCAGCTCCCAAAATACAGAGTTCTGGTTCAGCCTGGGAGGTGCTGGTCCTGCCAGGGATGCCTGGAGGCAGCTGGCTGCTGGGGCCACATGCCCCATGACGTTTTCTCTTGCTCCCGAGATGTGCCAGTCACCAGGACAGCCTGAGCTGGGATACGGCTGGGGGGTGCTGTGGGTTTTGTGTGCATGTCATCGGGGCCCTGGCCACACCAATGGCTATTAATTATCCTTACCAGCCACATTTGGGACATCCACTCTAGATCAGGCTTACCAGGAGCAGGAGCTTGAGTTTATATCCAGCTCCTGGGCTAATAGATGGAGGGTGTGCAGATGGTAACGGTGATTAAGGTCCATTGGTACATTCATGACCATACAAAACATGTGTCATACAGAGGATGCAAATCTAAGCAGGGATTTTTAGGAGATATGCAGTCTCTTTGCAGATCTGACTCTGCAGGCTGGGCCACCAGAATCATACAATGCTTTAGGTCGGAAAAGACCCTTAAGATCATCAAGTCCAGCTGTTAACCTACCACTGCCAAGTGCTAGAAGGACGTCAGAAAATGAAAGTGTCCCGAGCCTGCAGAACCACCCAATTTTTGTGCTCCAGTACAATGAACAGTAACTTTCCAAGTGCTATGTAAATTCTTAGTCATAGCTTAGATGATTCTTTACACTTCAATGACTTTAAAAGGCCGGCTTTGACATGTCTATTGTTTCATTGTCCTTCTTGAAAACAAACTATGTAGGGACATAAGAGCCTGGTCCTGGCGTGCACTCCCTCTTGTACTGAGCAGCGCCAGCTTGCAGTGACTTTGGAAAAATATGTGACCTGCTAAGGCTTGTCCCAGGTTTCTCATAGACAAAGATTGCTTCAGACTTGAGGTTTAATAAAACCTTTTAATCTATTCCTAGTGATGAAGTGCCTGTTTTTTCTAGCCAGGTAAAACTCCAGTCCTTGACTCTTGTTACATTCCTGTGTTAGCGCATTCCATGGTCTGCTTTCGTAACGTATGGAAAAGCATTTCCTTTTATTAGGTTTTAATTTCCCGGTCCTTTTATTTACGCTGACTGTATCTCCAAGGTGTCTTTGCCATGGATCAAGGTGCTACATATATACATACAGGCCAAAATATGGTCCTGCCCACAGGAGCTCACTCGTTAGTCCAGCTGTCCCCTTCAGCTCTCAGATCCATTGAGAGGACTATTAGCTTTAATTGATACCTTTTGCTACCTGAGGAATTATCACCCACTGAAATGAAAAGCCAGAGAGAGTGAGAGGACTTTGCAGTTGACTCAAAGTGAATAAGAGGATACTGAACTGCCCAGCCTAGTCCGAATGATCCATGTCCTCGAGGAGCTCAGTGAGTTCCAGTAGCATTTGACAAAGACCCTCAGAGGTCACAGGGGATGGGATGGGATCAGTGAAAAGCAGTATTTGCCTGTATGGAGGACAAACATCCAAGCAAAGTAACTCTTTCCAGGCCAGGGTTATTGATATTAAAACCACAGAACTTAATTAAAAATGAAGGTAATTAAAGCCAGATGGGAGAAAGCTCTTTTCTTTTTTCTTCCTGCATACCACGTTGTAGACTCATAGCATGACTCACGGGGAGAGAGCAGTAAGTCAAGGTGACTGGGAACATTCAAGGAGCGATTATCTGGGATCATTAGTGGGGCTGGTGGGCGGCAGCTATAAACTGGGAACAGGTCCTGATGAGGTGCATGGCCTTTAACTCCTCTGGTATGTAATGAGAGCTGTAAATCTCCCCATTATGGGCAGCAGTGATACACGTGTATTCAGCCAGCAGCCTTGCTTTAATCTCGTCATGACATCAAGAGAAGAGGAGGGGGACCCTTGCTCCAGGACCTGAGCCACCTGAGCCTCCTGAAATGGGTGAAACTACCCATTTTCATGTGGGAATTATGTGCAGTAATGTGAAGGCTGAAAAGTCAAATTCTGGTCCAAATAGCTTTGGTATGAACCTTGAGGAACTGCATGGCTTTCCAGGGATTTACGCCTCTCAGAGCAGAGCCTGGGGTTTCATATCTAAAATCCCTGAGCTTGTCCACAGCCATTTTCTTTCCTTTCTGTATATGTCTGAGTATTTCAGACAGAACAGAAGACTGGGTGTCCATATGGTACCAAAATAGTGATCAAAGTATGGTACCAAAATACCTGTGGTGATCCAGGTATGAAAGCCAAGGCTGGGTTGACCTCTACGTGCAACGAGTCCCCTGACAGGTCCTAACAGCACCTTACCATATGAGCTGGAGCAGCTCGTGTGCTTTCTCTGTGCCTCAGTGTCCCCCACTGTAAATTGAGGCTACTCATATGCTCCAGAAGATGGCGAATTTTGAAAATTAATTATGACTCGATTAATTTTACCTAGTATTACATTAATATTTACCTAATAGAAAATTAAACAACTCAGGGAAGAAAAGTTAGGTGGTATGAAGCAGCCAGGAGGTTACAGCTACTCTGAGACAGGAATCGTTCGCAGGCTCTTCACAGTCTGTCTCCCCCAGGTATCATGGCTGAAAGATATCTTTTCCTTCTTGAAAATGCTGGTTTAGGTGCCTATACAATGATTTCCCAGCTCATTTCAGTGCAAATAAATTGGGCTAATGTATGCAGCTGGCCTTGGCTCACTTGGCAGGAGCAGCTAAAGATGTGCTAACGTGACCAGTGCCATCCACGGGGTTGCAGACAGGTCTTTCCACTTCCAGCCACTGAGAATTTTAACAGTTAAATATCCAAAATCTGAGGTCTTCTGGCATTTCCCAGCTCTCCTGGACAACTATCCCTGAACACGCCTGGTGTCACAGTTTCTGATTCTGGCAGCAAGAGCACTTATGTACTGCGAAGAGATTGCCTACAAATCATTGGCTTCAAATGGACCACATCTCTGAAAGGAATTTCCACAGCTTTTCTGGGCACCAATCACAAGGTTATTAGCCATCTGCAAATCCAGACTGATTATGAGCTCACCACCTCGCCGGGCTATCTCGTATTGCAACCGTCTAACTTTCAGACTCAGTTTTTCCCACTTCTGGAGTTGTACATGTTCCCCAGTGACTATCTCCATTAGCGATAAATCAGGAGGTTCAGTTCTGTGACTCCGTGAATTCTCTGCCTACTACAAAGCTTGCCAGATTTAAGCCAATATCAACGCCCCTTCACATGTCTATTAAATATTGGGTAGCCCGTGTTCCCCCAATATTGACTTCTGTGCTCAAGCTCAAATAAGAAGTTGCAGTTAACCCTTGTTCCTCCAAACTTTTGCCTGAAACTTTTCTCTCTAAATTCTTTTAGTTTATATATGTGTGTCTTTTTCCCAAACTGGGTGAATGCTTTTGCATAAGCACACTAGACACAGCTGGTCAGTCTTGGCAGGCTTTAATTTTTTTTTTCAAGGGGAAAAAAAGTCGTCTTTTGCTAGCCAGTTTTCTGAATATCCCCAGCCATTAACAGAAATACTTTTGTTAAGCTTTTATTATTTTCAAGCTCCCTCGATTTGCAGGCTAAATGTGTATTTTTTTCTTGATTCTTCCTAGCTGGCTCACATTGTAATTGTTTTTGTTTCTGCAAAGCTTGAGGCTCTTTGAATTGTAGTTTTAAACCCTGTTTTATAAAGCCCTGGATGGTTTCACATTCTGTGAGCTGATCATTGTTTCCTGCTTGAAGAACAAGCCACAGTTTCCCTTTCCGGACAGTAGAACCCACTGCCAGTGCCAACACTGGCATTTTTCATGCTGAGAAATTAGCCAATATGTAGAATTTTGAGAAATGACCATCAGGTATTGCAAGGATGAGATCTGTGAATTTACAGTGACTGCAGGTAAGATTCTGTTTCTCAGCACGTGGCAGAAAAAGGTTCTTTTCTCACAGTTCAAAATCTCTTTCTAGATAGCAAAAATGTTCTCTTATTTAGATTTTTTTTCTCAAGTTCATATGATCAGCATGGGGTTTTTCCTCTGTCCCCTTCGCATTCCTAAGTATCCACTTCCATTTATAATTAGACCCAAACAAACCCTACTGTTGCTGTAGCTAAACTCCTAGCTTTGCAAGTAGGCTCTGATAATTCCATACTTTATTCTGTAAAGAAATTTAATGGAAAATCTTGTATACTTATCCTGAAAGATAGGTACACTTCCCTAAAAATATTTTAAGCCTGAATCCTATGGCAATGACTGACATAATTTAGCCATTAGACCAGATGTCTGAGCCTGAGAGATCCCTACTGCTAAAACCTGGAGGTCCTGCTCTCTCCCCCATTCCTCCCATTCCTCCCTTGTCTCAGTGAGAAAAACACGCTGTGCTTTGCCGCTGCAAAGCTACAACTGCAATTTTCTGTGTTCTGCTGTTACACTGGTTTACTCCTCACAGTTAAAAGGTCACAAGTTTGTCTTTAAAAATATTAGCATTTTAATCAACAAAAAATCAAGACTTTGGGCTTTGATAGTAGCCTTTTTGAGACCTGCTTGGGAATTACACGAGCTAGGAATATGCTTCTGGCTCCCAATGAAATCTGAGGTTTTCCCCAAATCGCCAGACTCCAAGACTTGGGATTTTCTCAGAAAATAAAAAGAACAAAAAGAAACATAAAATATTTCAAAACTTCTCTTTAGGAGTGAGCAGTTGTGTTTATTGCATGCTTGCTTTGCTCTCTTTGATCTGTTTTGCATCCTGAATGTTTGAAGTGCTTAAACACTTGCTTATCTTGGAACATATGGTACCACTGAGTTCTACGAGAATGCCGATGCACTCACAAAGTTACGCACATGCTTAGAAATGCTTTGTTGGAACAAAGATAAAGGAAAAACCCCCGAGTATAAATTCTGCTGTCTGAAAAAGGCTTCAGAACCATCCACGCCACACCACCCACATGTCCACTGAAACCTTCATTAGCATTTTCCACTTTCTATTCTTTTCCCTCTGCCAAATTTCAAGAAAATTTTCCTTCTGTTTTTGTCCCATTTTTGCTTACTTGGTATTTGTTTATTTATTTAATTTTGGTTTTGACAAGGTTAAACCTCAGGAGTCTTTATAGATAGAGTCCTGACCTCAGGAGGGTTTGGATTAGGCCCAATCCTTCGTGACAATCGTATTTCCACTAGACGGTGAAGTTGTTAAATCAAGATTACTGGACATCTTTACTTACTTACACCCTACATCTTTGCAGTTCAGGATCTCAGGAGCTTGCTCATTTTTCAATCCTACTTGTGGATGGATTGGCTTTGGATGCCTGTTGAATGTGCAAAGCAGGAATTTGACACTAAGCCAAAGACTGTCATTTCAGAAATATTGTTCCTCCCTTATACAATGGTTTGCTTGGCTTGCAGATTTTTTCTCCTTTAACTGCAAGCAATTGAAAGGTCTTTTGGTAAACAATATACTGGTGATTGTAAATTTAACAGCACCGTATACTGCTTGGCAAAAGGGCTGCTTTCTTCCATTCTGAAAAATAAAAAGGATTGGGCTGCTGTTTCAGATGTGGTACGCATATGTCTGGTGACCTCCACTCTTTGTAAAGATCCACCTCCATCCTAAGGTTGGACTAGATGATCCCTGAGGTCCCTTCCAACCTGTGATTCTGTGATCCTTCCACGCTATGGCCTACGTCTTCCTACCTCTGACCCATGTTGGGCAAAGAATAGAAGAACAGAGGTCTTACACCTCATTACATCTTCAGACAAGGGACTCTGATTCAGCATATTCTGGCAGGATAAGAAAACAGAAAGTTTGGCCTCAGGAATTTCGGGAGACATGTAACAAGAATGAAAATGAGTGGCTCTTCTCAGGTACAAAGGAAATGTAATGTGTAAGCATACTCTTAGAAGTTGGAAGCTAACCTTTACATGGCCAGAGATCCATTCTGCAGCCACAAAACTGGAGGAGGCAATGAGGTACAGGTGACAAGCAGATTAAAATCTCCACTGGCTGGCTGCACCTGAGATTATTTCAGATTAAATCTCAAATATTAGCAATTTGTGGCATAGTCAGGCTTTCGCCCCTTCACCCAGGGCTCAGTGCCATAGCTCTGGGGAAGCCTGGGGAAAGAACCGTTGCACTTCTTATACTCACAAAATGAAACCTGATGGACCCGAGGAGGACCCTGATCTTTTCTCTCTTCAGCCACAAGGCTGGATAGTTGCACCAATTTTAGTAAATTGTTTGTGCCAAGGAATGTTCCCAGGCACTCAACCCCAACTAAATATTAGTAAACCATGAGAACAAACCCTGGCACAATTTTAGTCTTGGTCAACTGTCACCTTCCCAAACCATTCCTGGATATTCTCTGGGGAGGAATGAACACAAAGGCGATTGAGATGTGGATACCCTCTCCTGGAGGTAAAAAAGCCTAATAGTACAAATGCGGAACTTTTTACACCATGGACTCAGGGCCAGAGAGCACACCTTGGAGCCTGGCTGGGATTGTCATGGCAGAAGTCCTGTCTCCAGGGGATTTGGGCTTGTGTACAGCAAAGAAAACGATGGACCTGATCATAATATAATATCCATAGTTTAATTAAAGTGTGAGCCTTTCTGCCTGTTCTGTTAATCTGATCAAAGTAGGCTGCTGAAATTGGTGGGACAAGATGCCAGTGCAGGTGTGACTGTGTGATGCAGACACATTGGAACAGGCCACTGGGCTGAAGAAAACATCTCCTTCCCTGTCTGCCTCAGACCTGTACATTTCTGCCAAACATTTCTGCTCACTGAGGGTCGTAAAGCTAAATGAGATCTGAAAACCTCAATAAAGTAGATTAAAATACACTTTTGGATATAGGCATTGTGAAAGACCAAAAGGAAGGAACGTTGTGCTTGTGAGGAATCATTAAAAAGAACTATTCAATGTGGATTGCTGGGAGATGATAGAGGGCTATAAAGTTGTGAGGGGAAAAGAAAAAGTGAAAATGGATTGACTGTTACTGGTTTCCTCCAGTGCAAGAACCAGAGGGGATCAAATTAAATCAGCATGTGGCATGTCCAGTACTTGAACACAACTTGGAAACTCCTTGCTACAAGAATCTGTGGATGCCCATAGCCAGCATGATTCAAAAAGAAGATTTATCTATGGTTTTTAAACAAGGATACTACCTCTGGCCATGAATTACTGGAAACCAAGGCACTATCTCGAAGAAGAGCACCTCATACTTGCCCTGTCGTTACATTCCTCCCTGTAAGGAACCAGCTGATGTCCTAGGCAATGCGGGTCTTTGGGCTGGCCCAGTGTGGCCATGCCTATGGTCAGACATGGATTTGGGGAGGGAAACCTATTCCAGCAACCAAGCTGGTAAGTGAAATGCCACGGAACTACACCTGCTGCTGACAAATCATCTAGCAGGGTCCTCCTTCAGAGGAGCCCACCTCACTGTAGCTCAGCATGGCACTGCCACCAAACCTATCACCGATCCTGCCCTCATCACGTGGCACTGTGAAGGCCCTTCCCTGTTAAGTGACCCAGAGCACCAGACGCATTACTCCTGACATGCGTCAGATATACACGACCTGGCGTGATGCTACCTCTGCTCTGGAGATGAAGGGATCTAGCAATGGACCAAAGCCGAAGCAATCAGGGTGTCCAGAGTCTTCTGAGCTGCTGTCTTGGGGTGGCTTCCTGGAGAACCCTCCTCAGTTCCCATTCGCTTGAGGTCCTCGATTTCTCCATCTAGAGAAGAAGTAGTGTCTTACCTGCTGAAGGGTCTGAGGTCTGTGAACAGCAGGGCTGGGACCTTCCATGACTGCTGTTGTCCCAGTCTGGATGCGGTTCGTCTTGGCAGCCTTAAGGGGAAAGGCTCCCTACCCCATTAGCTCTCCATTGAGCCATCCAGCCTTCCATGCAAGGCTGTTTTATTTGGAAAACGTGACAGCTTGTGGCAAACAGTATTTATGATTTACATTTTTGTTGTTGTTGTTCCGGCTGATGTGAAACTCCTTGGCTTTACAATGCAGGTTTAATAAACTCTATTAAAATGGTAAATATAGCAACTCCCTTTTGGAATTTCTTCCTTTTCTTTTCTCTTTTAATTGATTATTTCTTAGAGGTAAAACTTTTAATGCTGTGGCAAAATATCAGGAGTAATTAGATTAAGTAGGGGGAGAGCTGTTGATTTTTTTTTTGAGCTATAAACCAGAAATGAAACAAAACTTACTTTATATTTGTAGACAAGCGTGTGTGTGTTTATATATTTCTCTAATACCTGCCAGTTTTGCTCTTTTTTCTTCTTTCAAAGCACTACAAGCAATAACACTGTGGATGATAGAACCCTTTCTGTTTATTCTTGTTTTCCTTCCAATAATGAATAAGCTCGAAGGGCATTATTTTAACTAGGCCCTTGTAATCCTTTAACAGGGCTTGTTGAAAATAAGACCCAGCACTGCCAGACACCACGCAGCAAAAAGCTGCTTAGTGCCAAACTCCTTGGCACTGGAAGAGCTGGGAATTGGCTGGTTTTTCCTCCTGTTCTGTGTTTGAATATGCACCTTCCTGGGTCCCAAAGAGGGTCGGAGTCCAGGCAACACCTGAAACTTGGTGCCTGTCCTCAAAGAGGGACCAGGATAATGCTTTGTGTCTCTCTAAGTTTAATGCATTGCCTCCAGGATGGGCTGACCTTAAGGGGTTGGAGGCTCTCAGTGATGTACGGTTGGTATTATTGTGTGAAATCATACAATGAGGTGGCAAGCCCAGCTCCTGTTGAAAAAAGGAGAGGTGCCTTAGTCCTGATGGTCATGGAGAAACACTTGAAAGCACAAACTCTAAAAGCTCCAAAACCAGAAAGCAACTAACAGCAACTCAAACTTGTTATTAAAGAAGTTCTTGGGAGGGTTTAAGGCAGTCTTGCTACTGTTTTGTTAGAGGAGAGAAAGGAGGACCCCACTCAATCTCAAACTCAAGCCCTGCAGCTCAGCAGCTCTCTGTTCAGTCCTTTGCTCTCCAACCTGGGGCAGGACACTTTGCCTTTGTGTTTCAGCTCTCCCACAACGAGTGTCACAGTCCCTCTTCTGCCCATGCCAACCAGCACTCTCCCAAAGACCTGCTACCCCGAGCCACGAGCTGTTCCTAACAGACCATGTGGGTCTCCTGTTTGGGTATGGGGATGGAAACGCTAAGGTGTCATAGTACTTAGAGCCAGGTGACACCTTGCCCCCTTATTTTGATAAAATAGTAGTAGTCCATGCTTATACAACAAAAGTAAAGAGATTCTCCTTTTCCAGAAAAAAATCAAAAGAAATTGAGTCATTTGTGATCAAAAGAAACCAGTAGACAGTGCCCTCAATGATAGTCCCCACAACACTACTGAGGAGCATAAATAATTCCAGTCTCAACAGGCTTTTCAAAAGGACATGAGACAATGGCTGTGGGATAGCTGATACAGGAAGGAACAGATGAACTACCCTGTCTTTTTCTGAACTTTCCTACCAGAAAGATGCCTGGAGGCAAGCTGCAGTGCCTCCCTGCTCCAGCCATCCTCCTTCGTTTTTCTCGTTGTTTACCCTGCCCCGTTCTCCTGTCTTTCTAACAGAGACTCCTGCCCTTCACAACCTCGGAGTAGCCTTGAGTCACCCTATTATAGGGTTTGTCTTTGTCAAAGCTGCCCTATCTCACAATTCCTACTGCCCAGGTCTTCAGTGGACTTCACCCTGCAGAGCTAATGCTGCCCAAACTCTGCTGTTAACTCTCCTCAATTCAAGCTATTTCTCTTCTAATTTTACCAACAAAATGTGCTGCGTTAGGAGATGTTCCTTGGCAGGCTGTGTGTGGGAGAGGAGGCAAACATTGCCCTTGAAAGAGGGAGTCCTTTAGCTCCTTTCTGCCAGGCTGATAATGTGCAGTACAGCAATGGCTGGTTGGGTGATCAGAAATCTTCCCGTGAGAACACTCCATCAGATCTCAAGTGATGAGATTTCAAGAGTGGACTAAGGCGCTAGAAAACCCAACTCGCCAGAAATGGAGGGAAATAGGAACAGCTGGGCTTCAAAACCCCCTTTCCACCCGACATCACTTCAAGGAGCCCTAAAACGCACCATTAAAAAGCCCTTTGCACTTTTCCTGGCTCTGTACAAGGGACAGAGTGAGTGCAGGGCAGAGGACCTGTACCTTGATTCTCAGAAGTGTCTGTCCCCCCCAGGGACAGCTGAACCGCCCCACATCACCTTTCCATGCTGTACAACCACTGCCCCTTGCAGGCAGCGCTGGCCTGGTGGCAGGTCCCTGTCCTGAGGGAAGGAGGGACATTAGCGCTCCAGGGAAGCCCGTGGAGTGGAAAGGTTAACCTGGTGAGGAGGACACAGCAAATAATTGTCAGGGCGAGGATGTGGCACTTCACCTCAGCCTGCTTGTGTGCAAAAGGAGGGTAGCCCTGGCGCAGAGATACTGCTGGCTTTTCATCACCGGGTGTTGCAGCCTAGGAGAGAGGCAGTGACACAAAAGCTCCCTTTGGGCTGGGAAGGGAGACAGGAAATTGGAGTAAAGCAGCCAGAACAGCACACAGCTTGTCCAACAACCCTGAAAAGCCAGGTGAAGATTTCTCTTCCAGGGGAGTTAGGTTTTCTTTGACTCCTCATCCTTTTTCTGGGAGTAGTATTTCTGTAGCTGCCCTCAGCCCTGTTGTAGCCCCTCCTGGCCATAACCATGAAATATGTAGCACAACAGAAGGCACAAGGTGGGCTAGAGGAGTGCCCTCCGCTCTGCCCCAAAAGATACCCTACTCCATCCACTCAGGTTCTTCACTTCCAGTCTGCATATCTGATCCTCCTTGGGACAGCATTTCAGATCCCCATGGCTTGGCCTCGGTCACATCGCAGGAAGGAGAAGGGATTCCTTGGCTCCCTTGGTATGAACACGCTGCTCTTTATAAGGTGAGCGAGTGCCCAGGTTAGCCAGCACAGCTTATACTAATCTTCTTCAAAGAGAAAATCAGGGTCAAATCAATCGAATGGTGACCATCCTGGTTGAGACTTTGTGGAAATTGGTAGAAGCAACCAAATTAAGCAAAAATATTGAAGAAGAGTTAAGAGCATTCACACAATGGACTTACACTAGATTGTCTAGAATATGTTTCCTGATTGCAGGAACCTCTCCAGTGCAGATTTGCCCCTTCAGACAACTCTGTTGACAGCTAATCTGTCTATGATCATGGTGGTTTGTCACCTCCAGCATTTTGAACTTGAGCAAAAAGTCAAAACTTGCTCTTGCCGTGCCACTGCCCTGGTCATGGCCCCAGCTACTGACCCAGCTGGGTAGCTAGGACCTCCGCCTGGACCTCTGAAACCAAAGGAAAAGCATCCCTGAGAGCCGGATGAAGTCCTCAATTAATCATGTCTCACAAGTATAATGAGGACTGTTGAAAAAGCTTTTGAAAAGCTGCCCTTGTTGCTTCCTTTTTGCCAGTGAGTTCATCAGAGCGCTTACATTTTCCATTCATGTCTGGAGAGCCCAGTGGGAAACATGACGAACTGGAGGAGCTACCTGCATGCACCTGGGAAAAACAAACAGGGCCTGGAGATAAGAGAAAGTGGGAGAACAGAGAGATAAGGAAAAGAACATAACACTCCTCCCTCCTCTTTTCTTCCTCTCCATTTCCTCCCGGGAGCAGCAGAGTTCACAGTGCTCCGCTCTCCAGCCGGCACTTCAAGCACAGGTGGTGGCCATTAGTTTCCTGATGGACCTCTGTTATTCATCTCAGCAAAGTGAGGTTTTCCATGTCTTCTCTAGACAGCAGCCCTGATAGCCCGAACGCACATGTTCTTATTCAGTGCTGAAGCTGAAGAGTCCCAGGTCTGTAGGCTTCTTGGGTAGGAGATGCCACGGGAATTGTGAGCATCAAGAACAGACTTGTCCCTGATCCAGCCGACAAATACCAAGCCACAGAAAACAAATGAGTTGGAAGTCAGCCCTGGGCCCCACTGCTGAGCTGAAGGACAACGACGCAAAGGGGCGAGTGGACATCCCTACAAAGAGATGGGCATGTGCTACAACAGGTTGCAATGGTCCTAGTAGTCGTGGCTTACACAGCTGGGCTTAAAGGGTCTGTGTGTCCCCAAGACAGAGAGGGGTCTGTCCCCAGCAGCAGCCTGCATCATCCATACTGCCTTTGCCTACTCGAAATGTCAGCCTGTGTCATTTCTTGTCTGAGGCCAGCATTGTCCCTGTGCTGTGTTCAACAACTCTTTTATTCCACCCCGGTGTCAAGAGGTTTCTGCAAAAGGTTTTATAAGTGCTTCTGGAAAGAAACATCCTGCAAATCCCAGTGTCTCCTGCAATACTTTTAAAATTATGCCACCCCTAAAGAAACCCTCTAAAGAAAAAAAAAAGCATACTAGGTATAGAGGAAGACTCAGCCTCCACCTGTTACATGAGATGACGTTAGGAAGGCTGCGATCCAGCTCACAGAATACAACATGTAAATGTAGCTGCTTCCATGCAGGCACCAGTGAGTGCCAGGTGTCTCAGCTCCCAGCCCAGACAAAGTAGACATCCATGGTACAATTCAGCTGGGAAAGCATAGGTGCATACAGCCACTGGAGGTGCCCACAGATTCCCAGCTGACCTCTAGCTCCCGTTTCAGGGGAGCATGGAGATGTGCTCCCTCATCTTCCCTACCCCATCAGGGAATCTAATGAAATTAGTCTCTAAGGCAGAGGCGGACCAAGAGGTGAACGGTGCTGCCTGAAGTGGTGCTTCAACCCAATCTTAACTGTCTCACAAGGCCAACCATCCCTCTTACTATAGACTGGACTTCAGAAGGTCTCAGTGATGGGTAAGAATTGGCAGGGAGATGACCCGGGCACTTCTACACCTCCAGAAATGTTCCATCTGGTTGACTCCAAGCCAGAGTGATGAGGTGGATTGGCTCCTCCATCATCCAAATCTGCTCTCCCGCCCCTGTTCGAAAATCATGACCTTTGGGACCAGAAAGCGCAATGACAGCAAAATTGGCAAGTCCAGCTGTCTACAGAAGGGAGTGAACTTGGCATCCTTGGATGTCTGGAAATGGAGCTGTTTATACAGGGGGAGGGGAAAGGGGAGCTGCCATGTATAAGGTCTAAAATCAACCACTCACATTAACATAGCGTGCTACAGAATAATAACAGTCCTACTAACAAAGATGACATAAATAAAACCATGTTAGCTGCTTCACTTCAGAACAAAATATTTTCCCCTAGGAGAGTGTTTATAGTCACAGGAATTACTAAAGAGTTCTCACTTCTGTACAAGTGTGATTTACTCTGGTTACTAAATATACACTCGTATAAATCTGTCAGAATTAGACAAGAATGAAAGGAAAGATGGTTTTATGATTAAAATGCTGGAATCGGAATATGATGATTAGGAAATTTTGCTCTGCTACAGATTATTTTTTGCTGGATATTGGATTACTCATATCACTTGCTATTAATACTGCCTCATTCCAGATCATGCAGATACACACACAGAGAGAACTCCTTTTTTCCTCCCCATTTATAAAATGGGCTTACTGGTTCTACCTTCTTTACGTAGATTGCTTTTTCTGTGGGGCAAGGAATACCTTTAGAAGCCAAATATCCCAATTCTGTTGTGTGCTAGCTGAGGACACCATTTTAATTCTGGGGATTTTGTTCTAATTTTCAGAAAACTAAAATAAACCAGGATGTTTTCACGGACCGCCATCTTTGCTGTGGCCTAAAGGAATTCCTTCCTATAATTGGTAGCACAGCCTTAGGACTAAAGTTGCAGAAGATGTTTAAGAGACTTCAGCACCACAGAAGAGCTGCTCAGGCAATGTGGTAGAGATGAGCTCAGTCGTTTGAACACAGGTGCCGATTTGAGGTGCCCTGGGATATTCCACGGGCTCTCCCACTGCCTCTAGACAAGAGCACGGCTCTGCCATACAGCTTGTGTGGAGACCTCAGATGCCCCGGCGTGCTTCAGGTGGCCCTGTACACCTGTGTGTAGGCAACCGGGCCACACCTCGGCCTCCACTCACCGTATCGAGGCTCAGTGCAGTTACTCACGCCAAATGTCTAGGGCTCCTGGGGTACCCTGGGGTACCTGAGAGGTTGACTCAGAGTGGGCAGACAGGAGATGGGCCCTGTGGGAAACTTTTGTGACCTCCTGGAGCAGCAGCTACAGCCCCAGGGCTCCTGAAATGGCCCCAAATCCTGATGCAGAAGCAGCTGAATTGAGCCCTGGGTGTTCAACCCCAACCAGGCAAAAGAGAGACTGCCAGCATGAAGGCTCTTATAGCTGGGTGTTTTAAATATTTGCTTTGGCCATGGAAAACTCTTTTGCCTGATCTAAATTCCTGTTATTTTGCTACCAAGGAACACATCTTATCTGCTGAGCGTGGGTTCTCCCTTATAAAAACTATAATACTTTGTGTCATGTTTAAATATCCACTGGGACAGAGAAAGAAAGTTCAACTCATTCAAGAACTGAAGAATTCAAGCATGTCCTGGGGTAGATCCTCTGCAGCATGAAATTCTACCTCCAGCAGACCCTCAGCTGTACCTCAAAAGATGTACAAGCTGACATCAGTACACCCTGCTGTAGCAGGGCTGTTGCCTCTTCGCCCAGTGTCCCGATGATTTAAGGTATAGATAAGGTAGTTTGGGTTTTGTTTTTGCAAACACTGTGCAAATTTCTTCCTGTCTCTAGCTGCTCAGTCAAAACATTTCATTTTGGAAATGCTCAGATAATTTTTTTTTTATTTTAAAGACTTGCTCTTTTTTTTTTCCTTTCATTTATTATTTTTTCACTTCACACCAAAAATATCTGTTGGTTTTGACCCAAGCTGATGTCATGATACGTTCTGAGTTGGACAAAAGCGTAAGCTGGGAAAAAGAAGGGTCAGAAAGAGGGCAAAACCCATACTCTACAAAAAACAGTCCAAGAGCACTTCTGCGCGTGTAGCACTGCTCCCAGTGCTCAGGGCCTATGGGAAATACATCCTGACACGGAATAACGTGGGCACTTTGCTTGAGGCCACAGTAAGGCATCACAGATGTGACGAAAAGTAGAGCAAAACTATGATATGTCTCACAGTGGATGATTTGCTTAGCAAACATTTTAACCTACAGAAGGGTAATGAAGGGATGCAGCATTTGACCCCTGGCTTTCACATTTTGCTCTTCCAGCACCGCAGAGGAGAAGGTAATGGGAGCAAATGTAGTCATTCAGGGGGGTTTTGTTTGAAACAGCAGCTTCGGCATGGATTAAGCACCAAGAACTGCCCTTTTTAAGCAATGGCCTGATTCCACTTGCCCCAGTGAAATTTCTCCAGCATGTCTGTCCCTCATTTCCCGCTCCTGCCTTCCACCTCTGCCCCCGCCACGGAGACATCAGTGCAGCTTTACTGCATCCAGCACAGCACACAATCAGAGCGGGGTGTTAATAACAAACAGGCACCAAGGAATTAATGTTCCCCTCTGCAGATGTATCCCCAAGAAGTTGGCACGGCTGCTGCTGTCTGGAGGAGCGCTGACTAGTGAAGAAGCACATTTTTTTCCTCTGCTAATAAGAGCCCAAGCCACAATTGAGCAATGGAGCAATTATGGTCTTTAAGATGAAATTCTGACTCATGCAAAGGACTCTTAAAAAATCACTTCTTTTTTTTTTTTTGCCTTTCCTGTGCTCTGCCAAAAATCCCATAGTGACCTTCTTTATTCTTTCCTGTTCACAGTTAAGCGGAATGACAGCTCAAGGTCAAGAACGGAGAACAATGTGATCTACAACTATGTAGAATAACATGGTAAATTTCAAAAGACCAGGGATGAACGAAATGGAAGGGAATTTCTTTATCCAATACAGAACCACAGCTGAGCTCCAGTATCAGTGTAACAGAGGGTGGGCAAAAAACAAAAATCAGAATTTAAATCTTTTCCGTAGTAACCTTAACAGATCAGGAGATATGAGGCTGGATCACAGTTCTGGCTTTGACCAGTGCTAAACTTCAGTGACATGTTGGATTTGGTGCTGAACTTTGAATCTCTGCCTTTAAAATGTTTTAAAATTTTGGTGCACGGCCTGAGGGACTTGAGGCTTGCCAGCTCAGGTCGGAGTAGCAATCTTCTTCAGCTTCAGCTAACCAAGGAATTACATAGACCTCATCACATCCTATCATGATTTCAGCTCGTGCTGGGTCAAATGAGGGCTGCGAAGTCCTGTGCTAGCTTTAACCTGGGCAAAAAGGGGAGAATAATCACCATGAGTTAATTACAGATGCACAATGAGAAATCTGGGAGAAAATCATGCTAAAAGGACATTAAAATCATGAAAGTGGTCAGAACCTGCTACGGAAGCCTGCAAAGATCTTTGTGGTTGGCCTTCAGTATGCACGTAGCTAGGATAGAAACTTGTCCAGATGATCTTCTGACTTTGCCTAGCAGCCAGAATATGAACCATGGTGGCATTAGCCAGTCTTCCACCAAAACAGAGTGACTGTCAGGAGAGTCAAGCAGCTCTTCAAACAAAGCAAAGAATTGTTGAGAAGGAACAATTTGCTTTGTAATTTGAAGGTGAGAAATTCTTTGAGTTCTCCTGGGGTCACGGCAGGGTTTGTGCAGCCCAGCCACAAAACAATATCACGGAGAAATTACGCTACTGCATTGGACACACCAGCACGAGGAGAGGAGATGGTCCAACCTGCTGCTAACGGAAATATTCTGAGTGTGACTGAGGGATGATATTTGTCCAGAATGTCACATTTGGGTCTGTTCTCTGGCGCAAGTTCTCTGAGAGACTCCTGGGAATGCAACAAAGCACAGAAAAGGTGTAGCAGGCATTCAAACACCTCCTGTATATCAGGACTGGTCACTTTTTACAGAGAAGGTACTACTGGAGTTTACCCTTTAATATCAGGAGACACCTAAGCTATGTGTGAACAGAAATGGATTTCATTTCTAAAGGAAAAGTCACAAATTTGGCAGAGAGAAGACCTGGCAATCACGAAATGAACACATCCTTCATAGCTGGCAACAGCGATACGCTTGGAATGAGCAACTAATGAACGGCTAATTGACAGCAGCCAACAACAGGGCAACCTGTGTAAAGAACACAGCTTTCAGCTGCACCTACAGCCTCATGAGGTCCTCATGCTCACTTGGTAGGAGGCTGAACAGCCCAGGTCGCGTTTAATGTTTGGTTACATTCAATTCACCCATCATTTTCTCTTAGAAGTATCAAGGAAGAAGAGTTAAGCTCTGGAAATTTGATGACTGATCTTGAGAAGGATATTGTACCAGACAAAAAGTGTCAATGATCTGCAGCAGAGTTTAATAAGGCAGCGACAAACAGGAGCTTGAGCTGACATCTTCTCTTGGTGCCCACAAGGCAGCCAGCACCCAGGAATGAACTGAAGCTATGGCATCCGCAGACCGACAAAAAGATATACCAGGGAGGAAGGGATCTTGCCCTGGCAATGCTGGAACATCACTACACCCCAAAAATTAACTAATAATCTCATATTGGGCTTGATGACCTACAGAATTCTCATACTGGGGAGTCAGAAGAAATTTAGGTAGGTAGGTGAGCAAAAGCCTGAGGACACGAGCAGAATGAGGTCACTAACAGAACCGAAATAAGATCTACCCCAGTGAGGCGGTGCGAACAGGGAGGGCAAGACTGGTCTGAAGCTCAGCCCACTTGAAATCATGCAACGCCAAATAGACCACGGGAGGCTGAAAGGGCAAGGTCACGGCCCTTTGACAGAATACGTATCTCTGCTCTCTGGGGCTGCAGAAGACCTGCATGGTAAAGAGGAATGGTGTAGCTTATACTCAAGATTTGTGAGCGGGAATGGGATCATTGTATGGAAAGGTTTGTACGAAATGGCCGCACAGGATGGGGTTGGGACACATGAAGAAAATTGTTCTAGTCTACGTTCCTAAGGAACAATACATATCTCAGGACCTGTTTGAAGTGGATCCAGTTTAGCAGTGTTCATGGGATTGTCTCCTTAGAACATCGTATCAGACTCTTCTTCAAAATGACTTCAGCTTTAGAAAGTTCCTGGTCGTTAGTTATCCATGCAGGAAAGCTGTTGTTAATAGCTGGTTTTCCAGTGGGTGAGATTTAAGAAGTATATCAGAGTTATATAGGAACAATAAAATTCTTACACACAGCAAATGGCTACTTCGCAGCTTTTAACATCTTCCGCAGTCTGCCCAAGGTTCTCTTACTTTCCTAGTGTTTATTTTCTCTATCATAATTTTGAGGCTGCCAGAAAAGGATAAAAAAAAATTTTAAAATACAGAGAAAGAGAAAAGGAGAAGGAATATTAATGGAAGGAAAACTACTAACAATATTAGTAGGTGTTTACAATCAGAGGGGGCCTAAACCTCCCAAGTTGCCTCTGCAAATTGCTTGACATTTTTTATAGGGCAATTTTGTGGGGTACAGAGCTTCGAAGTGATGGAGTTACATGACTGGGATGGTTTTGGCTCAGGATCTTTTCTGAAATGTATCCTTTTTGTTCGACTGGACGTTTTCACTCTCTGCAAACAGTATATTTGACCATGTTCTGTGTGCAGTGGGAAGATTTAGTCTCATTGAACATTAAAAGCCTGTTCCCTATGACAAAGCCTCTCTGATTTCAAGAGCAATGACAATGAGTTACTCCCCAGAAACTAAGGACAATTTTTCATCAACTAGAAGAGTATACATGAGATTTCCATCCAGAGCTACATATGGATTTAGGGATGGTCAGAGAACCCCTTGCAAATCTAGCTGCACCGGTTTTAAAGGCTATTTCATCATTACCCTTGCAGTGAAAGTTACTGTAGCAATCTACAGTGCCTGATAGCTTGAAGTAAGTCAAGTAATTTTGCACAGAAGCAGATTTAAGAGTGCTCAGTTGGTCTGTTCCCTACCGGTCTGGTTGTGAAACCACTCTGGCCAGATTCACATGAGCACGTCCTTCGTGTGACAGTGAGTTGTGATGCCTAAGGCTTGGACATCTGGGCCCAGAGTGGGATGCAGAGCCCTAATTTAGGAGCTCGTAATCTCTAGGAAGTGCCTGGGTAGAGTACCTCTGGACTAGGTCCTCAAATAACAACACACTTGATGCCAAGTGGTGGGAGCTGTTTGGAAATTGCAACATTTTGATGCTTTTTTTTTCCCTAATCTGAGAAAGAAAATAGAAAACATCTTCTGAAAATTGTGGAAAAACATTCTGAGAAAAGCTGTAGCTCCTGAATGGCAAACTGGTCTTAAAAAAAAAAAAAAACACCAACAAAAAAAGTGGAAATTTTTGAGACAAAATAATTAATGTTTCTGGTTTGTTGAAAATAAAACTTGCTTCATAACATCCAATCAAAGAAACCTTTTCCCATCTAATTAAGATTTAGCTGAAAATGTCACTAGCTGACAGTTTTAAGAACAATTCAAAAACATACAATTCTTTCAATTTTCCCTCATAGAAAATACTTTTAAAAGAAACACCGAAATCACCCTTTTTCAAATAACTTTGCTATTTTGAAGAAAATATACTCTACAGAGGGAGCACTTTTTCTTTAGATAAACATTGACCAGTCCTGCTGACTGATGCCAGGTTGTTCTGAACACCATGTTACTCGCACCTTCTGCACCAGATCTGATGCAATCCTTGCTGGGCAGTTACAGCAATTTCTCATTGCCCGAATTCCTTTACGTAGCTCAGCGCTGGATATGGGCGCAAGACTAAACAAGGAGCTGTGACTATCCCGAATCTTTCCCCTCGTTCTTCTCTTTTGTAAGACATATACAGCCCAAGGTGATCATTGCGGCAGCATGATGGATTCTGATCTGGCTGTACATGATACTGCATACATCTTTATTGTGAAAAATGTGCTGTCGTCTTGCTGATAAAATGCCTTTATTTTACTTGACCATGACTCCGTTAATAATGTAGAAGTACTGAGGGTGTCAAAAATTCCTTATTAATTGTGGCGAGAGTTTGCAGATCCCAGCTGAGGTGTATCAGGTGTGTCTGCAGGCCTGGGAATCTCATTTTCGCCAGAGGGGAATGAGTGACAGAAACAGTCTGTAAGACTCCTACTTGTTCGTCCCTGAGACGACCACAGGGACAAATGATGGGTGAGGAGTATAGTCACCCAAAACTGCCTGCCAGTCTGGTGTCTGGAGTGGTATGAGACAAAGAGAGGGAGGGAGGAAAGAACAGACCATCTGCAGGAAGAGGAGAAGAGAAGACATGGGCAGAGGTCCACCTTTTTTCCCATAGGTCCTTGAAACCATGAAATATTGGTGCAACTTGGCCTTTTCAGTTGATTTACACCACATCTCTATACCGACTTCATCCTGATACCTAAGTTTGCACTGGCAGGAGGGATGCTCTCAGTATGTAAACACCCAAAACGAGGTAACTGGCTTTATTTTCTCCCTCTTTGTTTTTTTTTTTTCAATGCTTCATACAAGGATGCCTTTAATATGGTGCTGCCATGAAGTGGCATCAACTATGCACTTGCTGACCCAACTACACCCGATTACTATGTTGTATAAAGGAAGATTCATCCTGAATGGAGACTGGCTGCCACTTCCCAAAACACACAGACGCCACGGGGAATTGGAGGGCTGCCCATCATGGGCCACGCACCTATGCTTTGCTTCAGAGCACGAAAAAGAAGTCATGTGGCCAGAAAAAAACAAAAATAAAAAAACCAAAAAACCCAGTGAGGACATGAATGAAGCAAGGGAGACTCTTCAGTCTTCGTGCTGTTTGCCTGTAGCACTGTGCTTTCTTTGCTGGCAATGCAGCCACGATATTGGCTGGCGTCCTTGGGGTTGGAGTATCCCAAGGCGGCGAACTTAAATCCAAGGATGTGTTGACTTACAGTGATTTCACAACATCATGCATTCACACTGCATCACTGGTTGGCCAGGGCTACTGAGCCCTCTACTAGACTGAACTGGAGGCTCTACATTACCCTAATCTAGGAGTTATTTATTTGTGAATTATAAGAAAATATAATGGGGCACAAAATCCTTCAAGCTGGGATTCGATGTAGGTAACTAGTGCACTGTGCCTCTGTGCACAGCAGCCACCCCTCCACCCCCCAATATTGTGTCAATGAACTGTGAAAAAAAATTCTCAGCCCTTCTGGGATTCTCAGGAGAGTAGCTGGAAGGTCCTGAACTATGATAAGGTAGAGCTCAGAGACATTCTGTCCACATATAGAAGTCAGATCTGATGTTAAATAGCTTATGATTATGACCAGTGACACCATTTGTTGGAATATTGCTCACTGCCTTTCCTGACTCCGTGCCCTGGGGGCCATCGAGCCCTGCATCGCAGCCGGGCGAGGGGGGGATTGTCCCACTCTGCCCCGCGCTGGGGCGGCCTCACCCCGAGTGCTGTGGGCAGCGTTGGGCACCGCAGGACATTGAGGGTATAAAGCTACCGGAGAGTGTCCCGAGGAGGCCACGGGGCTGGGGAAGGGTTTAGAGGGGAAACCGTACGAGGAGCGGCTGGAGTCCCTGGGTTTGTTCAGCTGGAGCAGAGGAGGCCGAGGGCAGCCCCATGGCGCTCTGCAGCTCCCTCCCGAGGGCAGGAGGAGGGGCAGGGCTGGTCTCTGCTCTCTGGTGCCCAACGCCAGGACCCGAGGGAATGGCAGGGAGATGTGCCAGGGGAGGGTGAGGCTGGGCATTAGGAGAAGGTCCTTCCCCCAGAGGGTGGTGGGGCCCTGGAACAGGCTCCCCAGGGAGGCATCACGGCACCAGCCTGGCGATGTTCCAGAAGCACTTGGCCAAGGCCCTCAAGAGACACGGTGTGAATTTGGGGTGTCCTGGGCAGGGACAGGAGCTGGCCTCGGTGGTCCTTGGGGGTCCCTTGCAGCTCAGGGCATTCTGTGATTCTGTGATTCCTTCAGAATTCCCCTCATTGTGCTTGTGGTGGGAACTTCCTAGAAATTCAGATTATATTAGTACTGCAAAAGGAAGGGCTTTTTTGGCACTGCTAACTGTTTACCATGGGGCTGAAAGTACCCACAGCACCATCAGGAGAATGGCTTCAGGTGGACTGTGTTGTTATCCCGCCCAAATCTTTCACAGGAACAAGATTTCCAGTCTAAGTTAATGTCACGGTCTTGCAAATCCCCCTACAGTGGAGGACCCCAAGGCCTACGCTGAAGTCTGTGTATGGCAGTGCGCTCAGGTGGATGGTGTTGGCTAAGGGTCTTAGACTCCTAGTCTAAGACTTCAGCTCCTAGTGCAGACTTTCTGGTCCACCTCATCTGGCCAGGTGAGTCACCTAGGCTCCTTCACAACTTACAGAGAGATGAAAATACACAAACAAATTGATCCCATCCCACTACAGAACCTAAAGGTAGGGATAAATTGCTAAACAGCTTAGATCCCCAGCTTAATCCCAGGTTTTGGTCCCCTAACTGTCCACTTTGCATGGGTGTTAGTTTGTCCCCAAACCTTCCTGGGGGAAGAACCAGCTTATTCCTTTTGAGAGGAAACCTGAGTGTTTGCTGGGATTATTTGCCTGGAGGGCTCCCTCCTCATAAGCAATTTGGATAAGATTGCACCATGTTTGCATTCCTTCAGCTCACACCATCATCCAACACTGTCCTGGTAGGTCTTGTTTCCTCAAGCACCTTCACTGCATCTGGAACCTCAGTCCTGAGGCATGCAGCACTCACCTTTGGTGGCGTACAAGCCCATCAGTGCCAGGGGCTCCTGGCACCTCATCTTGGAGAACAGCTCTCTCCATCTGGTTTCACAGGGCAGTGGTGGGTAGGCATTCAGAGGATTAGCAGGACTTCAGTGGTCTGGTTTGTGTCCTCACCACAACACAGGCAGCTACCAGCTTGTGCTTTTCTAGGGTGGGCCAGTTCCCCTCAGTGGGGAGAAATATGCAGCGCAAAAGAGGGTGGTTTTGTGTTTGTGGGCAATGAATTGAAAAGCTCAGGAAACCTCTGCAGAGAGAAAGTGCTCACAGCCAACCCGGCTTCATTTCTGGGTCTGAGCTACTGCCTGTCCTCATGCACTCTTGGCCAAGTCATTTAATCTCACTGCTTTTGACCGTTGAAGGTGCCTAAACTACTCTCTAATATTGGGATACCTAATGTAGATTGATTTCCATGAGGATTAGAAGTCCAATATGGAGTTGGGTACCTAAATACTGGTCTTTTTATGATTCTTTGCCTTGGTTCCCAATTCCAAAGTGAGGAAGGTGGCATCTTCTGGTGCTTGTGACGTCTAGTGAGGAAGGTGATCTCCTCCTGTGTGTATGACACTACCAAGGCTGCACTTGCTCTGAGACAGTGACTGTCTCTCACTAGGTAGGTCCTATCGCAACAGGACTTGAGAAAGCAAATGGGAATTAGCCTGATCTGTGTTACAGGGACTTCTGCCCTGAAGAAAGCTCTGCTGGAGGACAAACTGCTTCCCCGCCAAACTACTGCCAAAGCGCCTCCCTTGTTACGTGGGCTGGTGGGCTTCTGCTTTGACACCCAGCACAAAGCAATCCCTGTTGCATCCCTGAGCATACTGCTGATGGGACAGCTGATGGGATATCACTGGTGGGATCCATCTCACCCAGCTTCAGCTGCCTCCAGATGAGGTAGCCAGCCTCACTAACAGCACAGGCTTTCCCTGAAGCACATACAGAGATGCTTAATCTCCCAGGGGACAAATCATGCTATATGCCTCTGAAACCTTTTAAGATGAGATGAATCACCCTCTGGCATGGCCCGGTTTCAATTTGTTGGCTGTAGATGTTTAACTTTGTAGACGGCCAACACAGAGCAGGTGAACCCCACGCGAGGCTGAGACATCCGCTCTGACATGTGTGGAAACTACACAAGGGAGCCCCAGAGTTCCCACGTTCTGCTGGTTTTGAAGGGTTCATTGTTGGCCAAAAGGCAATTCAGTGTCCCAGTTGGACTAATGTAGAAGTAAGGCCCAGAGCTACTTGGTCTCCTCAGGGAATCCTCCAGTTCAGGTCCTGACACAGAGGAGCTGCCCTGCTCTCTCTAACAACCTGTCTTTGACCATGGCTTATAAAGGGAGCCTAGAGAGTCCTGAATTCAGGACACGTGTATCTCCTCCTTCCGCTTAGCCTCCACACACCCTCTCCAAAGCCTTTCCATCCCTCTGAGGTGGGTAAGCACTTCTCAAGGCGAGTCAAACTTGCAAAATGCAACCCAAAAGATGAGGAAACAGACTGGGGCTGGCAGCCACAGTGTGTTGTAACCTAGAGAGTAAAAGTCCTATGGCCCCACCCAATGCCAGCCATTCTCCTATGTCCTTAGGGCTGCATGTTTTTCCATATACTGTTCGATTTATTATTTGCCAGTTCCAAGTATAGCAAATTCACAGAGTGAGAAAAATCTCATTTTGAGTTGGTTTTGGCTTCTCTCTTGCAGTTGGACTCATTTGGAACAAGGTCTTTGTACTTTATTGCAGCAAATGCCCACGGGTTATTATTTCGGAGAGCCATTAGGGAAAGGAGTCCAAGTAGAGGGGGGCAGTGGGCTGAAGGGGGGCCAGGAGAAAAGGTGCAAAGCTTCTGAAATGCATCGTTTTTCACCTTGCCATAAAAACAAATGGCGGAGAGAACCTGAGCTAATAAACACCCATTGAGAACAGGGTGATTTTTTTCCCCCTCTCTTTGGCTTTGATGACTGTTTTTTTTTTCACCTCTTTTTAAACACATGTAAATCATAGGAAAAAAAAATAAATATCTATTCAAACTTACAAAGAAATACCTTGGGCCAAATTCATTTAAAAATAAAAGAAAAAAAATAAAGAAAAAAAAAGAAGGCTGATGAAAGTTGTGTATGGATATGGCCAGGTCACATAGGTAGATAGACAGATGGACAGACAGATAGATAGGACTGGAAGCATGGATCCGGATTTCAGATGTCCCCTTGTGCTAGGTGCTGTACGGGCACCACTCAGCCTGCTTATGGAGGTGCCCATGTAAAAGGCAAATATCAAGATATTGGTTAAACCAATAGGCCAGTTTTTCTCTCAGTTTGCGTGTCTCCCATGTTTCTTCGACTGTTTTTCTCTACGTCAGCATTAGGATTCAAGAACACGGTACATGCCAATAAACTATTTCTTGACGATTTGGTAATGCTGTTATACACGATTCTATTAAACGTTATCTCTGTCAAAACACAACATTTTTTCAGTTATGCCTCAGTTAGACAGAGGGTGGGATTGATCTTCGAAGTCAGAAACAATTACATGTGCCTCTGTTTAGTCAATGGTGAGAAATAATGCTATCACAGCATTATAGCATATACCTTGGTGTTAGAGACCTAACTTCACATTATAAAAAAATAAAGGTCAAAAATAAAATTAAGTGAGGAGGATACTATACTCTTTAGGCAGGTTCAGGTCATTACTTTTTGGATATTATGGATGAATTTCACTCAGAAATGGGACACTGCATCCATTGTTCAGTCAGGTCTCCACCCATAAATCAAATGGAGGTTTGAGGTGGTATAATCAATCATTTTATTTGGACAAAAACATTTAAGATGGTAAAGTACAGGGTTTTTTTGGATGACTGTAATTTACAGTTAGAAGGGACAAAAATGTATATAGGTCTTTTCTCCAACAGAAAATATTTTCTGAAGCTAAAGGATTAAAGCTTTTCTAAAAAGCTGTTTTCAATGAAACTTTATTTGTTGACTTTTTCCACCTTTAAAATGACAAAAATAAGGAAAAAAAAGCTTTTTCACCACAACACACTGTCTTTTCTCCTTTATTCTGGGAAGAAATAACCCAAGAGAGCCAACACCAGACTTCTGCCACTCTAAAAGAGTTGCTTCATGGAAAGAAAAATATTCTAGAATTTTCTACGAAAAAAGAAACAAAAAATGAAAAAATTAGAAAAAAAATATTTATCTCTTTCAGCAATCTTAATCAAAAATCCCACTTTTGGCCTACTCTGTTCTACATTAATTTCAACCAAGGGAGGCAATCAGCCACAAAATCCGAGCAAACTTCTCTCCAAACACCACTGTCCTGATGAATAGCGCTGTCAGTGTATGTAAAACCATACATTTTCTTAAACAGGAGGAGTTATTAGCAAAAAATGAAACCCAGCTCCATGCGCAGGCAGAAAGGCGCGTGCCTTTCCTTGCTCCAGCTTCACCCCGTCCGTTAGCGGTCACGACCTGCTCCAGCACACCCCACGGCGATACCAAGGGTGGGATTCATACGATGAGCTGTGGACTTCCCCTCTTCCAGTAGCAACTGTATAAACAGGGTCAGATGAACCATGCCCTAAAAGTTCCTAATTCTCCCCACCGACCATAAAGGGACCCCCAAGTGATGATTTCTGCAGCGTTAGCTGAGATGGATGGGAGACGAGGGGCTGAGTCCAACGCAACAAACAGCCATATGGTTGCTTGTAACGTACTGAGAACAGATGGATCAGCGAGCGATTTACAGATGCAATAATGCTACATGATCCCAACCCCATAACGAAGTAATATTATCCCCAGTTTGCAGATGAGGAAATTGAAGCACAGGGAAGTGCAGAGCCCAGTCCAATTTCTGGTGAAGCCAAATTATTCGTCTGTCATTACCCATGATGAGGAAAACCTGGGAATATAACACAGGCATTCTGAGCCTCGTCCTGATATAGGGAATCCCAGCCCTAAACTGTACTGTTATGCACCGGACCTGGACCTGACGTGGAAAGTCTCCGACTTGGCTGTGCATCAGAGTAAAGCAGCTTAGCACACTCTCCAAACGCTTGATTTGCTGTAGCTCTGGGGAGGACGTCTGGTTCTCTCGTGTCTTGCTGCCCATGGGTTCCACTCTCTGAGGAGATCCCAGAAGCAAAAGAGTGAAAGGGTCAAGAGTGTTTCTGCTATTAAATGTCACATTGCTGTCTGCTCTGGGAGTACCTTGCTTTGTACCTTTGCTTTGTACCTTTTCATCCCCCCAAGATGGGGACCACTGGACGCCTCATGGACCGTGGAGCCAATGCTTCCCAGAAGCGTTGCAATTTCTGTGCATACATCGGTTGAGCGCACTGCACGTTTTCCCAGGTAACAGCCTCCCAGTCCCAAGGGATCGGGATATTTTGCTGCAGCCCATGCTGCCAGCCTAATTCATTCACCTATTCCTGTTCACCATCTTTCTCAAGGGCAAACTGGGAATCAGCCGATCCGAGTGGGGTGAAGTGGTGGCTGCTCATAGCTATCATCTTTCCCAAGAGCTTCAGAAGCCACTTCCTGATCCAGATAACCCCAAACCCAAAGGAGAGGCTGTGGCATCAGCAAGCACTATGGAAGCTGAACATAAAATGCTCCTACCTCTAAAAGGGTCCATCCAGCCCACAGCTTGTTACCACAACGTCCTTGAGAAAGAAGATTGTTGGATGTGAGACACACAGAGGCTGCTTGAATTGTCCTGGATGGCCCCGGACAGGTTAAGGGCTGAGCATCCCGACTGCAGGGCATGGAGACTCCTTTCATGGGACATCTGAGGAGCAGCTGAGGGAGCTGGGGGGGTTTTGCCTGGAGAAGAGGGGGCTGAGGGGAGCCCTTCTCGCTCTCTGCAGCTGCCTGAGAGGGGCTGGAGTGAGGGGGGGGCTGGTCTCTGCTCCCAAGTCACCAGGGACAGGACGAGAGGGAACGGCCTCAAGCTGTGTCAGGGGAGGTTTAGGTTGGGTGTGAGGGAAATGCCTCCCCTGCCAGAGGGGTCAGGGGTTGGCACAGGCTGCCCAGAGAGGTGGGGGAGTCACCGTCCCTGGGGGGGTTCAAACACCGTGCAGATGTGGCGCCTGGGGACATGGTTTAGGAGGCCTGGGGGTGTTGGGTTGGGGGTTGGACTTGATGATCCTAGAGGTCTTTTCCAACCTCAGTGATTCTATGACGTGTGCAAGATGATGTATAAAAATATAAAGCTGCTGAAAGAAAGCAAAAGCACGGTCACAACACCAAGCTACACCGATAGCTCTGAGCTCACGAGCTGCATAGCACCCAATAAAACATGGGCTAACGCACCGAGGCCGTGGTTTGACAGTGCAAGGCAGCAGCCTCCCTGGTGAGTCTAAACCACCACAGCCCTGTGGCACAAAGCATCAAATCAGTATAAGTGAGCTGGCTTGGATCAAAAACATTTGGGCGTGTTAACTGTGCACAGGCTAATTTTCATGTTGCCTGGCCCTTTGCAGTTGATGGGGAAGTGACCTAAGGGCAAGAGGTACAGCAAGGCGTAGGTCATGGAATCACAGAGTCATAGGATGGTTTAGGTTGGAAAGGACCTTTAGAGGTCATCTAGTCCAGAGGCTCCAGAGCTGGAGGCAGCGCTGCAGGGGGGTCTCCCCAGAGCGGGGCAGAGGGGCAGGACCCCCTCCCTCGCCCTGCTGCCCGCGCTGCTGGGGATGCCGCCCAGGGCGCGGTTGGGTGTCTGGGCTGTGAGCGCACATTGCCGGCTTGTGTCCAGCTTTTCATCCCCAGCACCCCCAAGTCATTTTCCACGGGGCTGCTCCCCATCCCCCCATCCCCCAGCCTGTGCTGATATTAGGGTTTGCCCCCACCCAGGGGCAGGACCTTGCCCTTAGCCTTGCTGAACCTCAGGAGGCTCTCCCAGGCCCCCTCTCCCACGTGTCCAGGTCTCTCTGGATGACATCCCGTCCTTCTGGCGGGTCACCTGCCCCGCTCAGCTTGGTGTCATCTGCAAATTTACTGAGGGTGCACTCGATCCCACTATGTCATTGATGAAGATATTAAATAGTACCAGTCCCAGTACGGATCCTGAGGATCCCCTAAGGTCGTAGCTGATTGCTAATGTACCTAACCCAGGTATTTCCTAACGTGGGTCAGCATTGTATTGCCGGGGCATCTGGCCATGGGGGATCCATTGGTGGCAGCTGGAACCACAGCCTTAGCTGACTTGGTCTGACTTTCTGCCCATGGAGGGCTCTGTGCTGTCAAGCTACCTTGCTCCATCCCTGCTTGAGCCAGCTGATACACATTCCCCATCCTCACAGCTGCCGTGTGGGGTGTGGGTTGATGTTACACTGAGTCGGGTGTAAATTGCTCCTGTGAGCAGTGACCATCCACTTTCTCTCTCCTTCTCCACGATGTGGTTTTGATACTCTCAATTTTGATACTCCAGAAATTGTCAAGCCACGTGGTAAATCAGAGTAACTGGCAGATCGGACAGAAAACTGAGGAGGTTCACATCAGATCAGTTCATCGATCGCATTCACCGCTTGCCTGTGCAATGAGTAGGTCCAGTGAGAGGGAACACGTGGCTGGGGCCGCGAGGCGGAGGGAGCAGGCCGTTCCCTCCATCGCCAGATTAAGTGTGACATGAAACCTCTGGTTTCACAATAGTTTAAACAGTGCAGGGCTGTGGGCATGCTTCTTCCCCACCGCCCCTCTTAATTCTCGCAACTTCCCTGTGCCAGCACTAACGCTCAGGTGGCTGCAGGATGTGCTGGATCAGGCTCTTGATGTGGACGGGAGATCTTTATTTTTATTTTTTTTTCCTGGCTAAGGTTGCAGCCACGTCAGTTCCCTCACCTGGCTCCCCCCACAACTGAGCAAGGTGCAGCGCTTGGGAGCTGCAGAGGGAGAGGAGGAAGACCACTGATTTTACCGGCAGGGCAGACGCAATGCTTTTAACCCTCTTGCCAAACCGCACCCCAAAACGCGTGCCAGCTGGGTTGCAGATAAGCAGATCTGGGAGGCAGAGCAGGCCAGCACAGCACAGCGGCACAGCAAACCGAACGCTGCGGTACCGTCAAAGCATTTTGTGGCTTCAGGTGGGCCAAATGGGATGTTTAAAGAAGCAAAAGGTGGCAGGTGGATTTGCAGCAGAGCTGCAACGTGCAGGCACAGCCCTCAGCAGGGACTGAGGGATGGGGGGACATGGCGTGAAGGAGCTCGAGTCCTTGCGTAACTGAGGCATGATGTGAAACATGCTTCGTGGTACGCCCTCAGGGCTGCCGGCCCTTTTCGGACCCCTCGTCACACCCGCTGAAGGGTGGTTGGAGCACAGGACCTCTTGGTGCCACCATCCCACCCTCCTCCAGCACCTCCAGCACCCTGGCTGAACTAGACACCAGGCTATTTGGGCAATGGCTTCCCCTGATTCAAGCTGAACTAGGTTAGATTAAATTTTGCTTTGGTTTTTTTTTTGGTCATTCAGACAAATATAATGATATTCTCATCTGTTTAGCTCCAACTTTATTACGGGCTTTTCAATAGGTTCCATATTGCGCCCTCAGTTATAATATTAAACCAGCCAGCTCCAAACCGCAGGATGATTGAAACATTCTGGTTCAGCTGCGTGCTCCAGCTCACGTCAAGCCAAGTTACTTTAAATATATCAAAATTCATGGGATGCATAAAGAATGCAGGTCAAACAGAGTCACAGAGATCTGGGGCTGATAGGAGTGGCTTTCAAAGAATGCCACGGGGGGAGACAGTACCCCTTCTTACTTTGTGAATTTAAAATGAGATGAAATGAAATAAATAAAATTAAAATAAAATAAAATAAAATAAAATAAAATAAAATAAAATAAAATAAAATAAAATAAAATAAAATAAAATAAATTTAAAAAGACGTGAGGAGACATCTTAGTACATCTGGAGTTAGTCCAGGTTACCTGGAAGAACCTGGGCAAATATGTTTTCAACTCCTAAGTTTGCCTACCCATGAGGCATATGATGAGTCCATGACCTGCAAGACAATGTTTGAAGAACCTCAACGCCCAGCAATGTCTGGAAAACAGGACCAGGCAAGCCTACAGAGCCGCAGGTGTCCATGAAGCGGGATAATAACGGGGTGCATTGCTTTCCTCTCCCAGTCTCTTGAAAAAACAAGGCCGGGAGAAATGCACTATAATTTGGGACTGGAACCTACAGATCTAGGACCTTTGAAATCAGGGAGTGCACAAACTCGGAGTATGAGACCACAGGACATGTTTTCTGAATGACTGTTTTTTATTTAAAATTCCCTGGTCTGAAAATTTTTACTGGAATATATCTATTTTCCTTAACAAAAAAACCTCGACGAAGCAGTGCTATGAAAGTGCCTCTTAAAATACAAGAAGAAATAGAGAGTTGTATTTCATCACTGTTGAACATGTCAACTTTGGGTGAACAAAGCCTTTGAAAACAGTGCTAAAACCCTGATGCCACCCAATTTTTGGAAAATCATTCCGGATTTTTTTTTTTAAAAACTCTTTTGTAATAAACACTTCGAGAGCACAGCTACACATTTTAATTTCAGGTAACATATTTGACTGTCAGCAGAGAACAAACTCAAATTATAGGAATAGTTGTGTATTAGTTACGCTGACATAACTGAACAATCTGGTTTTATGTCCTGCTGAGCCCTCCGTCACTCCGTGACTTCCTCTGTTACAGTGTTTATTCTTATCAGTCTGAGCATATGCAATCCTTCGCAGCTTTCCTGGATTCATTCAAGGCATCAGAAGTGATTTTCTGGCCAGTGTAAACAATAGTAGTAGTGAGCTTCAACCCATTTGATGTGGTTTTAATATGTCAGTAAACCCAGAGATTTTTATTTTTTTAATAAGAGTGAGAAATTTAAAAGTGAGTGTAAATTTATATTGCGTTTGCAATAATGGCTGGGAATTAGTCTGAGTGTATTACATCAGCCTGAAATATTAATTTTTTGGAATTCTGAGCTCCCTTTTGCCTCTGAGGCCAAGTCTTTGAAACGCTGAGTGCACTGAACTTTGATTAAATCCGGACCCCCTGGGGGACGTTTGCAACATCCATGCTTTCTGCAGTGATGCTGAGCTCCTATGCTTTAGTTCAAAAGTCTGATTCTGCAACATTTAGATGCTCAGGGTCTGTTACCTCACCTAAGATGTAGGCTTAGGACTGTAGGCATCCTCCACTCTCCTGTGGTCAATGGGGAGAGCCAGCTGCGACCAGAGGGCAAGTCTTCCCTCCGCAGGGCAGGCTGAATTGCCCTCTGGAGCTGCTAATCTCTATCCACTGACCACGCAACAGTCCTAACATGACCACAGCTACCATGTAGATGCCTCAAATATGTGTCTACCATGAGGTGGGATGAACTCAGGTGTAAGGCACAGGCAGTTGCAACGTCAAGGATCGTTCCCCTTTACGCAGAACCTGGCACAGTGAGACCCTTCAGGCTTGCAGAAAGCGTGAATGTCTTTACTAAGAGCAGGAATTAATACCTCTGGAGTCAGAGGCCTCAGAAAGTCGTGCTGAAGCACCATCAGCCGTGCATTTCACCTTTTGCACTTTTTCACCTCTGGCTCCGTGCTCTTGGCCTCCCATCTCCCCCATCCCGCCCAGCTGCAGCTCAGGCTTACGAAGCCATGGAAGAGAGCTGGTGTGGAAATTATTTTCTCATGTACCTGGAGACCAGCATAATTTCATATGAGAAGCTAAAATTAAAATCCTATTATAATAAAAGTGACTGCCATCCCAGGGGGACAACATACCAAACATTAGCGCAGAACACCTTCCTGAGCATGCAAAGGAAATCATAAGGGAGAATGGCATCTGTTACTAACATCTGAGTGCAAATTCCTTCCACCTGCCACAGGCAGAGAGTCAAACCCCCTTCATTTTCTGCCGAACACTCGAGCTGCCCGTCTAAAGGACACTGTAAACTTCATTAAGTGGCTTTCCACCCTGGCCTGCGCGGGTGCTATTGCAGGCCCTGCCGTCAGGCAGCACCAAGGAGGCACCTGGGGATGCCGGTCCAGCTGACCAGCTTGCATTTCCCAGCTAGTGTGGCGGCTGATGGAAGGCTTTCATTTCCTGAGCAGAAACCGCAGTGGTTTGTATTTCTATAGATATAGCGACGCAGGCTAGAAGATCACTCATCAGGGCAACTGCAGCCACTATAGGAAGAGAAAAGCTTGATACAAAAGAGAAGAGATCTTTGGATAGCACCAGCAATCTAAGAACATAAATGCAACAATAAATCAGAATAGCTAGATCATATCACGTCCCTTGTCAACTACGAGCCTTAAAGCCATTTCTGAAGGTCAATGACGTTAGCACCATGTGATGTGCAGGGCAACTGAGGCACACAGTGCTGGATGTACATGGCCCAGCAAAGCTGGAAATACAGCCTTTATCTCCGAAGTCCCCCAGAAACCCTCCTGAAGGCAAAAATCAAGAAAGCAGGGAAAATCCAGGCCTTTCAGCCTGTTGCAGCATGTGCTCAGGCACAGCGCGGTTCTGCGAGATGAGTCCTTCCGCGCAGCCACACTGGGTCACCCACTAATTTCTTTCATGTGCCTTGTTATTTCTTTCATGTGCCTTGTTATTTCTTCCTGTCCTTAATTTTGCTATTTAATTCCCAATCTGGGACTATATCTTACGCATACGTAGAGCACCCAAAGGAGCCCCTAGCTCAGATTGGGAGCTCAGGTCAGATAATCAGAGATAAAAACAGCATTGATGGTGCCTTTGGTCATGGCCTTCAGCTGGGATTTCAAGTTCAGTGGCATCACTGCTTGCACCAGGGTAAGCCCTACCCAGGTTGCAGGCTGACATCTGCACTGCCTGTGCAGCCAACGAGCAGAATAAATAAAAAAGCAGAATAAAAAGTGATCATTTCTCAGCTGGTCTGGTAGCTTTTCCCTGCTTCCCGTGCTCCTGAAGCAGAATTGGGGGGCTGGCATTAAGCAGACAAAATGTCCTGGGATCCTTCTGAGGAAAGGCTTTGCATCTCTGCCCCAAGGGCAGATAGGATTTGTCGGCAGCCAAATTCTGGCTGCGGCCTTCCCCAAGCTGTCGCCGATGCGCTGTGCAACGGGGAAGGAGATGCACCGAGTGGTACCAAGATGTGCTTCTGGCGTGTTTTTTCACTCCCCAGCACTATGCACGGGTCCCTGAGCCGGTCCCAGACCTCTGCCTGTCGCGGGAAGCGGAGCCCAGAGCCAAACTGCCTCTGGGGGCCACGCGAGCACACCTGTATGGTTAGGTTAATCACCCATCACGGTGACTAATCCAGTGGGATGAAAGCTAAGGAATCCAATTTTGGTTTGTCTGTGACACTGCTACCCAAGCTGTCGTACCATCTCACGCCCCAATTTTCCCATTTACAATTCATCGGCTGATATTTGCTCTAAATCACAGAATGGTTGAGGTTGGAAGGGACCACTGGAGGTCAGCAGGTCCAAGGCCCCTGCTCAAGCAGGGCCACCTAGAACCAGTTGCCCAGGACCAAGGCCAGATAGCTTTTGAATATCTCCAAGGAAGAAGACTCCACAACCTCTCTGGTCAACCTGTTCCCGTGCTCAGTCACCCTCACAGTAAAAAAGCATTTCTTGATGTTCAGATGGCACCTCCTGTGTTTCAGTTTATGCCCATTGTCTCTTGTCCTGGCATGGGACACCTCTAAAAAGAGCCTGGCTCCATCCTCTTTGCACCCTCCCTTCAGGTGTTTATAGACATTAATAAAATCCGCCCAAATCTTCTCTTCTCCAGGCTGAACAGGTCCGGCTCTCTCAGCCCTTCCTCATATGTGAAGTGCCTCAGTCCCTTCAACATCTTCATGGTCCTTTGCTGGACTCTCTCCAGTTTGACCATGTGTCTCTTGTACTGGGAGCCCAGAACTGGACACAATACTCCAGGTGTGGCCTCACCAGCACTGTGCAGAGGGGAAGGATCGCCCCCCTCGAATACTTTGCCTAACACAGCCCAGGATACTACTCACCTTCCTGCCTGCAAGAGCCCATTGCTGGCTCATGTTCAACTTGGTGTCTACCAGGACCCCCAGGTCCTTTTCTGCCAAGCTGCCTTCCAGCTGGCTGTCCCCCAGCTTGTCCTGCTGCTTGGGGTTGTTCCTCCCCAGAGGCAGAACTTTGTACTTGTTGAACTTCACAAGGTTCCTGTCATCCCATATCTCCAGGCTGTTGAGGTCCCTCTGGATGGCAACACGACTCTCTGGAGCCGCAGCCACTCTTCCCAGTTTGGTGGCATCTGCAAACTTGCTGAGAGTACACTTTGCCCCATCATCCAGATGATTAATGAAGACCACAAAACTGATCCAAGGGCTGGAGCCCCTCTGCTGCGAGGCCGGGCTGGGAGAGCTGGGGTTGTTCAGCCTGGGGAAGGGAAGCTGCGGGGAGACCTTATTGCAGCCTCCCAGGGCTTAAAGGGGGGCTATAGGAAGGGTGGGGGCGACCTCTTTAGCAAGGCCTGTTGTGACAGGACATGGGGTGATGGTTTTAAACTAAAGGAGGGGAGATTTAGACTGCATGTAAGGAAAAATTTTTTTACAGTGAGGGTGGTGAGGTGCTGGAACGGGTTGCCCCGAGAGGTGGTCGATGGCCCGACCCTGTAAACACCCAAGGCCAGGCTGGCTGGGGCTCTGAGCAACGTGCTCTGGTTGAAGATGTCCCTGCTCATGGCAGGGGGTTGGACTGGATGGCCTCGAAAGGTCCCTTCAACCCAAACCATTCTGTGGTTCTATGATTCTGTGTTAAACAAGACTGGGTCCAGTCTTGACCCCTGGGGCACAGCGTTAGTTACTGGCCTCCTGCCAGACTTTGTGCTGCTGCTGACCACCCTCCGGGCCCAGCCATTCAGGCAGTTTTTAATCCACCTCACTCTGCTCATCCAGCCCATTTACTTGCACTAAAAACCCCACAATGCGACAGTTATGGAAAGTGCTATATAAAAGCCAGGCATTGTTATTGTCTCACCTTTAGTCAGCAAAACACTCAAATACATGCTTAAGATTTAGGGTAAGCTTAAAACGCATTGGGACTCAACCACCTGATCAAGCGCCGTGCCGAAGCGAGAGGGATTGCTGAGCAGCGGTAACACGCTCCAAGGTCACCTGCTGCCCTTAATGCTTTTACGTTAACAAAGTGCAACCTGGGACAGAGCTGGATTTCACTGCCGAGATGCTCCGCAGGGGGAACCTGGCACTGAGGTGCCCGCCTACAGCCCCGTCCTAAAATCACCGCTGTCGTCCTCAGCAAGGAGATTTCACCACTAAAGGACAGGGCAAGTACAACGTCCTGCTGCAACAGTCAGGGCTGGCCCCAAAGAGCAAGGAGAAAGCCGACCGCCGTGGCAGATGGGCACGATGTCCTCTACGCTTTAAAGGTGGCGTTTGCTCCAAGTTCTTTGGAGGAGATTCTCCCCATCGATATATTACGGAAGGAGCACAGGGCCAGCAGCTTCCTAACTTTGAACTGGTCCCAGAGTTATAGAAGCGGCAGAAAAATCTTAATTTTAAAAGAAATCAATGCCAAAATTTGCCTTTTTGGTCTTGAAAAGTTTGTAATGTTCTGCAGGTAAAGCTTCTCTCCAACCTCAGCAATTGCAAATAGATTTTAAAAATCAGATTCTCACTTAATGACCAAAATTTTGGAGCTGAAGTTTGAAGGGAAAAATTAAATTGTGTGGTATTTGTGGTAAAATCGACAGATTTGAGAATACAGTAACTCATATAGCCTGAAAAACTTTACAGCTGGAGAGTGTAGAAGTCTCTTGCTTATAATAATTTTTAAAATGTCTGTTCTTGCTAAAGATTATTTCTAGGTCAGTCTGCACTGGGAGCCGATTCATTTTACGCTTTCACTCAAACTGCCTGCTGCTTTAATTTATATTTTTATGGAGGCATAAAAGAAATATATTTGTGTACTTACATACGGATGTGAGTCCCACTGAACAAAACACCTGAGCACTCCACGATCTTCCAGCATTGATCCGTCTGGGAAAGGGCAGTTCAGGCTCTGGCACTTGTCTCAAAGGATGATTTGGGTTTTTTTAATCCATTCATTTGAATATTTGTTTGAACTCCTGAGCAGATCCCTGCAGCACAACAAAATCGCAGCCAGGCTCTGCTCACGCAAATCAGCGTGCGGGGTTGGGCCCCGCAGCATTAAAAAAGATTGGCCTTTAATGATAAAGGAGACAAGTTAAACTGAACTGCTTCCAAGGTAAATTCGCCTTTACACCAAATAAGAGTCACACCAAATAAAAGTCACCCCAAATAGCTGAAGAAATTAAAGCAAAAGAGGAATTTTCACATTAAACTTTGGCCTAGTTTTTCCTCAGAAAAAAAGAAATTCAATAAATAGATGCATGGAAGCCATTGCTTAGGGAGGACTGTGGAGACAGCAGGGTGACTTTGCACCCTGCCTTGCACAGGGGATGTAGCAGTTTGCTCTTTCTAAAATATTTCATTCTAGATTTCAAGATGGAAATGCTCCATTTCTATAAAATGAAATGAAATGAAATAAAATAAAATAAAATAGCCAGGGTACTAAAAATCCAGAGTATATAACATTCAGTAGGTTGGACAGCTTTCATCATTGTGCCAGAGTACTCAGGAATACCTCCTCTCCATCCCAATTTGCACCCTCAGATCTTTTAAAAGAAATCAGATGCCCCCAAAACCTCCTGTTCAGCATAAAAACAGTCCAAAGAATGGATTTTCCAGTGGCCTCAGGGCTCCCCACTGGTGTCAAAAGGGTCCTGGATGGCCTTCCTGCACCTGACCCAAGAAGCCTCTCTTGATGTAAAAGTCTGCTACCAACAACATGCAACGAACAGGACTTTTCCCTCTACATATCCTTGTTGAAGTCTGAAGGTGTTCAGGTAGAGAGATCAGAATCTGGATAGCCCAGATCCTCTGGGTCTGGAGGAGTGCTATAAACCTAAAAAACCCCCAAGAAGCCTGGCCATCATGGAGCGCCACACCTTCAGAAACACACCGATCAATTCAGTTTCTTCTCCTTCCTCCCTTTCCTTCCAGGCTACTGACTCCAGGCGATGCTCTCTGAGGTGGGAACCGCACACTCAGCCTCACAAAGGACTTGGGGAAGCTAAAATGAGACTCCCAGGACTGGCTCAGAAACGCACTGACTTGGAGAAAGGCTCAGCTGGCCGCCAACCTGCTGTGGGAATGTCTCACCCGGCGTTATGGAGCGTAAGCTCACACGTCTACCTCAGGCCCATAAAGCATCCAGTAGATACGACTTTGTCAGAGATTAACTGCATGTAATGGTTTTGGAGCCATTGAAATTGAGCTCTACTGGTGTTCCCATAGTCTCTCCGATTGTATCCAGCCTCTGGGACCACCACAGTTTCAAATCTGCCAAACAGAGGTTCTCTTTCCCAAGGAGTGCATCGGATGGGATGCACAGAGCAGCACGGGCAGGACAGTTGAGCGAGGACCCAACATGGAAGGACACATCCTATGTTGGAGCAGAATTAGGGCGCTGAACTGTCACAAGACAACTCTGAAATAACCTGTGGCCCTGTCCTGGGCAAGATCTGTGGGTCCTGCTAAAGGAGAGAGAAGCCCTGTGAAATAAAGCCAAACATGCTCCAGCATGTTCCAGCACGTGGGAACACCATGATGAGTGCCTGGCTTTATTCGCAGATTAATGAGTTCAATTGATACATGTATGTTTGGTTTCATTGCACAGAGCTGCAAACATTTCCCCAGGGAAGTGGTTGACTCGGCCACGTTGGACACCTTCAAGAGTTGGCTGGACAGGGTGCTGGGCCATCTTGCCTAGACTCTGCTCTTCCTAGAAAGGTTGGATTAGACAATCTCTGAGGTCCCTTCCAATCTGTGATTCTGGGATTCTGTGATTTATCCAAACTGGTTTAGACCCTGAGACTGTTAATCCTTGCACCTCCAGACAGCCACGGAGGATATGGGTGTAGTGAAGGCCAAATGGAGATGGAGGAGATGAGAACAAGGGAGATGGGAAAACAGTAGAGCATTTCAACTCCTCGTCCTGAGATGGGATGGGAAGAGGAACAGGATTTTAATATCTTCCAGAGGTTTTTGCAAGATGGAGATGTGGAAGTGGAGGGCAGCAGTCACAGCAGGCATCTGAGTCTGACCTAGAAGAATGGCCTTTTAGTGCCAGTCCCTCCCCATAACTCTCTCCCCAACAATTATAAAAGAAACACAGGATGACAATCCATGTACCTTGGTTCCTAAGACCAAATGGGAGGAATCATGGACTCACAGACTGGCAGGGGTTGGAAGGGCCCTCTGGAGCTCATCCCGTCCCACCCCCTGCTGGAGCAGGCACCCCCCAGAGCAGGGGCACAGGGCCGCGTCCAGGCAGGGGGTGAATGTCTCCAGGGAAGGGACCCCACAGCCTCTCTGGGCAGCCTGTGCCCCTGCTCTGGCACCCGCACAGGGAAGGGGTTTGTCCTCATGTTCAGGTGGAGCTTCCCGTGCCCCAGCTTGTGCCCGGTGCCCCTTGGCCTGGCGTTGGGCACCGCTGAAAAAAGCCCGGCCCCATCCCCCTGACACCCACCCTTCAGGTATTTATAAGCATTGATGAGATCCCCCCTCAGCCTTCTCTTCTCCAGGCTGAACAAGCCCAGGTCTCTCAGCCTTTCCTCACCAGGGAGATGCTCCAGCCCCTGATCCCCTTGGCAGCTCTGCGCTGGCCTTGCTCCAGCAGTTCCCTGCCTTTCTTGAACTGGGGGGCCCAGAACTGGCCGCAGCCCCCCAGATGTGGCCTCACTGGGGCAGAGCAGAGGGGGAGGAGAACCTCCCTCGCCCTGCTGGCCACCCTCCTTTCCATGCACCCCAGGACACCGCTGGCCCCCTTGGCCCCAAGGGCCCGGTGCTGGCTCAGGGTCACCCCGCTGCCCCCCAGCACCCCCAGGGCCTTCTCAGCAGGTCTTTCTCAATCCTGGCCATATACCAGCCTTGAAAGACAGCTTAGCAGCACCATAAAGTGATCCTTTCATCCTTGAATCCCAGGGCAATAGGAACATCTAGTGTCCAAGGGAAAATTCTGTCTCTTTAAAATACCCCTTGAAAGCCCAGCAAAATAACCTCTCACCTCTTCCACAGCTGCATCTGCACAACCCCAACATGATCACTGAATGTCTGGAACAGCAAAGGTAGCTCACACATGAACAGTGAATAATTTGAAGACAAATACTAGCACTATGCTAATACAGTCTCCGACAAAAGAAGGAACTTCTGGAGAAGGTGCTACACTGAGACGTGGGCAGCTGCTCCAGGGCCTGCCTCCACCAACTTACTGATAGCTCAGCTGATGTTATTGTTGCTCATACTAGGGTGACAACCAAAGCCCCGCTGTGCTTGGTGTTTACAAATGAACAGGTGATTTTATGTCCCAAAGGTTTACCATCAAGTAACTTAAAGGCAGGCTAAGGTTGAATGATAGCACCCAGTTGGCCATGGGAGAATCGAGGCACGGAGCATTTCAATACAGAGGGAAAATCCCAGGGGAAATTGCTGATCAAGCTGTGACCGGGTATAAATTTTTCTTAATTCTCAACTTTACACCCAGAAATTCCTTCCTCTCCTGGGAACAGTTTTCTTCTTCAGCAGGCTGTTTATGAGGATTAGCTTGACAGTGTGAGAGCACTGGATGGGAGATGTTCTATATAAAACGTGCAATGCAGGAAGTCACAGCCTGAAAGTATAAACAAGAAAAGGGGATTAAGCTGTTGAGGACTGTAAAGATAATTTGTGATGTAAACTGCCCACAGGTATAGCAGGAACCAACTAGCCTTCAACAAAAGCAGGTGAGGAATGGCACAACTTCTCCATTGGCCTGAACACAGGACTTGAAGAAAAGAGAGAAAAAGAACAAAAATAATCCAAATCCAAAATGATTCACATTCTTTTTAAAAGCCAGTGAAGATCATTACTCTGCCATGTTTAAACGGGTACTGGCATTGATGGCACCAGAGGCTTGAGTTTACAAACAGGTAGCGTGTGACTTTGGCAGGAGTCTTTCGGCCTGTGGGAAGATACTGAACAAATGGTCCCTCCAACATCCGTCTTTTCCTTCTTCCAGCTCTCTTCTTTCCTCCCTCCTGTACCTCCTTTTAAGAATTCTTGCCACGAGTGCAAAAAGAGGCACTTAGATTAAGAAACTGATTCTTACCTGATACATCCAAGGATTTGGCTGGGACTCGACACCTTCCACACGAGATGAGATGAGCCAGGGCACATCAGCAGCTCCAAGGGAGTTGCACGCGCTTGCTTGTCCCATCAAATGCAGACATCTTAGTCTTCAGCAAGAGGCACAAACGTATGAACAACATTTACCACAGGGTAAGGATATAAAAATGGATGATCAGAGCAGCTGCCCTGCTGAGAGCTCCTGGCGTAACACCCTCAGATAGCTCCTTGGCTTGCTTTACCACCACGCTGCAAGACATTTCATTTCAGGAGGAAGAAGGGGAATCCGGACAGAAAAAACGTGGCATGAAACCCAGGGTCTGAACGACATTTATTTCCACCCACAGTGAAGCAGGAAAAGGCTGGAATCTATTAAGTAGTCAAAATTGAACAGGATCCAGTTGTCAAACTGAACATTTGATGTTTATGGGAAAAAAAAATTCACCACAATATCACTTCTAGCAGTTATGAAAGCATAGAGGTACATGCATTATCAACACAGCCTCCTGAAGAGCCTGCACTCAGACACCAGGCTGATTAGCAAGTTGTAAGGGATCTATTACATTTAAAGTCAGTCTAACATGACCAAGGAACAGAAGGAAAACTGTTCTCCTTGTCACCTATGGGATGGGGTATGGGCTTTCTAACGAGGAAGATGATGCTCGGCCAAGAGTGTCCAGAATTTGGCAGCTTCACGTGAAACCTGTCAGAGCTGCAAGTCCTCTGAAACCACAGGCAGGAGAACAGACGAGCAAGAGGTTTGATGCATCCATCATCGCCTGACGGCACTTTGATACCTTGATTCTCTCTTCCTGTAAAACGTCATTTCCAGTTCAGAACTGTTTTAGCTAAAGGTAAAGGCTTGGCAAAGAGTCGTACTAGAAATCACAGAATCACAGCATGGCAGGGGTTGGAAGGGCCCTCTGGAGATCACCCCATCCCACCCCTGCTTGAGCAGGCACACCCAGAGCAGGGGCACAGGGCCGCGTCCAGGCGGGGGGTGAATGTCTCCAGGGAAGGGACCCCACAGCCTCTCTGGGCAGCCTGTGCCCCTGCTCTGGCACCCGCACAGGGAAGGGGTTTGTCCTTATGTTCAGGGGGAACTTCCCGTGTTCCAGCTTGTGCCCGTTGCCCCTTGGCCTGGCGTTGGGCACCGCTGAAAAGAGCCCGGCCCCATCCTCCTGACACCCACCCTTCAGATATTTATAAGCATTGATGAGATCCCCCCTCAGCCTTCTCTTCTCCAGGCTGAACAAGCCCAGGTGTCTCAGCCTTTCCTCCCAAGGGAGATGCTCCAGCCCCTGATCCCCTTGGCAGCTCTGCGCTGGCCTTGCTCCAGCAGTTCCCCGTCCTTCTGGAACTGGGGGGCCCAGAACTGGCTGCAGCCCCCCAGATGTGGCCTCACTGGGGCAGAGCAGAGGGGGAGGAGAACCTCCCTCGCCCTGCTGGCCACGCTCCTTTCCATGCCCCCCAGGGCACCGCTGGGCCCCTTGGCCCCAAGGGCCCGGTGCTGGCTCAGGGTCACCTCGCTGCCCCCCAGCACCCCCAGGGCCTCTCAGCAGAGCCGCTCTCCAGCAGGTCCCCCCCAGCCTGTGCTGGTGCGGGGGGTTGTTCCTCCCCAGGGGCAGGACCTGGCACTGGCTCTGGTTGAACTCCATGAGGTTCCCATGGGCCCAGCTCTCCAGCCTGCCCAGGTCAAATCTTGTGGTCTATTTAGGCAGATATGAATTCTGAGGCCTTACCACGGTCCATACCAATTTCTATACCTGTCACCACCTCTGTGCAATGCAGGCAGTGATTTTTACATATTATGAATGCCGTGAGATGACTTAAAGCTGATACACCCTCCGGCATTCACTGTGCAGAATACCCAGCAAGCCCAGTCAAAAACCCAGCCCAAACCCTGTGTTAAATACGCATGATTAATACAGTGTATTAGAGAAAAAGAAATGCAAGCCTGCAGTGCGGTTCGCTTCTTACGCAGATGTTACAAGAAAAAGAACGGAGGCAGCCCAAGAGGTTCATTTCCTAAAAGATAATTCAGGTCCCGGAAAATGTTTCACCGAACGCGGGTTCCTTTTCCAGCCTCTGGCATTCAGCAGCTTGGCACCACCGGGAGGGCTGGATGGAGATGCCGTCATGGAAGGGAGCCCTTGGCATTGCTGCATACCTGCAACGACCCTCTCCTGTCCCCGTTTGCGTCCTTATGGCTGTAAACAACGTTCACCGCCGTACAAAGCATCGCATTAAAAACATGTGCCATATGGAAGAAATCAGAACATTTCCAAGCAGGTCTTTCTTTCTCAAAAGGACTAAAGCAGTCCTCGCAGACATTGTGCGCCGGAGCGTAACTGAAATGTCTGCTCATTGTCCGAACCAGAAGCAAAATGTTAAGCAGCAAGTGTTTTACAAGCCCACGATAAACACTACACAATGATGAAAAGCCTCACAGAGCGTTAGAAGATAGTCCCGCTCCCAACCCTATGCTTCAGGGGCTTTAAGTGCAGTTTGCGGCTTAGTCCTCCCTGCAGGCTGAGCCTTCTACCTGTAAACGGTCTGGTGTCTCTGTTTCCACCACCCGTGAAATGGGGGGGGCCACTGATACACCCAGAGGGAGGTTCCAGTGGGTTCAACATTCATTCATAGTACCCAGAATTGCTGGGTTTGCTCCGTTAATTACAAAAGTAGCTCCACACCAGGATGGGCACTTTTAACATAAATTAGGACTCGAGATTATCAGCTTTTTTTAGGGTACTGAGGAGTTGAGGAACAGTGATATTGCCAAGTTACAGATATGCAACTGAAACATCGAGAGGGAAGATCCTTGTTTTGAGCCGATACAAAGGGAACACACCCAAAGTGAGCATGAGCTCCAGGCGAGAGGACCTGAATGAAATCCCAAGCAATATGCGTGGCTGACAGCCTGAGGCAGTGCCAGGAATGGAACCTGCTCGGAGTAAGGGCAGATCTCCCACCTCAGGTTTCCTTCTCCCCTCTGAAGCCGTCCCATCCCACCCAGCAGAGCAAATTCCCTCCTTCAGACATCACAAGCTCTGTTTCCCCGCTCTGTCCTGACACAACCCAGCCCTCCAAAGCTTGCTCTTTGCTGACAGCTCCTGAACAAATTCTCAACCAGAAAAAACAGAGTCTACAAGCAAATCTTCACCATCCTTTTGAGAGGCCCCCATCACTCACTCTTCTCACTGCTCCTAACCCTGTACTTATTACTATTCACCCCAGCATGAATGATCCAGGATTTAATTAAACTCTTAGGAAACAATAAAAAATTGCCATAATCATGAACTCTGGCTTCTTCGTTTTGGTGTTGAACTACTTTAACCGCCCTGCTGCCAAACCATAAAAGGGTTAAAATCCGCAGGTTTAAAATTAAACCACCTGACAGAAGCCAGGCTGGACTTTTCAACCATTAAGCAAACACTTTTCCACCTCAAACAGGGCACAGCTTCAACCCGGGCTGCTTGTTTCACCTCCAGCGTGCCCCGGCTCGCGCGCAGCCCACCCCGCACGCCGCGTTCCCCTGGACGAGGCGAAATGCTTGCCAGCGACAGCACGGGCTCGCGGGCAAAGCCCAAGCCGGCTCGCTTCCCACCGGGTCCGCAACGGACAGCCCAAGCAGCCCCATCGGGAGCCCTGTGCCGAGCTGCGGGGCGGCAGGGGAGCCGAGCACCGTTTCCTCTGCAAAGCCCGACTATTAAACCTATGGTTAGGCCCATCACAAAATTATTCTTCCGCCTGCCAGGCTGAGGTTTGATATTGCTCGCGCACAGCAAGCAGACGCAAGGGATAACGCTGCCACGGTTTGTCATATTAAAAAGTAAATACAAGCTGATTTCTCTCCCAAACACTCTTCCCAGAGGCAGCCTTCAACACTTGCAAGCAGCTTTCCTCCATTTCCATCTGTGAAGGGCTTAGCAGCGGTTTCAAAGCACTGGCTTTGGAAACACAGAGAGAGATTATGAGGCTTTGGTTAAATTAATTAATTGCCTGAGAAGCCTCCTTACGCCACTCGCCTGAGCACTGCAAAGTGCCGTGTTTATAACCAGCGTTTCAATGATTCCACAGGAGACGTTCGAACTCCTACGAAGAGACACGTTTAAGCTCCAGCTGTTCCAGGCTCACTCATCGGAGCATAAACCTACCCTATGATACAGCACGATCCAGTTCTGTTTTGCAGCTGAAAAGCCTTCCCAAGGAAAACCTTTTTATTTTTTAGGTTAGAATCTCTTTTATTAGTTTTTTTTTCCTTCTGCCTCTTAACGACAGAGCCCCCCACTTTTCACTTCTAGTAAAACACCTGCAAAGAACTAACAAACCGCGTATAAAAAGCAAAAGTTATCCTAGAAGTCCGTGTCTCAGCCTCACGGAGAGAACGGGTCAGTGCAGAACGAAGCACAAGAACCCCATCGGCACAAGTTACCTGCTGCATCTTCCCCCGTGGAGCAACGTTATTTGGAAACCAGTGGCGCTTGGGGTTAAGGCAGGAGGGAACTTAGGAGGCTCTGAGCACTTTTGGCAGTAACAGAAGCTGTATTGTTACATGAAAAGAGAAATCTTGATCAGAGTAAAATATTTATACTCAGGGAGCAAGCGGCTGTTCAAATCGTGACACGTCCAAGCAGTTCTCAGCCTGCTCTCGAAGAGCTGGAGCGGCTCCCAGGACAGAGTGCCAGCCGCCGCGGACGCTCTGCTGGTGTTCACCCCCTCCACGTCCAGCTGGGGGTAGCTGACTTTCCCATTGATGATACTCCACCAGTTTATATTTTCCCTTTTTTAATAATAATAATTAAAAAAGCCTATCTTCAAACCCCACCCCTACAAGAAATGCTACATTAAATTCTGTTCCACAGTATGACAAGGGAGCGGGTAGAGTTACTTTTTACTGCAACTTCTCGGCCAAGTGAATACAAGACAGAAGATCACTATTCCAAGATATTTAATAAGAAGAAATTACAGCTTGAAAGTCCTGCGGGCACATGAAATTTAGCTAACGCACAGCTCTAGAACGGGTCGCTTCTTACAGACAATATTACCTTTTTTTTTTGCTTTAGTCTTGACACGTTGGACTAACACAAACCACAAAACACTGAACCAGATGCGACAGCTGGTGCTAAAAAACCACAAGAATAAAAAGTATGGCACAAAGAATGCTAAACTAAACGACGTGTAATTAGCGTTTACTTTTGGCAATCCTGGCTCCGACTAATTCAGAGTAGAGATTTGTTCCCAGTCAGCACCAGGTTCAGTTAACACACATTTTGTTCAAAGTGTACTTTTAAATTCATGAAATGATTAGTTGTGTAAACAGACCTTCTTTTTACAGTAAAACACCAGTGATTTGGGTATCGGAAACAAACAAGCGATCCCCAGACAATGTTTTATTTCACAGTACATAGTGTATGTGTATATAATCACCATATTCAGCAAGTAGGTAAAGTGCATGCCAGTAACAACTTGGACCGTCCATGAGGAACTCACGGTGCAGAAGTACGCTTTACTCCAACACTAACAAACGAATATGAAGTAATACAAAACAAGGTAGAGTAAGATGTTGAAAACAACATACTCTACGTGATTTACTGTACCTTTCTTTAAAAAGTAGGCTGAATTACTCCAAAACGAGAAAATTTCACATCAGCTCTCAGTAGAATAAACAGTTCAAAGCTTCACTAGTCGAAAATATTGCACCGAAAGGGTTGTATTTGAAAGCAATACAAGAATTTTTTAATATAAAAACACTTAAAAAAAAAAAAACCAAGACAGCTACTTTGAACTAAAATAGCTGGTGAACTGTAGCAATTGATGAGATGCGAGTTCTCTGCCACAGGCAACGGATACATGGGTTACCTGGAATCTCTCCTATATCGTATCAAGAAAGTTAGGAGGGAGAAGGTCTCCACCGTCCTGTCGTCCCGATGGGGCCAACTGTGAACTCGGCAAAACCTCTTGGACAACAGCTGACAGTATTCCCTTTTCTTTTAGAAATACAGGTCTGCTGAAGTCTTGAAATGCTTCACCAGCAGTTAGTGCAAATAAATAAAAGCCACAAGCTAGAGGGACGTGCCACGACTATCAGACGTTACACAGATGCCTACAGCTCCGACCACAGGCATGGGAGCCTACACAAAACCCACGTGACGCTCCACCCAACTCCTGAAGTTCCCATTTAGAGGGTCGGAGACGAATGGCAGGGAAATCCCTGGGAAATGAAGGACAGAGAAGCAAAGGGGCGAGAGGCCCTCCGCTCACGTCCATCAGAGACATGGCAGCCCAGGTCTAACACGGTACTTAGGGACCGCACTAAGCGAATGCTGCGCTCACGGTGCTCTGAGGACGCTGCAGCCCGCGTCAGACTATTACCGAAAACATAAAACCACCGCGTGCAAGTGAGGGATACAAACAGTGAAGCCCAAGAACTGAAGAAATCCAAAAATCACTCCAAAATCAATTCCTTCGCTATGGGTGCAGTTTAACGGGGAAAAATAAAACTCACAAAAACGTGTAGATGATCATCGAAGAGCAGCGGTCCCTTTCCGGAAAGCAGAAGCATGTATTTAACTTTGACACTCACTTTTTATAAGTGACTTAAGGAAGCAAAACATTTATCAAATGGCAAAAAGGAAAAAATCTGCTCAATAAATAGATGTCTCTACCGATACATGCACATTAACTAACCGTCTTTTGATTTCCCAGGACGTGGGAACAGGCAGCTGTGGCCACGAAGTCTTCACCGCTCTTACAAAATTTCTGGGTACATTAAAAGCATGATTGAAACCTATTAAAACTATTTGCTCAGGGAACACAAGGTTTTATCACCATCATTTGCTCACCTCAGCATTAACTTACACTAAAAAAATAGCCTCAATGACTTGCAGTTGGACATCTGGCCCTTAGTTCAGCTATTAACTCTTTTAAAGAAAGACCTTGAAAGAGAATTAATAGGCTGTAATCATCTAAAGTAGTCTCATATGCAGTTCATTTCTCCTTCACTTCTTCATTGCAGTAAAAAATAAAAACCAAACCCCAAACTTTCAAAAGCAGCAACATAAAAAAAAAAAGCACATAAAAGTTGATTCAGATTATATCACATCCCTTCCTATTTACAGATTTTCTGCAGTAAAGAATCCACTATCACTGTTCCACCGCAATTAAAAGTCTTGGCCTTTTTAACCCTAAAACAGCCTTCAAGCATCATCCAAGTCTGGAAACATTTTCAAAACCCTCAGGAGCTTAACAGCAGCAGCATCGTATTCCAGACAATATCGCAAACGCCTCCCATGCAATTAAAGTGTATTAAAGAAAGTCTTGAAAAGCGCAGTTCCCCGATCCTCCTCTTCCTCACGACACCGCCGCCACCGGCTCCTGGGGCGCTACGTCAGCCTCTTTATCCTGCGGTTCTGCTTGTCAATATTCAGCGTCGCACGGTCTACGGAGGTAGTGATGGAATCGAGAGCTTCGTCCTGTCTCTCCAGCTCGGCTTCTGTCTCCAAGGCAAGGCCCTTCAGTTTCTTTAGTATCTGTCAGAAGAAAAGACTCAGAGCTTTCAGCGATTGACCAGCCGGTTCTTGGAGAAACGTAATAGACCCATGGCAATTAGTTATTTTATTGCTTTAAGTGACCAAATAACCTATTGGAGTCTGCCCTGAAGCATGCTGGTGAAAAGACAGAGGTCTTCCTCCTATAAACTGAATTGAGATGAACTAAATAATGAACCCAAGACCAGAAAAATCAAATCTGAACTGTTAGGGTTATATCGGGGCGGGGGGGGGAAGGAGAGAAATTAGAAGTAAAAATCAGTGTAAACATCAGCTTTTTGCTGGCTCTGTTATCATCTCCTTGGTATGTCTGCATCTTAGAGCAGAAGCTTGTCCTGAGATGTTGCGCACGGTGAGAGCCGACGCAGACGGAGAGCACAGCTGGCGCGAAGCCAGCAGGGCATCTCGTGGCTGAAGGCGAGGTTAGGCAGGGACCAGGGCAAAGGACAGAAAACACTGTTTTACTACAATCCACTGAAGAAAAAAGTGTCATTGGACGGAGCAGAAGGGGAAAAAAGTGAGACTTGGGCAAACCGAACAAATAATTTTCAAGGGACTGGAAGGTGGTGTGGTATGAACAGACATCAAGGCGGCCAAGAGGCCCAGGCTGTACCCAAGATGAGAAACAACAGATGCACTGGCTACGGCTCTATTCCGAGCTGCAAGCATTGCATTACGCATCAACCAGTTAACGCTACGCTTTGCGAATTACTGTTCGTACGTGGGACTGTAAGCAAACAACCTGAGCCACTCCAAGATTGCGCGGAGACCTATAGATACTGGCCCAAACAGGGCAGAAGCCTCTAAAGTGGAAGGAGAAACCAGGCTGATACATTCTTTAGGTTAGGAGACATCCCTAACGCTACCATACACTGATTTATGGGGCCTACTCGACTCTCATTTTCATCAGTTCGCACAACCAAGTCCAAAAGCAGAGATCCAAACAACACAAGAAAAATCTGTCTTAATTCCTTACCCTGTAACACTGGCTCCTTTCAGCAGCAGCCCAAGGCACGAGTTAGTATCGTTGCCTTTTCTTCCCTCTTGTGGCTATTCCCTTAATAAGCCTGGCTGCATGAACTGAAAGCACCTGCCTGACAGGGAAGCCTCAGCTGCCTCCCCTCGGATGTATCAGAGGGAGATCTGGAAGCCTACACGACCTGCTCCCTTAGGCACCCATGGATGGGTCTGTGAGGATATCCTCACACTGCCTGCTTAATAAGAGCAGTTTATCCAATCAACTGCAATAAGAGTCTCCATGAAAGCAAATTATCCCAGCACTATCCTACAACATCAACTGCTATAGTGCATCCAGGTAAAGCTGCCCGAACTGCAGCCCTTCTAACAAAATAAATCTGTAATCTGTGGCTTTTGCTAAAATAGGGGAAAAGAATTGTACTCTCTACATGTCTATTTTTTCATAACAACTGGCAAACTCTGCTTGTTTTCCTTTTAGAATATAAACAATCAGCCCCCAGAAAGCTGCTGTGAAACATCAGCAGCCCCTTTACCCACACGTGGGGCTGGATTCCACAGCAGTCCCATCGTCTGCAGCGCTGCGAGTTACTGGTTTGAGAAAAGCAGCAAGGAATATCAGATGTAGCTGGAATGGCAGGGGAATTATACGCAGGCAAAATGCTTTGACTAAAGCTGGACGTCAGCCACAGTAGTGAGATTTATCTCATAAAATATCTCTCAGCTCTTTCCATAAATCACAGGCAGCTAGAAATACAGCTGTGTGAATAACTGGTTTTGCAATTTGGCTGCCAAAGCGAAAATACAAAACAAACCATGGATCAAGCTTAATCTACCTTCTTCTGTTCTTACCAAAACTACAAGCTAAACCCCCTCTGTTTTTATCCCAAATGAAACACTTCAGGTTCTTTCACTGTAACAGGAAAGTGCGGCTGAACTCCCCAAACCGGAGGCGGTAGGCGTGTGTCGGCTACGCACCAAAAAAAAAATGACATGATCGGATCTCTCATGTGTGTGATTCAGGACATGGGTCTGAAATAAGGTCTCACCTCTCCTGAGGAAGTAACTTTACTACTTGGAAATGGGAAGTTCAGAGGCGGCTCTCCCGCAGCCCTTCCTCTGAGCTTCTGCTGCATATATTTTATATATACAGACATACATATAAATACCTAAAGTAGCCAGTGCTACATGAAATGACTCCTACCATTCGTAAAGTCACAGCATAATTAAGATTGAAAAAGACCTCTGAAGGTCTTCTGTTTCACTCCATCCAACTAAGAACAGAGCCAGCTTCAACGCTCAACTGAGAGAAGATCACAGGTTTCAGCCTCCACGCCAATAAACTTAATTCTTTTTACTAGTTTAAGAGAGGAAAGACCTCACTCCTTCAGTATATCCTAAAGGATGCCAGTGAAAGACACGTGCTTCATCATTTGCAGGTGATTTAAAGATGGTCCACACTGACATTCTTTCAGCAAGTTTACTAAAAACTTTTCTCCAAGAGCATCCCAAAATTTGTTTTCCAGCACAGCAGAACAAAAGCAGCAGCTGCCGACACTTTCTAGACCGTGGCCTGGCACACGACGGTCCCTCTGGCCATTCAACGCCTCCACCTTCTGCAGCAGCAAGGCACACGCTTTTAGAGGTTTATCACCACGCGCCCTTAGCAGCGTGGTAAGGCCGGCTCTCTGAGCCCCGTCCTCACCCAGCACGTCTCCATTTGCGAAATCTATTGAGGCGAGCGCGTAAGGTAAACGTGGTGACGTGCAGCGCAAGCCTCCCAGAGAGCTACGCAGCACAGCAGGGGCGGGCACGAGAGGATGCAGAAAGGAAGCAGGGACACTCCTCCCTCCCCACCTCTCCAAGGGGCACCCAATTTACTTGTAAATCAAAATCGTGCCCAAAAATGGCCCAGGTTTGCGATGAAAAACGGTTTATTTTCAGTTTCCAACCAGAATACTTTTGATAGGCTTTGCATTCATTAGAGCATACTTAATATTTAAAATACAGAAAGCGACACAACTGTTGAGAACAGAAAAGCTTTTAAAATACGAAAGCAGTAAAAATGGAAACTCATCCGGCTACAGGGCTCTGCTCAGTTCACCTGCCAATTAGGCTCTGCCTTGAAACGCAGCAAGCAGTGACGATGTGGTTCCTCACACATAAAAATAAGAGGCAAGCGGCTCACTTTCATCTGTTCTCTTTGCCTAAGAGAGTCTGGTAATAAATCCCTTAACCCTTTGTCTATCAGCATCTTCAACCGTTCAAGCCGAGTGCTGCTGCTCGATCCAATGGGACCTGAAATCATTAAGATGCTTTTCCAGCACAGCCCACAGAGCTCGCTGGAAAGAGTTACTGGTAGCTGAAGTCTGGCCAAAGCTGGTCACTATTTTTGCAAAGCAAAATGATGGCAAGATGTCTAGTTATCACTGCTCCAGTTCTGTCAGCTGCTCAGAGCAGCAGTGCCTTCTGTGCCAGCACGTAATTTGGATGGTGAACCAAGACATGAAACTCTATCCGTTACACAAAGCCAAACAGCAGGTACTGGCCCATCAAAGACGCGTTTTAAAGGCGCATTTCCTCAGGCCAATGCGGTCAATCTCACATTGAGACAGCCTCAGATTTATGCCACATATAATTTGGAAAGTCTGATTTGTCCTCGTGGCTCTGCCACAGATTTTCTGTGCAACTTCAGGCAAGTTACCTAATATTCCCACGCACAGAGTTCCTGCTGTTAAAAAACAAGGAAGGAAATTTGTTCTCCAAATCCGCCCTGTGTCAAGCGTTCAACTACAGCAGACTTCAGTCTTGCTGGGAGAAGAGGAATCCGTTCAAGATCTGTACCCCAAGCTCTTGTAGAGATTTGTTTAGTTCTTGTACAGACTGCGCAGCGCAGTTTAGGTCACGATTCATCTGCTCTATTTTATGTACCTGCGTAAGGAGGAGTCCAAGCACTGTCCACTCCTCTCTGCTTTGTCTCACGTGAGAGCCGAGCATCCAGCTTAGCTGGAGACAGTCACAACAGACACAAATGGAATGACGAGAGCCCACGGACCTGCTCTAAGCCCTAGTACTTTATCATTTTGCCACACCACCTGAAGATCTGAACGCTGAGCGTCAGGCACCGTACAGACGGTGTAACCTAAAGATCTTATAGTTTGGGTCCTGAGATGCCATCATAGTAATGCAATTTAGCTAAAGCTTGTGAAAGATAATCGACCATCTCGATACACTGAGTATCCAGCACTAAAAATAAGATACAGAAAGTGTCGCTGTGCAGGAAGTATTGCCAGCTGTAGCTTGAACTCCCTGAAATCCTCCCTGAGATCTGCTCCGTTATCCCTGCGCACTGAGCTCTGAGTGCTAAAGCAGAGCATGCACGACCAGAAATGGCTCCTGAACGTGGCTTCCCCAGCCAGATTCACCTGTTATTAGGAGACAAAGAACCGTCATTCGCAGGACTCTGAACTAGGGCGCGCACAGAGGCTTTGACAGTGATAACTTATCGTGAGTTCATATAGTGCTTCGCCTCTGCGCTGAACGTCTTGCAGGTGAGGAAGAAGAGGGGACAACACCAAAAATATTCCAATTCATAGTCCCATTATAAACTCAAACCCACAATAGGGATTAAATAGGGATTAAGCTGAGTGATTTTGCATCAAAAATATTAAGAGGCCTGTCTACATCCTCTCCTGCTGTGCCTGGAAATGGGCAGGGAGACAGTAGAGAGCAGAAACACCTTAAACCACTGCAACACGATTAGAGGACATTTGTCAACGCCTCGTGAGACAAAAATCTATGGATTTGTGTTGCTTTAACATGCTCCCTGTTTGGGATTGTCGCTATCAGCGCTTGCCCATAGCTTTGCAAAGCACAGACATTCTTTCTGCTTGATCCAGAGTTGTGTTTGGCGTACAAACACCCAAGCTCTACACCAGCCACTAGCAAAAGCGCTTCTGCTTGCTCGAGGAGATCAGGCTGCCTCTTGTGGCACAAGGCTTCTGAGCACAGAACAGACTGGAACGGGCAAGTTTGACAGGACAGCAGGTCCTTCGTGTCTGAGGCACACAAAAGCAGACAAATTCTAAAGCATCTGCATTTTTGAGCCAGTGGCTATTCAGACAGTACGGAAGGGTCACCGTTCACTATCTTATTTGTAGTGGCTGATTTGTCCCATTATTTCTTCTTGGACTGATGTTATTTACTTTCTCAGGGAGTACTAAGCACTCATGGTGCCACTAACATGATAAAAAATACCCAAGCACCTCCACAGGCTTAACTACCACCTTTTATTTTTGTACCATTAAATACTAAAGTTACACTCCAGCAAACACAAAGCATTAGTTGTGAGGACCTCAGCTCCCTCCCCTTATTGTGCCTTCCAAAAGATAAATCCGGGGCACGGTCATTACACATGTCTGTTAATATCTGTTTTCTGTTCATCGCTATAGGCCATGGAACAAGGCCATCCCATGAGCAAACTTGGTATTTAGCACTTGGAATGGACGGTCCCTCAACAAAACGCTTTTTCTCTGACCTAAAGGTTGTGATTTCCTGAGACGAGGGCATGATAAAAGGGTAAATGAACACTGAAGAGACTCTGAAAGTAGTAAAGGACTGAAACGGAGCCACCAAGACTCGAGAAGACATCGAGGAAGAAAACATCACAGAGATATACACCAGGATGTGTTTTTTTTCCCAGATGTTACAGAATTAACTTCTTTAATACTACCTCTGTCCTCACGGCATACGCAATCTGCAGACGGGAAATATCAGGGCAACATGTCTTTGGCTGGAACGGTTTTGGAAATTAGAAAGCACTGGTTTGGCAAAAGAAATTCCAATTCAGTGAATTCTCCCCCCTCGACCACAGCCCTTAAGGTAATGTTATCATATCCCCTCCCACAGCTGGGGCCACTATGTCAGCCACAGCGAGCAGAGCTCAGCCAGAGGAACTTCGTAGGCTTTTCTCCATCACGATAGCACAGCTAAGGAACACAGCTCACATTGCCACAAGCTCTTGCGTTATTTAATATAAACGTCCCTTCATGAAGTCCTGGGGAGGTCCTTTGCTCAGGCACCCAATCACAACTGCAGACGCTCAGGGTTTCCAGCTCTAATGGAAGGAATTTGGTATCATTCAACAATTCCTGTTGCAAAACATCTATTGTTATCACTGCAAGTAACTTGCTTTTGAGGAGAGAGGAAAAGCAACAACTATTTGTTCACCACAAATTCCTCTTACTTCTCCGACTTCAAAAGTTCTGCTGGACTTACCCACACCACAAGTAAGGAGGGGGCCAGAGCCCAGCTCTTCTGGGCTTCGTGATCTTGTTTTTTAAAAAAAACAAGTGCTTGCATTACAGAATAAAAGATCATAATCCTCAAGAGAGGAAAATGCTCAGAAAAATGCTGCAGTTCTCAACGTAAGAACCTCAAACACCTTTAATTCATTCATGGAAGTCTGATGCCATGAGTATTGTTGTCTTTAGTGCACGTTAATGCTTTACACTTGTAACTGTTTTCCCCCTTTACCCTCTAAATGCTTTGCAAATGTGATTAACCATCACCCTGCTCACTCCCAAAGCGGATGCCGAACGGAAGCGGTGCAAAGAAGCTCTCTGGGAGCAACTGCATCAGTGACAGACGAGCCCTTGCTGCAGGCTAAAACACGGACTATGCCTGCTGCCCGTTGAGGAGACACCTCTGGAGAAAAAAGGAGAAGGCAGCAGGCTCCACCTCAGTGAGGAGCACCCTACAACCTAGCTCACAACTGACTGCTTAAGGTCACGCAGCTGGAAATGAGACAAAGCTCCTGGTTCCCTGCCCTGCTTTCTATTTATGGACTTAACCCACTTCTCAATTATAAAATGACTGAATATGGCAAATATAACCTTAGATAAAGGCTTGACATACCTTGGATAAGCATTAGACGTCCTGCTCAGATGTAGCTGCAAGATTTTCACCTCGGTGCTTCCAGGGGTTCAATACTTGCAAGGCTTTGTATGGCGTTTACCGCAATGCTGCCCTTGAGCCCCGTCAGAATAAATCCCCAACCTCCAAACCTTTTAAATCTGCTTTTACCGGTAGGAACTGCCCCCTTCAAACATGCCTTCCTTCACTTCCACACCTTCACACTTCCCCTCTAAACCTCACCACGTTCTCTCCTAACAGAACCGAAAGATCCTGAGCTATTTCACTCTGTTTTACACTTCAGAGCAATGAGAAAAAGCAGTGCTTGGACAACTCTCGGAGCAGCTGGAGAGAGACACCAGTCTATGCAAGACAAGAGGCTTCATTCCCAATTCGCAAGACGCGTTGGAAGATGCCGAACTCCCCGCCCTGTGTTTCCTCCGCTTCTCCAGTCACAGCCAACAAAGGTTGGTGTTCAGCTGTCAAGAACTGGCCCTGGGGAAGCAGTTCTCAAGAGACCCTTTTTTGAAAGGCGTAGCAAAACGCGCCTTCAATCGTCGTCCACGACCAACAAACCTTCATACCGTATTTAGCTTTTTTTGGCCTGGCTACAAATCAGGATTGCAGTGCTGAAAAGCGACATTTAAGGAACAACTCGCCCTTCTGAATACATAAAAGCTGTACAAAGTGTACACGTGCATGAATGAGAGATTGCTGCTACTTGTACAACTACAACTGAGAAGTCTCCCCTAAAATCTTCCAAAGAGTCAACACCACTTCAGAAAATGCCTTTTTTTTTTTTTTAATAAAATGATATTTCATGAAGATAAGCTCTTTAAAAGATGAGAAAAGGGAGAACGATTCAATGGTGGACAGTCCATTCTGTTTTTGAAAAAGCTCAAATAAGATATTTCAGTCAAAAGATCTTGACTATATTTTGGTTACAGAAGCAATTTTTAGTCTAAAACTGTGTATTTACCTGGTGATTCTTAGTAAAGGAGAAGGAAGAGGAATTTTATCGGAATTGTGGCATGTACCTTAAAATTATTAATGACTGGAAGGATGATTAAAGAGGCCTGACTCTCGGCGAACAGGTGCTGAGCAATTATTGGGAAAAAAATCAGGCCAATTCATGGCATTCAGGCCCCCTCCCCACTCACCCCCACCCACCAGCTCACCCCAGCCCATTAACTGGCTTAAAAATTCTGGCTTGATGTGGTATAAATAAATACGAGAATTATCTTCTGAGTTCTAGTTAATCTTGAAAGTGTTTTCTTTTAAATAACACCAGCGATCTAACACTGCTTCTAGTTCACCATCCAGCACAGAGAATTTCAGCAATTTCTGAAATTAACCTTCTGCAAAGGTTAAACTCTCACCCCACTGTCTTTCGGTTAATTTTAATACATAGAATGTTTGGGTTTTTTTTCTTGCAATAAGTTGTCATTTTTAGCCCCTCAAGTCACTACTAAGAGCTGGTGACTCTCAAACGCACTCCAGCTAACTGAGGCTGCTGAATGCTAATTCTCAACTGTAAAATAAAAGAACGGGGCTAGAAAGCTGCAGGTTTGGCTAAGAGGCAGTAGAATTAGCAGAAAATTCACATGACGCTTTCACCAGCCTACAGATGGAATACTAAAGATAATAAGATACTAGAGGGGAATAAAAAAATATATCAAGAATGAAGTTTAATCTTCAACCACATTTTCTGGTGTGGCTGTGATCATCACCAGTAAACCTATTTTAATGGAAAACCCACTAAAACCATACTCCGTTGCCCTTCCAGTTAGTTCACGGTTTCAGATCAACCAAATACTACAAGGAGGGATTAGGAATTCTTCACTAGAAGGTCTGAACATCAGCTGTGAGAGAAATTCCTTAAAAAGCCATTTAGAGGAACAGTATCAGGCTGGATTACTTTAAATAAATATTTTTTCCTAGTAAAATCTCCAACTTATTTCCCCTTTATTAATTTGCTGGACTGCATACTTATTTCCCAACTACAAGGTCTCTCTGTGTGTTTATAAAACATTTTGTTCAGTTTTGTGGATGTTTCTGAAATAGAACTGCTAGTCCTTACTAAAAAGAGTAAAATAGCATAGGGAAAACACAAGAAAGCTGAAGATGATTTAATTGTTAAGCTTCTTTATCTTCAGAAAAAACAGTTTTTTCTGTTGATAGAAAAAGACTTAAGGATTTTCCTTGTGTTATAACCCTATCACTTAATAGATTTTGCTGATAATCTCTGATTTGTTCAAAATAGTTAAAAACAAATACAAAGTTATCAGTGTATTTTAATCACAGGTTTGATTAACTAGTTTTTAAAATATGCTCATTTTAATTTAGAGAGAGGAATATTTTGATAAGGACGATGACCATGTTTCTGATGAGGAAAATGCATGTTATTAAGGAAAAAGAGGGAGTGAAACAACTATTATCAAAGTTATCTCAACTTATACCTGTTTAAGCTCTTTTGCTTCTTCCTGGGAGATCTTCTCTTGCTTTTGCAGCTGAACCTGGTCATTGTCCATGCTGCCTCCGCCGCCCACTGGAGAGCTGGGCTGCACCACTCCTCCCAGGAGCCCTGTAGCTGCAAGAGAAATTCCCATGGTCAGCCTGTACCGGAGGGGAAAATTAGTGCTAGTATCAAACTGGCTGACCTTTGTTTTGGTCCACAGCAGTCTGCGAGGGGACAAGCGCACTGGGAGCAGCCTAACCCAACCTTGGCCGTTAAGCCATGTTCTTCTAGAAAGGATTTGAGTTGGATTTTGTACAACGCCTGACCTGGAGGTGACCAGGCTGCCAAGAGATGACTTATTAAAGGCAACATTTGGAGAATGGGTTCATTTTGGACTATGGGGATTCATCTGAACAGAGCGCAAAGCAGCAGCGACACACTCCCAATCACATAAACGAGGATTCTCCACCTGCTGCTTCTTCTCTCTTTAATCTTTTTAATTAAAGAATTTAAAAGTGATGGATCGGGGACAGAGCCCAAGAGTCAAGTCAGCAAACCTCTGAAACAGAAGGGCAATACTGACGCTAACAGCCACCCCCAGCTAGGCAGCGTGGACGCAATCCCTCGTGTAACACGCCACCTGTCCTTTATTTAAGGCATCAGCTCTTATTGCACTATCTGATACTACCCAGTAGGGTAGCAGGGACGTGCTGTGAGGAAAGGTTGTTATTTCTGATGCAGATGGGTGCTAAACACCCGAGACACACATCTTGGCTCCTTTAGGTGCTTCAAACATCTCCAAAGCTCTCCCACTTAAAGGGGTACCAAAAAGGGAGCTAACGCTACCGCCGCCACCTGCGAGCACATGGCTTGACCCAGCACAGGAGGATGACAGCAGCTCTTCTGTACGTCAGGACAGAAAGCACGTTAGATGCCAGAGCTCGCGGCCGCGTCGGAGAGCTGGTGCCCAGCTGGCTGGCCAACTGACGGTGTACACCCGACCGCTTTGGATAGCGTTACTTCCCCGTGAAAAGGGAGACAAAAGCTAAACCAAAAGTACCAAAGCCTAAATCCCTCTCAAGTAATTACTGCACACTCATAATCCCTGGAATTATTCTGTTATCAGCCTGAGAGTCACTGGACTCAGATACCGTCAAGGTTTAAGACAAGCAAGTCATTCACTGTACTAGTGTTACCCTGTGCAAATGCACCTTGTATTCGGAGGGCCTAAGAACCAGGCACTGAAAAACGCTGCTTATGGTAAATTACTGTCATGGTCCCCCTCGGAGGACAAAGCGGCGAGGGAATGACAGACCTTCCCATGGCAGCAAACAGCCAGCCGAGATTCTTTGGGTTTCTTATCAGCCGAGTGTCACCATATGCTAATTATTTCATTAAAACCAAGAAATCTATCCATTTCACTCCATTAATCTCACTGAGGACAGGAACAGGAGGCGGATGTGACAAAGGCACACAAAGGAATGGGATGAGGAAGGAGATCTGGCATCGCCCATAAATTTTCTAGTTTAAAAAAAGGGAGAGAATTGAATAGAAAGGCAGAAACATTTTAAAAGCAATTTTGTTCTGTTTGTGTTACACCCAGTCGGACTGTGAGACTCGCTGCCACCATGTGAGGACGAGAAGCTACCAAACCTCTGAATAAAGTGCTTGAAACTCATGAGAACATTTGGTCACAAGGGTAAGCAGGAAAAATCCAGCAGCCTGGAGAGGGATGAGACACTGAGAATGCCAGTCTTCAGCTATAGGACTGAGACAGTGCTACCCTAGACTGTTATACTGCAGACCCACTGGAGGATTTCTTGTGCTCTTTAATTCCGGGTAGCTGCTATCAGCCATTATTGATGACGTTATTGGCAAGGAAAGCACAGGCTTGATCCAGCACAGAAGAACCTCTCTGTTACAAAACAAACCTCTCTGCTCTGTCCTGAGCACTTAAACACCCGTGCGGCTTGATCCAAAAAAATACAGTCAGAAAAGACATGCAAAGCAGCTAAAAATACTTTCAGATAATCTGGTGTGTCTAAAACTCTTCACGAATTCCTCTTCTAGGTGGAATCAAGCCAAAACTCTTAGGAAAGACGAGGGGGTTTTGTATTTACTTATATAAATGTACAATATGCACAACTTTAAGGCAGGACGAGTATAAACAGACAGGATGCAGATGAGACTATGACAGTTGTGGAAATGTTCGCGTCTCTGGGCTGCACCACTGAGGGCAAAGAACGCTACGAGACAGTTCACCGAGACAGATGTACCTCCGCTGCAAGGATATTTCACCTGTAAGTCTCTGAATCAACATTTGCTATCTGAAAATACACACATATATTTTATGTGTACACAAAGGCAGGCATGCATAACATAGACTTTTTCTTCTTTTCCCCTGCTTTTAGGGAAAAAAAAAAAAAAGGAAAAAAATTAAAAATCAGTATTTCCACCATGTGAGCAGCCATGGAAAAAACCCAGCGGGTAAAAGGCAGTCCGTGACTGCCATCTTGTGACAGAAGGCGGATGGCGACACACTCCAGGGAAGGAACAAACAAGGGTTTTGGTGGAGCTGGAGAAGTCAGGATTTCCATAACCTCCAGTTTTCTTTACTGACATTTCCAAATTAAACAGTCAAAATGCAGGTGGGGGTAGGAGAGCAATATCCTTGACTCACTGACTCAGATGCAAACAGAGCAGAGCAGTGGGAAATTAAGCACAGTAGAGCTGTATAACCAATTATTTTATGTAACCAGCCTTAAGACCATCAGGAACTGAACACCAATTTGCTGGAATAACTCCGTGCTTAAGAAACCAGCAGGTTGTTTTTCCTCTAAGTTGTTGTGCTGACATTTTAGTGCCAGATGCCCAAGACTTACTTCCTTAAAAATTAACAAGCTTTTCCAAGCTATGGCCCTTGATGACTCGTCAACAAGAGGACGTTATCCTCCCTGCTGAAGTCCAGTTTTAGCTTGGTGCACAGAAATAGGTTCATCTATTGTTTTACTGTACCATTTTTCTACTCTTTTTTAACATACTGGCAATAAATCCATCCACCAATTTGCTCTTTTGTCACTAACAATTAGGAAAAAAAGATAATTTGGACACGTTGATAGAAGTAAATTCCTAACAGGCAAAAATTCACCAGCTCTGCAGATGAATCCAGGGTTGGATTACTAAAACAAATGAAAAAAAATAACCCTCCCCAGGATTTTAGAAGAAGTAATAGTAGTAAGGAATGTTATTCGTATTGTTGTGAAAGGGTTTCTGTCTCCACTGTGTCTTCTTAAAACAATTAAAGTATGCATCCACCTAATGTGAGACCTAAAATCTACTAAACCCAAACACCTGAACTTCTCAAGTAACAAAATTCTATTTTTTAAGACACAAAAATTAACATGATGTTTATCCGATGTGTTATTTAAAAACTTGCTGGACTGGATATTTGTTTTAAACTTTCTACAATCAGCTGAACGACAGGTTTAATATAAATATGCTTCCAGCTACAAACTGCCGAAGGAAAAATAGCAATGACAGAGGACTCCGAGGCATGCAGCGAGGAGAGAAGAATGGATTTCTAATGACCCCTGCCCACAGAGTGGCACAATACCACATTGGTGACCACCGGAAAACAAATGACATTGTAGTTAAAACATGGGCCGGTAGCTGAAACTCAAATTAAGTTAATCCTTTCACAAAGCAGTGTGGAGTTAGTGACAACACCAGCTGAGAGCACAATGTTAAAGAGGGCTTGGCATGTTCCAGCTGTCGGGCTCCTAAGGGACACTCAGCCTCAAGCATCTGCAGTCACCGGTTTTGCTAATGCTGTTGGGAGAAAGTAAATCCAACTAGGCTACAACAGGGCTGCACGCTTCCGGCATCTCCACCCTCTCGCTCTCGGCAAGAAGGTCTAAAGTCACCTAGCAGTTATGTCTTGCATTTTATCATCAGCACGGTCTCACTGTTGGGGCAGGGGGGAGCAGATTTGCCTTGTAAATATTATACACTGTTTTGAGTTTGAAAACGACTTGGAAACTTTTGGTGCAAGCGTTACTGCTTAGAGATGCGTTGCTTTGTCCGTCACATACCTGCTTGCCAAATGGAGGCCCCCAAATCCACCTGAGGAGACTTCCTGGCACCAACAAATCCTAGGGCATCTTCTAAAAACTGTATCTTCTTGCTAAACTGCATCTCCAAGATGGGAATTGCTTCTGGCATCTTTGCTGACAAGAGCCGGTAAGAGGTGTCGGGCTTCCCAATAAACCTCTGACGGACGCTGATTTCGTATGGCGTATGAACTCTGATATCATCTACATCCTTTGATTCAAACCGGTGAATGACCTGAGAATTGCAGTCACTGATTTCCAGGCCAGAAGCAAAGAGCGTGAGTTTTCCTGGCTTGACATTTGAGTCTGTTCTGTGGGTGATAATAACTGGAATTCTAATTATGATTCCTTCCTGGTTCTTCGAATCGGAAACTGTGGCAGTTTCCTTTGGCTTGGTTTCCAATGGCGCTTTCCAGAGCTTGCTGCTAAACGGCCACCAAGAAGGAGATTCGAGCTCCGTCAACAACCTAGTGGAGAAACGAGAGTGTTAGAAGAGGGGAAGCCAGCAGGAGGGTAGTGCTACCCCACCAGTTCAAAGCAAATTACCACAGACACAAAGATTTCTTAATACTGCATCCAGCCCTCTTGTTATTTAGCTCCCTGAACCTATGTACAGCCTTACCAGGAGCCATCCATTTTAAAATCCAGCTTTTCTTCATTTGCTAACACGTTGGAAAGCGGTCCCAGAATCTCACTGTTCTGTGAGAAATCCAACTTCCGACTGGATTTAGCCAGGCAAATTTACACCCATCTGTTCTTCAGCTAACACTGCCTTTTACCTCAATGTTTCCACCCTTGGCCTTCACCATCACTGCCGTTTTCTACTCCTTTATACCTCAGCCCCACAGTCTGATGCCACCTTTTGCTTTGCCCCCAACTCCCGAATTCCCATTGCCAGTTAAAACACTAAGAGCGCAAGGCTGAGGCTGAAAAGCCCAGCAGAGAATGCCCACTAGTGTCCAGCGTCTGCCTGACCATCAGTGTTGGTGTAGCTCCTGAAGGAGACAGGCCTCCTTGCTGGTAAACTCATGCCTTAGCTTAAAGAGAACCAGACTCACTTTATGGAGGAATTAAGCAGCTGCTCCCAAGGAAGACCACTGCACAGCCAGAACTAAGGCAGGGAGTCAAGCCCCTTATTTCTACACAAGATGCACTGAAGCAGGCACTAAGTTTATCAGCTGTAGGCAAGAAAGATGTAACACACTGTTAGGAAGAATCAGTCATATGGAGGACACGATCCTTCGGTTGTATTTTGTCCCATTCCCCTTTTCTGGGGTCCTCTCCCAAGAAAGGATCACTATCACAGGTCTCTTTGGGTCTAAGCCTCACCAGGACTCTTTCCACCAAAAAAAAAGGGGGGGAATGAGAGGCAAGGTGATGGTTTTGGTTTGATTTTCCATGTGCTGTGCTGCCTGTTAGCATCCCTCTCCAGGTCTAGAGAGGAGCTAGAGGCAGAGCCACAGTCAGCACCTATGATGCTCCGTTTCTCCCACTCTCCTCTCATGCCCTGCCTGTCACCCAAACCCATCCTGCTAGCAGAGGATCCTGTATTTCAGGATGACTCAGCCTCGGTGGCTGGAAAGAAATTCAGGAGCCAACAGTAACTTCATATCCCCCTGCTCCCTCCCAGTGTTCAACCAGCTGCCTCCTCTCTCTCCCACCAGCAGCCCCTGGTACCCACTTCACATCTGATCCAGAGTGGCTCGTCTCCAGTTGCAGGCAAGCGTAGGAAGAGGCAAGTCAACCCTCTGGGATGAATCCACTGCTCAAATAACCCTAGCCAGTCCCCACTGGAAAACTGCAGTGAGCTGGCTGGAAGCACCCCACAAACCAAACCAGCCTGCAGGCCACTAGCCTGACCAGGGTGGTTTCGATGGAGAATTCTCAGCCCACCCACCAGTCACTGAGCAGAACCATCTCTGGAGGCACAACTGGATTCTTGATTAACTAACGGGAGGGAAGAGGTTCTTTTTAAAACGAACAACAAAAAAAAAGCTCTAAGGAATTGCAACCCAGATGGAAACTGTGTCCACCCTACCCCATAAACACCTTAAAGACTACCCAGTGGTTAGGCATGTGCCACGGCCATGGTAGCTGGAGTAGGTGCCTCTAATGAAGCCAGATGACATGTAATAAAATCTTTAGAGACACACTTTCCTCTTATTGATGCTACAAAAGACTATTTACTGACTGAAATCCTAGAGGTGCAAGACTTACAGGACCAAAATATAAAGTACTACTGCTTCATCGCTGTTTAGGAGAGCCAGCTTGATTTAATTTGCTTTTAAGTTTATTGTAGAAAGGTACCACCTGATAAAAATATGCATCACAGCAATGCTGCTCTCAAGATGCTTTTTGTAATGATTTCTTTTCCATGAGCGAATCAGTGTGTGTCTACAGAAGACTTTGCAATTTTAAAATCCTGTTTAATTTGGCTGCAAAGACTAATCTGAAAGAGGAAGCTGTAACTGACCATGCTTTGTTTACTAGCCATCAAAGTTCTGCACTGGCTTCAAAACAGACCTACTTAAAAGAAATTCATCTGCTAGGAAAAGCAGAAAAAGTCATTTTGGGAGTCAACCACTGAACTCATGGATAGCGGAGGCAGAATGAATTGTTCCAAGAACCTACTCCTAACTAAAGCATGAACATCAGATATTTATGTAGATAGCATGCGACATGAGTAATGGGTCTGGAGCTCTCTGCTGCCCTCTGAAAACACTGCGACACTCCAAGACAGACCAAAGGACATGTAACAAAGTTCTACAATAACAGAATTTGAAGTGGCACAGCGTCACAGATTTAGGGCTGACTTCTGAAACTATGAGGTTCAACTTAAGTTCAACACAGAGGACTGACAAAGCCCTAGGCTCTGCTAGCACACACCATCTTCCAAATTAAAAGCCATGCCCTAACCTACCTGTTAGCTGTAACTAAACAGGAACACATGACCTGACCTCATTTCTGCAGAATGCAAGCACATTTTCTGCCCTCTTGGTGTATGAAAGTTACAAGGTACTTCAGGGCAACAACAGTTTATGCCTGTGTCTTAACCTATGAAAAGTCATTAAATTCCTACAATATGGGTTCGCTTCATCAATCCACCGTGAGAAAAGCATGTGCGTTCACTTACTGAAAAGCAGCTGCAATGTCACAAGTCTGAAGCTCCGTTTACACTGTGGTAACTCACTCTGGATAGCTTTGAGCCTTAATTTTTATAACTTTATCCCTTCACTCATCTCCTCCCCTCTTTCCCCGGGGACTGACATCCTGGCTGTGCAATGTCTGATTTACAGTCAAGATTTTTCTGCTGCACAGCCCTAACAAAGGCTCCAGCCAACTTCTCTGGCCTTCCACGGAGGAGTCACCCCTCTGTATCAAGAAACTATATGCCCGGTCCTTATATACAAATGAAAATTTGCAACCAGAGTACCTTGTCCTCTAATAGTAATATATTAAAAAGAAACCAGTGAATCTGGTTTTCTGTTTATTTTTGGTCGTTGAACATCTGCTAGTGCGTAAGACTCAGCGCTGCTTATCTGCATGTGGGTCTACTGAAGGCAGCTGTATATACCCTGGCATACACAAGAACAGGATTAATAAGCAAAAACACCCCCCCCAAACAGGCAAGATAAAGTTAATCAAAGTTTTAAACATGGGAAAGTAGATAAAGGGGCCTGGTTCTTTTTATGACAGACACCAGCACCAAACTGGTGTTGCTCACATAACCTTGAATTAGCAGACACAAGTTTGTTACTAGAGTTTCCTTCTGCACGAGATTGGCCATATATGCAAAATAGTCCTGCATGATACTACCCGTGTAGTTACTTCTCATCAAGTTTCTAAAGAAAGCAAGAGCCAAAGAGCCTTAATAGACATTAGCATATTTACCTATGGTAAGAGTTCGAGTTACCTAATATGTAACAATCAAATGAGCTTCAATCATGGTCTTCCCCATTTTCTACGTTGGTTTAGGAAATGGAGAAATATGTCATCAGTTTAAGAGAAGACTTTGGGCAGGGAGGGGGGAAGCAGATTTATGAGAAACACACACACACACACACACACACACACAAACTATGCGAGAAAACTAAGTGTTTTCAAAAAGTCTAGAGCAATTAAAACACAGTTTTGCTAATGGCTTCTGGCTTTTTGCTCGTGGGGTCCACTTTTGGGCCCCCCAGTTCAAGGACAGGGAACTGCTGGAGCAAGACCAGCGCAGAACTGCCAAGGGGATCAGGGGCTGGAGCATCTCCCTTGGGAGGAAAGGCTGAGAGACCTGGGCTTGTTCAGCCTGGAGAAGAGAAGGCTGACGGGGGATCTCATCAATGCTTATAAATATCTGAAGGGCGGGTGTCAGGGGGATGGGGCCGGGCTCTTTTCAGCCGTGCCCAACGCCAGGCCAAGGGGCAACGGGCACAAGCTGGAACACGGGAAGTTCCCCCTGAACATGAGGACAAACCCCTTCCCTGTGCGGGTGCCAGAGCAGGGGCACAGGCTGCCCAGAGAGGCTGTGGGGTCCCTTCCCTGGAGACATTCACACCCCACCTGGACGCGGCCCTGTGCCCCTGCTCTGGGGGTGCCTGCTCATGCAGGGGGTGGGACGGGATGAGCTCCAGAGGGCCCTGCCAACCGCCACCACTCTGTGATTCTGGGCTGTGTTTTAGCCTGCGAGCAAGCTGGCCAAACTCTTCATACTGTAGATAAAGTGGAACCTCAGCTAACATTTTGTCAATGCCTTCCCTTATTTTTCCATTTTTACATCAAAGCATCCAGCTCTTCAGATTCATGAGGACAAATAATACCTCCCAGTGCAACTTAACCCAAAACAAAACCCTCTTCCAAAAACAATGAGCAGGTATTTATTTTCCTACTCATTGTTTATTGCTACAGAACTTTAAAAGCTATTGCTGAAGCTTTCAGTTATCTTGGCTTTTCATTAAAGGGTATGGAGAATATCACCAGAATCGTTGTGAAACGAACACTTTCTTTTAGACATGATATCCGTCTAAAAACAGATGCTTCTTCCAAAAACAACTAGTTTGAACTTTATTGTGTTTGTTTCTTCATGCAGGTGTCAGAGCTTCCACAAAGACACTCGGAGCTGACTATCTTCAAACATTACAATACTACTCTTAACCTTATTGTCTGTTTTGGACTGCTGTCGAATCCAACTTGCAGTATTCAAAGTGAATTTCTCTGTGCTGTTTTGTATGTTAATCATTAAACAGTAAAGTCATAACGTTCTGATTAAGGCACCAACCATTTACTATTCACTCCGAGTTCTGCAACAGCTGAAGTTAAGCAACATCTCAAGCGTGCTCCAAATCTATTATTTCAGTTGTCTAAAGGCACCACTTGGTGGCTAATTTTTTTTAATACGCTGGTGTAAGTGCCTGATTGAGAGTACCACAAATAGCCTAGTACTGTCTCTCCGGTTCTTGCACCACCAGACTCTGCAGACAAAGCTCAGCAGTTCAGCGTTGCTCAGCACTGCTCATTTTTTCCTCAAAATGTATTTATTCCACCTAGGCCTAAAGGCAGGGAGTATTCCATGTAAGGTTAAAAGCAGTGCAGTTTTATAGCACAAATAAGGGAGCACTGTTTCTACATCCACTTCCCTGACTACATCCACACCATGGACCCATTCCTCACTGCTGTGTGTAGCTGGGAAGTAAATTCATGTGAAGTAAAGGGCAAACAGAAAGCCCTCAACTACACACGCTTTGTAGACAAAAAGAAGCTTCAAAAGCTGCCTTTCATGTGCAGAGAAAGGAGTACAATCTCCTTAAGTAAAGATTAACTTGCACCTGTCTCCTGATAACTCTAGGAAACCGTCTCCAAATCAGCAGCCCACCTGCCATATTCAGCATTTCCTTTGAAAAGAAACAGAAAAGCAGAACTCTTGTCATGTTTGCTGTAGAGCAGCAAAACAAGCTGGTCCAGGACTGGCAAAATTAACTCAACTTCCAGTATTTTTTCATTTATGCATATTCTAGGACATCTAATAAAAATGTGAATTCCATTCCTTCAGTGAGGACACCAATTTGCATCCCCTTCCCCTAACTGGTTGCCTATTCTCTCAAAACTTACAGGTTGTTAGCATTTTGGAGACCTCTACCATTTCCACCAGTTGTGGCTGAAATTCATAAGGCCTTGAAAAGTTATTTGAAGGAGAGAGGACAGGTGTATATATACACACACACACATATATACACACACACACACATACGTATCTATAAATATACAAACAACTTCACCAGGGTGAAAACATGTTGCCCAGAAAGGAAGACAGAACTATAAAAACATCTTATAACAAGAGCTGGGCCATCACAGGCTTAAACTTTCAGTGAAAGTCAACAGTTCAGTTTCCTTAAGACCTCTGTGGATCTGCCCCACAAATTTCAGGCCTAAATAATACCACCCCACAACCACCGCTTAGCTCAGAGGATGCTACAGTACCGTACCTGTCTGCTACATCCATATCCCCTTCGATCTTGTTGAGTCCCCTCATGATGTTATCGAACTGCTCGCCCTGGTAATGCAGGACTTTTGCCGTGTCCTCCAGTCGTTTCTGCGACCCAGTCAATAACCCGGTCAGTTCTTTTCCCTTTGTCGATTGCAAAGCTGCTGCTTCTGCTCCTGCGCCTTCACTTGACAGCAACTGCTCCCTCCAGAAGTGCTCGAGGATGTTGAATACCACATTTCTGTTGGGTTGCAGAGAACTGAACCAGTGCTTGGTGTTCTTCTCTAAGATGGTAAGGGAGCTGAAGATTAAATTTGAAGATTCCTTCTTGATCTCACTGATACTAGAAAGATGGAAGTTGACCAAAAGCTCCCCAGTCTTGTCAGCTGTAAATTTGATCGCCACGGGAGTCAGTGAGAGTCTGCCAGACACCCATTGTTTGCTGGTGTCCAAGTAGTAAGAACAAGGCCAGCTATGGATACGGATGTCTTCGTTCATCAGCTCGCCGTTCAGATCCTCTTCTACAAGAGCAACGCTCTCAAAGCCAGAAGGAGAAACTAGAGTAAAAGAGAAGAAAAAAAAAAATGCCAGAATCCTTAGCAATGTATAAAAGCCGATGTTACAAACACTCCTAAGTAATTATCCCCACCCACAGCTGGCTTCCAGGACTTTCCCTGTAACCTTTCAGGTGTGCGCCAAAGACAGATTTGGAAATAGGTACAGATGGGTTATAAAAATTGGTAATTATTCCTACACATCCAAATATTTCCTTCAGAAAGACTCACCCTTTCTCAAGGAGACCATCAGTATTACTGCCCACTCCGTAACAGCGCTACTTCCCCTGTTTAGAATGTTCTCATCATGTTCCAGCATGTGATTTACCAGAGCATAAACTTCAAATTACTATTCAAATGACATTTAGTACCTGCTGCGCTGTTTTTGATGGGGAGGTGCTTTATAATTAGATTAGTCTGTATGTTCACATGCATATGTTCATATTTTTGGGTGGAGGGGAACTTACGAAAAGCAGAAGCATGAAAAACTTTTACGAACTTCTCTGAGTCTCTCACATACCCCTTTTTACTGGAGGGTGATCGTGTAAAAAATTTTCCATTCCCCACCTCATCATCAGAAGCAGGTTCCCACAGACCAACAGGTACTGAAGAAAATCCAGAATATACCAAAATGTGAGCTCATCAATACCTATCTACAACAATCACAATAAATAACTGGTCCTTCCCCTTCCACTCTGATATCTCAACATCCAGGTACGTTACGAGCACGCCCGGAATGTCTATCCAACGTATTCAACAGCGCAGGTGAAACCAAAATCACCGCTGACCAGAACTCACAGTTGTTAAAGAGCAGAAACACCGAGCCACAAATGGATAAATATTCTTCAGAAATCGCGACTATCTCAGACCACCACTCTTGGTCTCAGGACACCTGCAAAAATACCTACCTTACAAAACTCAAGTGGATAACAGAACTTCTGGTAGAACAATGCGGCCAAAATAAACCCCCACAAAAATCTGTAGTTTTTGTTCTGTGAAATATTCGTTGTTTCTCGGTTACTCTGAAATACGTTTGGAAATAGGAGTTTGGGAAGGACTGAAACCACTTAGCGCACGGTTGGGAAAACCCTGACTGACCCCAGTGGAAGTTAAGATGAAAAAGATGCCACAGTGGTATTGGAAGATGTGCCGCTGGCCTGGCATGCAGAGCAACTCCGCACAGGCGGCAGCGGGGCGAGTGGCACCAGAACCGGCAGAGGCTTAAAAGCCAGCAGAACTGAGGTGTTCAAAACACGTGCAGGCGTGGCATTTCAGGGCATGGTTTAGGAGACATGGTAGTGTTGGGTTGGGGGTTGGACTTGATCATCCTCGAGGTCTTTTCCAACCTTTATGATCCTATGATTCTATGACTCTGCTCAGTGTGAAGGGACACAATGTTCAGAGCAACAGTGATTTCACTGCACCTCTGTGACAGGCCGTGTTTCCCTGGATCCCATGATGATATTTGATGACATAATATTAATCCTTTAAGATTTGCTCACCGGTATCCGGAATCCCAGCCAGAAAACAAGGAGCTGTCGCACGCCTCAGGCCTGGCTTGCTTACATCAGAACAAGCTCAAATTTGGAATGGTAAATTAAATTAAACATCTCTGGAGTGGCGTCTCTCCCCACCTCCAAAGAGGCTTCTTGCACCCAAGGGTCAGATTGGTTCCTGTAAGATTTCCTTCATAACGCTACAGTTTTCAGCACGAGCACTGAAGACCAATTACGTTCCACAACTAAGTTCTTTGTCAACACCCAATACATTATCTAATGGTGATTTAATTACCCACATATTCATTATCTTCTCAAAGCCTTTAATGTATCATAGCACAATTTACGGATTAGCACCAGAACATTATCTCAAGGTGTTCTCCTACCTGTATGGTGCAATAAATGAAAAGAGCTCCACCACAAAATCCCCAGTTAGGCTGACGCTGACACTAATTACACCTTTTTACTTCAGTACAATCTGTTCCCCTTAAGGAAATGTCCAGGAATCCTAATGCAAGTAAAAACGCTAATAGTCCTTTTTCAGGCAGCTCTGGGGTGAATTCCTATAGCATATGCCGAAGATCTCCAAGTGTCTTCAGACTGCTGCATCATTAATAGCCCTTAAATAGAGCTCTCTACCTCTGAGTCCAGTTCCAATGACTCCTTTTATTAAATATATCCACAACTTCAGTATTACCGAGGTAAGGACTACTCATGATACATCATATTCCACAAAAATCTTTACTTTGATTTTCATCCCTTATTTCCATGGCATTATGAGTTTTAGTGAAGCAAATGAGGAAAAAACATAAGCCACAACTTTACAAAACAGCTGGAGTTTAAAGTGATAATTCTCAATCTGTTTAGTCCTAATAGAACTGCAATCCAGTGGGGAGTCACGTGCCTCTCTGCAGTTTACTATGGGCCAAAGAAAGGGGGGAAAAAAGCCCGCAGAAACCCAATTTCAGTGAGTAGCCATAGCCCACAAAACAACGACAAGTTCTAGGAGATATGATTTCTAACAGCTTTATCAATCATTTGCTACATGAATTCATAATTTGGAGAAAGAGCTAAAAGCTCTGGCCTCATTCCTCCAGCTAGAAAAGGAAGGGAATTCCTCTAATGCAGCGAGGTTAGACCAGACAGATCTGATAAACAGAATGGTTTCTTCCAGACTCACTGGGCTCTGTGAGTAGCCAGTGATTCTAATTCCTATTTAAAAGTTATTTTCTTTCTGTCATACAGAAGAAAAAAAAAAAGTTATTCACAAAGAAACAAAGAGAAGAAAAATACTCGTTAACGATCAGTCAAATATGACCGCAAAGAAACAAACATCAGCGGTGGGATCCCTGAGCAGGCTTTTACAGGACACCTTCAGTAGAAAATGTTTCTAATACAGATAAAGAATTATGTGCTAATAACAGTATAGTTTCTGCTACCATAACTGACAACTATGTCAGTTTGAACAACAGCATAAGTTACATTAGCGTTGAAATAATCGAATCATAGAATCATAGAATTATTAAGGTTGGAAAAGACCTATAGGATCATCAAGTGCAACCATCAACACAAAAATCAATGAGTGGCAAAACTAACTCATGTAATAGCTTTATTAATCAGGATTTACAAATTACAAATCCAGATTAGGTTTAACTGTTTGAAACTGCCTAGATTCAAAGTCAATAGTAGTAAACAGACAATAAACAAAAATAAACCTCTTTTATTACACCCTTAAACTCCTGATACCCTAACTATGTCGTAAAGGCAAACGAAATTCACTGAAAAAGCTCCCATCAGACCCAGAAAAAGTAATAATAACAACAAAAAATCCATCAGGAGCCTCCCATTGTGTCACATTCAGGAACACAACAGATCTCGGCTCACACGAAGTAGCTGACGTCCCCTTCCTCCACGCTGTGCAAGCCTTTGCTACTTTTACCGGTTTCTGAAAATCTCATCAGTATCTACACACCGCTCACAACAAGCTGTTGCCCTGAGATGTTCTTTTCTAAACCCTATATATATAAATAACGATGAAACCCAGACACCGAAAGACTATACGCCTTGCAGAATGTCACAAGGGAAACCTGGAACCAAACGCGGGTTTCTCAATGCTCACTGCTGGGACTGGCACCGCTGAACATAACATCATCCGAAAAACAACTCCTAGACCTTGCTAACAGCAACAGCCACCTTCAACCAGGCACAGCCAGACTAGGGAGGAAGGAGGAACTGTAAACAAGCAAATGACTCTTAAACTTGTGTAAAATCTCAGCCTAGAGCCCATTTTTATATACTAAGAGTTCCACAGACTCTCTCAAACCACCACTAGCTCCCTATCAAGACAGTGTTTTCTCTCAAGCCTGCTCTCTACCATTAAGGCTGTGAAAATACTAATGTCTGATGCAGTCTCACAACTGTGCCACCAAAAAAGATCTTCCTAAACCATATCCCAGGGTCCTTACCTTTACCTGTAGATGTGGAACTCTCAGGCAGCCTTTTATTGGGGGTTGCTGCCTTTACAGAGCTGTCCATCCGTCAGAAGAATTTTTTTCCTGAATATTTATTTCTCTTCAAAGACCAAAAGAGCAGGTAAAAAAAACACCTGAAGCTAAAGTAAAAATCCTACTTTGCCTGTTACCACAAGTAAAAATATATAAAGAACAGAGAATGTATATTTAACCCTGGATCTAGGAGTAGAACAAGCCCTGTAAGTCCAGAAGAAATGAAGCAGCCACTTGACCTGTGTATATATACATGTACATGCCTCGAGTCATATGACTTTTGACTCACCTGAGAGCTTAAAGGCTTTGCCTCATCGTCACCTCCTTTCTGTGCCCCAGGCTAGAATTTCCAAGCAAAATTTTAAACCCATTCATTGTTCCAGCACATTTTTCCTCAGTATAATGACGTTTTAATTACCATCAGATCTGCATGACTGGTTTTTTTGTCTCTTCTCTCTCTCAGAGAAGTTGTTTAAACCTTGCAGAAATACAGAGGTACATAAGGATAACCAAGACTGGTCTTATTCAGCAATGAAAACAGTCATCAAGAGTACAGAACAGAGCTACTCTTTATGAATATTCAACAGCATACTACAACTTAACACAAGACTTCAAGGAGTTCAATTAAAACACATGAGAAATTTTACCAACATTAAACAATAAAAAGAAGGGGTCACAACGATTTGAAATTAGCTGGAAAAAGGCATTAAATATGTACTTCACCTATGACACACACACATTGTGTCGTGTAATGTTGGGCATTAACCTGTGATTATGGTTTCTGAGCAGCTAAAAACCATCGTTATCCTATTACTTTTGTAATTCTATTGTCCTTGAGTTAGTATTAAAGAAACTTCATGGTCTCATCTACTGGCAGCACTTTGCCTTTCATAAAACAGAACCTTGCCTCTGCTTCTCTCTCATTAGCTTGTAGAGCACCTACACGGAGGGCGCCACATCGTACTTGAGCTGCACAATGAAAAGCAATGTTAAATATATCCGTTTCATCTCTGATGTAAACAGTGAGCTCACCACTACAAACCAAACAGCCCAGCTACTCTCCTTCAAAATGAAAAGGGTTTTTTTCCCCCCCATATCTCAAAGTTTTCACAATCACATTTCAGAAACGCTGAGCTAGAGGCCTTCGACCATTTGCACAGCTGGTTTACTACAAGGAATTTTGAGTAATAACTCTAAATTCAGGATCTTGCTCCTCTCCTCCTCCCATGACTTTGTTTTAACCCCACTACCTGAAGTTCAGCATTATATCACCCCCACTCTATTCCTCCTAAAACATGGCTGGAAGATCCTCGTATAACAATGCAGGGAATATTCATGGTTTATATATAACACACTGAAAAAAATACCTTTACCTGCAATAAAACATACCATTCCAGTATTCCCACCCAGGAAAAAAATAAACCAAAAAAAAACCCCAAATCCCACAACAAACGAACAAAACACCCAACAATGAACAGATATAAGTCCTTTAGAATACCATGCAAAGGACTAGGCTGGCAGAAAATAAAAAATAAACAAATGGCTTTAAATTACTTGTAAATACAGCGAAGAATAGGTTCAGAAATTGAGAGGGTTACAGTCCTTAAATCACTTCTCTGTATGCAGCAGAAGAGGAAGAGCCACCTCATAGAATCATAAAACGTCCCTGCACAGGACAACCCCAAATTCACATTTTGAATCTCTGTCATTCTGAATCTATGAATCATTTATTTTTCAATCTAAATCTAAAAATTTAAATTATTTAAAAATAAATTCCTTCGTATTTTTTAAAGCAACCTATGTTTGCCTACACATTTACCTACAGGCCAGATGACACACACATAGTCTCTCCCAATCTGGGCTCCCCAACATCAACACATTATCCGCATCTTGTAAATCACCTCTTTTTTTACCAAAAAGTTTGTCTTTTTGACACTTCTGCCCCCCCAGAGCGAGTGCAGTATCATACACAGCTACATGCAGCAGCCCAGAGCGAGAATTAGCAGCAGAGAGATGTGGATTATATTTCCGGCAGCGTCACCACAACACTGTATAAATTCTTTAGCTAACACGTAACTCGGTGGCTGCTTCTATAAAAAGGAGGTGACTCACCCTCTCCTGTGAAGTGCTTTGAGATTATTCAACGAAATGTAATCATTACTAATTACCCTGGGTGCGAGGAGATGCGATGTACGCTGGGAGAAGGTGCTGGCGGCTCACGAGGAGAGCACCATCCCTTTGCAGTGTGCCTACCTCAGAGCCTCCAAAACTTAGTCACGGACCCTTCTCATCCGCCCTTGCTCATCATCTGCAGAACATTTCTGCACATGTTTCTGAAGTGTTGGTGTTTGTTTACTTTTTTCTCCTCCTCCAAGTTTCCACAGGGTCGTTATCTTTGGTGGTTTATTCCCAAAGCTACCATCTGGCAAATGATGGTTTAAGGCTCCTGTGAGCCCAACAACCTTCATAATAAAAACGCTTATAAGGCCTATCAAGTGACTCTCCCCTCTTTTTTAACTAAAGGCCTAAGATGCAGTTCCACCAGGTTTCTAACTACGATTCTCCAAACGATGCTACAAGACACGTAGTACTCAGGGGCGACCCTCAAAGAGGTGCAGCAGGCAAAGACACGCAGTACCTCTCCACTTTAGCACACACAGAAATTCAGCTCCCCTCATCTCAAAAGATCAAGAGATCCCCACTAAAGAATGGCTCTAGGCTGAGGGGCTTCTCCACATCAACATGTTTCTATCCTTCTGTGGAAAAAACATTGTGATCCTACTCCTCTTCTGACACAAAGCAACTTTATACATGACCAAACTCTCACCAACCTCTCCCAAATATATTTAAATACAGGACTGCCTCAGTTCCCATCCTTTAACCCACACCAGCCCCTGCAGCATCCAGGTTAAACCTCATCAGCCTTCCTTTCAATGCTGACCCTGTCTCAACCTCTCAAACCAAAACACAGACATCTACACTTCCCAAACCTTGCACCCCTCCCTGGATGCCCTGCCCCACCTCAGGGTGAAGCCTCCTGTGTCCTTCTTCCTTCCTCCCACAACTTGCTCCCTTCTCCTTCCTCAATGCCATCCCCAAGACGATTTATTTCCTTACCCCAAGCTAGAACTCCTCTCTTACAAAAAAAACATTTCCATCCCTTTCTCTTCCTTTTTCCAAGTACAGTCTTCCTCCTCCTCACCCCAAACACAACACAGTCCCCTGCTACACCAGACCTTTCCCCAGTCCCTGTCCTTTCCCCAGTACCAGAAGAGACCCCATTCCTTCCCTAATCCTACTAGGAAAAGCTATAGATCAGTCACCCAAAATCATCTTCTCTCCTTCACTGCTAGGCCAGGCTCCACCACAACCCTCATCTCTTTCTCTGCCACAGCTCCAAGGCAAACTGATCTCTAGAGCTCTCTGATCTGAGAACCAGTGATAGGACACATGGGAATGGTTCAAAGCTGCACCACAGAATCACAGAATTATTAAGGTTGGAAAGACTTCTAGGATCATCAAGTTCTACTGTCAACCCAACACTACCATGTCTCCTAAGCCATGCCCTGAAGTCCTGCGTCTACATGTCTTTTAAGTACCCCCAGGGATGGTGACCCCCCCACCTCTCTGGGCAGCCTGTGCCAACCCCTGACCCCTCTGGCAGGGAAGGCATTTTCCCTAATCTGCAACCTAAACCTCCCCTGACGCAGCTTGAGGCCGTTTCCTCTCATTCTGTCTCTGGTGACCTGGGAGCAGAGACCAGACCCCCCCTCACTCCAGCCCCTCTCAGGCAGCTGCAGAGAGCGAGAAGGGCTCCCCTCAGCCCCCTCTTCTCCAGGCTAAACCCCCCCAGCCCCCTCAGCCGCCCCCCAGCACACTTGTGCTCCAGACCCTGCCCCAGCCCCGCTGCCCTTCTCTGGACACGCTCCAGCCCCTCAAGGCCCTTCTTGTCCCAAGGGGCCCAAACCTGAGCCCAGCATTCGAGGTGGGGCCTCCCCAGGGCCGAGCACAGGGGCCCCATCCCTGCCCGGCTCCTGCTGGCCACACCAGTGCTGACACAAGCCCGGGGACTGGTGGCCTCCTTGGCCACCTGGGCACTGCTGGCTCATGCCCAGCCGGCTGTCAGCCAGCACCCCCAGGGCCTTCTCTGCCGGGCACTTCCCAGCCCCTCTGCCCCAGGCCTGCAGCGTTGCCTGGGGTTGGTGTGACCCAAGGGGAGGATGCGGCACTTGGCCTTGTTAAACCTCATATAATTGGCTTTGGCCCATCAATCCAGCCTGCCCAGGTCCCTCTGCAGAGCCTTCCTGCCCTCAAGCAGATCAACGTTCCTGCCCAACTTGGTGTGATCTGCAAACTTACTGAGGGTGCACTCAATCCCCCCATGAGACCACTGATAAAGACATTAAACAAGCCTCACCCCAACACAGAGCCCGTGGAACCCTGCCCATGACCAGTCACCAGCTGGATTTATCTCCATTCCCCACAACTCTCTGGGCTCAGCCATCCAGCCAGCTTTTTATCCAGTGAAGAGTTCACCCGTCCAAGCCATGAGCCACCAGCTTCTCCAGGAGAAAGCTGTGGGAGACAGTGTCAAAGGCTTTGCTAAAGTCCAGGAACACAGCATCCACAGGGGAGACTTAGACTGGACATGAGGAAGCATGTCTTTATCAAGAGTGGTCAAATGCTGGGAAAGGCTTGCTAGGGAGGCAGTCAATACCCCAAGCCTGTCAGCACTTAAGAGGCATTGGGACGATGCCCTTAATAACATGCTTTACCTTGGCCAGCCCTGAAATGGGCAGGCGGTTGGACCTGTTGTCAGTCCCTTCCAACTGAAATGGTCTGTTCGATTCTATCCAAACCCCCACACCTTCCCCAAGGCCATACCCAACTCCTCCCTTCACGTCTACCCTTCCCTTATCCATAATTCAGATATCCAAACGCCCGCCCCCATAACCCCCCCATACACACACTCTAAGCCAGACCCCTATTCCCTCCCCTAGGCTAACCCCCAACCTCTCCATCTTCATCGTCCTCTCAGGCTTAGGCCAAGCCACCGCCACCCTTCCTACGCGGATACCACCAACCGCCACCTCTCTCCGAACCTCTGCTGGACCCCCCCCGGTCTATCCCAGTCCTCCAGGTCTCCCCCCGCCCCGCTCCCGCCCGGCCACGCACCCACCTCCCTCACCGCAGCGAAGCCCGCCGGCCACCCCTGCATCGACGCGCTGCGCCTGCGCCCGCCGCCCGCTCCTATTGGCTGAGGAACGCGCCGGTGCTCTCCCCTTCTCACCTCTCCCCCCGGGACACGCCTGCCGAGCGCTGAGGTTCCGCGAGTGGTCGCGGCGGTCTGTCCCCTGCTGCCGCCGCCGCTGCTCGCCCCGGGGTCCTGCCCCGCGGCGGAGCGGGGGTGAGTATCTGTCCCCCGCTGTCCTCTCCGCTCCCGCGGGCCGCGGACGGGCGGGCGGACTGAGAGTCCAACGCGGGGATGGCGTGTGCGACGCCCTGTGTCGTCCGGGTCCCTCGCTGGAGCTGGGTGAGGGGGGCAGCGCCTCATGGCGGCCTCTTTCCCCTCCCTGAGCGCTCTGGTCTCCCCTTCACCTCCGGTGTCTCCCCCCTCCTGAAGCCCATCCCTGCAGGGTATGTGGCCTCATTTACCCTCGGGCCTCCTCCCTCCCCCTCTGTGCTCAGTTCCCCCCTTGCCTCCCCAGACACCTCCCTTTTATTCACTATTATTTACCTTTTTTGTTACTTTTTTTTTTTTTTTTTTTGTTAAAACTTATCATTGCTGTCTGGCCCATAGGGAAAGGTCTGGGGTGGGTGGGGGGTGCCAGAGCTCATATACGCTCCTGACAGAGGGGTGAGCCCTAGTACAGTTGTTGGGCTGTGGCAGTTTCCCAGATCCCTATATATTTAGGGGGTTTCCTTCCTTCCACCCCTGCAAGTTAATTAATTTAGTAGGGATATCCCACTGAAATTAATGTTTCTGCTGTTTTAGGAAGGAACCAGCCTTCGCCGGTCATCCCCAGAGAGCGTGGTCTCCCTGGCAAGAAGGTGACAAGGGAAAAGCAGCATCCTCCCCATCCGCAGGGTGACTTTGTTGCCAGATATCCCACCGGCATTAAACTTTATAAAATATGGAAAATCCTAATTAACCCAACGTGGTGGGATGCTCCTACACGACTTCTTGGTTTACCTCAGGTTGTTTGTATTTTCCTGTGAGTTTTCATGGATTTAGAGACTCAAGTCACGTTTTAAAACGGGGTTTTTCTTGCCGTAGCATAACAGGATAGCATCTGGTCAACGCCGTCTTGGCTAAGCCAGGAAGGGTATCCAGCCTGCATGGACAGGGCAACATTCGCCTGTTCCACTGCCTTCTTCCGTGATTACAACAGTTCATCTCAGGGTGCATTCTGCCTCCCCGGAGGACACGTTGACTTTATTGAAAAAGTAGAGTCATTCACTTACTCAGACTTTTTCCGGGATTATTTGATTCCCAACCATCCCTGTATTTTCTCAGCTAAATTCACTGAAGACTGGGGCAGCAGGAGAAATTGGGTTACTTGGGATGGAAAGCCTAACTTTGATCATCTGCTGCAGAAGTTTGGTAAGTAATGGCATTTTTAATACCTAACTAAAACCTGTATGCTAAATGACGTGGCTTCTTTTTATAATCATGGGAATAGAACTGCTAGGCAAAACCAAGCAATTTTCCACACTTTTTTTTTCTAAGTTAATACGTTCATTTTCTATACCTACTCACACTTTATGTTTTGCAGATTCCAATCTCAAATTTATTCCCATAATGAAATAAAATAAAAAGTGTTGTATAATTTAACCATACCAATTTATATACCTGCCTAACTTTAACCAGAGGAGCAGCCCAACACTTTCCCCCGGCAAGAGGGGAAGTATTCTGTGGTTATACTGAAATAACTCTTCAGGCTGTAAAATATTTGTGTATTTAATAGGAATCAATGCCCCACTATTAATGCAGTTTAAGAGGAAAATTCAGGTCACATTAAATAAATAACTCCTGGTCTGAGTCATGGTTGCCTAGAATGATGGTGCTGGGTCTGAGAGCTGGACCGGGGGTTGTTGCTTTATGTGTTTGTACTGAACTTACCGTGACTGGGCCCAGATACTACAGGCTGCTGCAGTGGATAAGGTTAAGGGAGTTCAGTTCCAGTGTCAGTTATTCTGTCCCCACGTGGGCTCAAAAAGTTTATATTTCAGGAGAGGCGGTAGTACCTGTTGCCAACTGTGATGTGAAGGAGTACAATTCTAATCCGAAGGAGCAGCTCCCCTTCAAGGAGTATGTAAAGTACTGGAAAGAGTACATTAAAAATGACTACCGTTCATCCCGAGGGTGCCTTTATCTAAAGGACTGGCACCTGAGCAGGTAAGAGAGCACAGCAAAGAGCTGCCGCGGGGCCTCAATGCTCATCTTCTAATGCCTGAGCATTTAAATGCCGGTGGTGCCATCTGTTAGCACCTGCCCACCAAAATATCAGTCTTGTACCGCGCTGTTGTTGGGGTACTTGACACGACAAGAGCCTTAAACAGGTCACTGGTTCCTGCAGAGGCTGACGTTCTCGAGCACTTTCCTTTTCATCTGTGTGTTAAATGACTGTATGTTATCCCTGTGGAAACCATGTGGCTGTAGCAGTTGGGTTTTGTTTGACTGCTAGAGTGCCAACCTTCTTAAAAAAAAAAAAAAAAAGGGGGGGGGCCATTTCTAATTATGTTTAATTCAGTGAGCGTGTGTGAGTTATAATCTTTTCTTATCCATTTTCTTTTCTGTTAACCTTCTCAGTCATTAAAGTTCTCTTCACCCTGTTCTGGCTTTCCTTCTCCTCCAGCCTGCTGCTTGCAGGGTGGATGCATTGTCCATTCCCAGTGTCTGAGCAGGACTTTTATGTCTTTTTCACTCAAATCTCTGCTTCCTTAAACCTATCCTGCTCTTAATCCAGCTTTCTTGTGATCACCTCTTGTTTACATTTTTGAGTGTGCCAGTGACTTACAACAGAGGAAGTTTGTCAGCCTCTGCCTCCCTGTTTGTCTGCTTTCCCAGACACCGGTGCTGTGGCTTGCTACAGGCAGTCTGCATGTGCAGCCTGCGATGGGAAAGGGGCAGCATATCCTGTGGGAGGAGGCCATGTGCTTGTCAAAATCCCGCAGCCTGGCTTCCCTCCTAACCCTCACACCCCCAGCCTGTCATCCAGTCGGACAACCAGTCTTGCAGGTGTCCCATCTGAAGAGAATGTGTTTTTTAGGAGCTCTCTTTGCCATAACTAGGAGTCTCCTAAATGGTAGTTAAGCTTCACAGCTTTCCTGAGAGACAGAAAAGCCCTATTGTGTGCATTTTGCGTGTAACTCGGGGTTGTCAACAATATAAAGGAGATGGCGGCAAAGTATGTATGTTCTGCTAGAGACCTGACTGGTCTCTGCACCCGGGGCTTGAGAACTGCAGTAGAAGGAGCAATGCTGCATTTTCCTGAGACCAATTTCCAACACCTTATCTTTTTAAGAGCTTTCCCCGAGCAAGATGTTTATACAACCCCTGTGTATTTCTCATCTGACTGGCTGAATGAATACTGGGATGCTATAGCTGTGGATGATTACCGGTTTGTCTACATGGGACCTAAAGGTTCATGGTAAGGCAGTGTGGTCTCTGTCATTCTTACACACTCATTTTTAAGATTTAGTCTTACAGGGGATTATCACCTTGTATCAGGATAGCGTCGTGCTGCAGAAGCAATGTGCGGCCGTACGGTACGGTACGGTGTTGTACCTGACCCCAGCCAGTCTTGTTTCTTAAGCAGCTCGTTTGGTTGTGGATGTGAGCTGTCCTTATGCAGTCAGCTGAAGTGCTTCTGCGCTTCAAAAAGCCCTGAACTGCGCACACAAAATCTGCAGCAGTTGTCAGCTGGCTTATATCAGGTTTTAGAGCAGAAACTCCTTGGGGATCATCAGTCACTTGTGATTTGCAAAGTCAACAGAAGCCTTGGAGGGGCGCTGATGAGTTGGTCAAATATTTTGCAGGTGAAAAATTTAAGTCCAACGTCGGTGATAATGTTGCATTGACAGTATTCTCATGAGTCCACATCACAGAATCTCCTGCCATTGAGGTATTTATGGGGCAAAATTAACTGATGGAGAAGCACAGAGGCTATAAAACACTGCGATACTATGTAGGTACACTGGCCTTTTAATACTTAAGGCAGTCAAAATTAAATGAAGAGGATATCACTTTGGGGTGAGGTTTGCGTAGTAAAGGTTGATTTCTCTGTCTATGATTCTCAGAGACTTTAATTCAGCTTACAGCTTTTAGGCGTTGTCTGTACTTAAACCCCTGATTTGCCCCACAGGACTCCATTCCATGCTGATGTCTTCCGTTCCTATAGCTGGTCAGCCAACATATGCGGGAGAAAGAAATGGCTGTTGTATCCCGCGGGACAGGAGGAGTATCTGAAAGATCGCCATGGCAACTTGCCCTTCGACGTGACTGCACCCAGTCTTCAGGACAGGAGTGTTTACCCTCGCTACAACCAAAGTCAACCCCCTGTTGAAATTGTGCAGGAGGCAGGGGAGATAGTCTTCATCCCCAGTGGATGGCATCATCAGGTTTACAATCTGGTAAGATAACTGAGACCAACCTTTTCATAACAGAGAGAGATAATCAGGCAGCAGGCTTCAATCAGATCAAACTATTATTGCCACAGAATGTTGTGGATGCCAAAAGTCTAACGGGGCTGTGAAAATGTTTAGAGAGATTCATGGAGGAAAGGTGGCCCCTCAAGATCATAGAGTCATAGAATGTCCTGAGCTGGAAGGGACCCACAAGGACCACCGAGCCCAGCTCCTGTCCCTGCAGAGGACACCCCAAATTCACACCGTGTCTCTGGGGGCCTTGTCCAAGTGCTTCTGGAATATCATCGGGCTGGTGCCGTGATGCCTCCCTGGGGAGCCTGTTCCAGGGCCCCACCACCCTCTGGGGGAAGAACTTTCTCCTAATGCCCAGCCTAACCCTCCCCTGGCACATCTCCCTGCCATTCCCTCGGGGCCTGGCGTTGGGCACCAGAGAGCAGAGACCAGCCCTGCCCCTCCTCCTGCCCTCGGGAGGGAGCTGCAGAGCGCCATGAGGCTGCCCTCGGCCTCCTCTGGTCCAGCTGAACAAACCCAGGGACTCCAGCCACTCCTCGTACGGTTTCCCCTCTAAACCCTTCCCCAGCCCCGTGGCCTCCTCGGGACACTCTCCAGTAGCTTTATACCCTCAATGTCCTGCGGCGCCCAACGCTGCCCGCAGCACTCGGGGTGAGGCCGCCCCAGCGCGGGGCAGAGCGGGACAATCCCCCCCTCGCCCGGCTGCGATGCAGGGCTCGATGCCCCCCAGGGCACGGTTGGCCCCCTGGGCTGCCAGGGCACGCTGGGGGCTCGTGTTCAACTTGCCGTCGGCCAGAGCCCCCAGGTCCCTGCAGAGCTGCTCCCCAGCCCCTCGTTCCCCGGTCTGTCTGTACAGCCAGGGCTGCCGGTAGCCCACGATGATGGCTAAAAGCAAGCCTGAACTCGTAGGCTCCTTGGGTCATTGACCACTAGAAGCTGGAAGATGTACAGCTGAGGAAGCTGTCTGAACCCTCTTTTCTTATGCTTTTTCTCACTAGATGCTTCTAGTCACTGTGAAATGGGATGCTAGGTGAGATGGACTTACGGTGAGGCTGTTAATCTTGGTTTCTAACTGTAAGCAGTAATTTAATAATGGAAAATGCTAATAAATTGGTCTTTGTGATTACAAACCAAAATTAACAACCTTCCTCCCTTCTCCCCACCACCTTGTCCTGCTTTGGTGCCCTCAGAAGGTATGCTCAGACAGAGGAACTGGAGACATCCACCAGTTTAGAGAGTGAAACAAGCTTTGATTGTGCAGGGACATTAGAAAGGGGCAGCCTTTCAGCGCAGCCGTGGCATGGGTGCCAAAGAAGCATTTCCCTTGCTGAGGAATTTGATTTTACATTTGGCAGCATCGGTGTCGCTACAGCTGTTTTCTCACGCTTTCCTGTGTAGAGCCTAGTAACCATTTAAATGATTCCTTCAGGAGGATACCATTTCCATTAACCACAACTGGGTGAATGGCTGCAATGTGGCTATAATGTGGTGCTTCCTGCAGGATGAATTAGCAGCTGTCCAGCGGGAAATCAATGAATGGAAGGACCCTATGGATGACTGGCACCTACAATGCCAGGTACAATGACATGCTGCTGGCTGCCTGACTCTTTATTAGGGGATCATACATTTCCGGGGTGCATTGCTTATGAGTTCTGAGACACACAAGTCCTTAACCTCATACCCGGAATTAGTACATGTTTCGTGTGGAAGTAGGTAGCGGTGACAACTTCATTTTGCAGGAAATCAAATGTTACTTTAATAAGAGAGGGAAAGGCTTGTGCCAGTGTGTATTTGCTGTGTCAGGGAGGTTAGGGTGTTGTCTGAAAAACTAATGCTTCAACCGCTCGTCTTCAACTCTCAAGGTTAGTATTAGCAAACAGTTTGCATGAGAAAGCACTTATATTTTATAAAGGTGAACGTAAATACTACATAAAGGATTGATCTCAATCCCCACACAGAAGAACTGGTTTGAAGACGATTCGTGATGAAACCATGAATCTGAAACAAGCAAAACTGAGGTGAAGGTGGCAGCAGGTTTCTCTGTCTGCAAAGTGGTGCCTTCAGACCACGTAACTACGGAGCAGCGTTGTATCTTGCATGCTTCCAAAATCTTAAGCACGAAACAAATGTAAAGCTTAGTTCTGGAGGCTGTTCCTGCCGCTAGGGTGATATTCTTCAAAAATAGTTTCAAAAAACACAGCCGTTTAGTATTTAGGAAAAAACAGACTTGCTGTTGGGGCTAGTGGCATTTCAACTTAGGTACAGAATTTTAGTGCCGTCGGGGACTTAAGTAACCATGTTTAATCATATTTTTAAATGATTCCAGATAGTTACTAGCTTGAGAAAATATGTTTTTGTAATTCCTACAGTAAATAAGAGAGTTGTTTCCATTTCGATGCTGTTTTTCTTTTTCCCCTAGCTGATCATGAAGTCTTGCACGGGTATAGACTACAAGGAGTTCTACAACTTCCTCAAAGTTATTGCAGAGAACAGGATTTCTGTCTTGGAAAACGGCCTCGATGACGAAGCTTCGGCAAAGAACACTCCAAAAGCTGCCATTTCCACCTTGGGCATGCTCCACGCAGTGTTTGATTTAAAGAGGACTGTGAAGGTGTTAACATCATTGAGTGCTAACGAAGATTTCAAGAAACTAGACCTGACGTCACTTTCTCCACCTCCGGAGGCATTGCTCCACCACTTGAAAGCAGCAATAGATACGGCGCTACTCTAACTTCCTTATTTATTCAGCTCTTTGTAAAATGAACCTTTTGCAAAATGGGTGTTTGTAGAAGACTGACTCCTTCCCCTTTAAGAGCTGTTGCAGTTTAACTACAAAGAGCCTTAATATAGAGTGGGGAGAGAGTACATTCATGAGAAGACTGAATACTTTTTAAGTTGGTGGCACTTGAGTATCTAGAGTAATTGGACAGGAAAAAAAATCTCAGATACAGGTTAAAACCGAAATCATGTTAGTATTGATTACGAGCCCCGCTGGTGAGCATGCATTCAGGGAAGGGGAACAATTTCTCTGTGCATCAACATAGGAACCTCAAGGCCAAACACTGAGATTGCAGTGTTCTGCACAGTATTCCCTCTGCTTCTGAGAGCACTGCATACAGCCAGCAAACCTGCACTCCAGGCCTTGGCAGTTAAGCTCTGCTTTGGCTGGACACACCTAAATGGCTCCAAGACCTGTCCTGCCTCCAGGTGCAGCCTTTTTTTAAAAAAAATATTAGAGGACCCTAGTTAGTGAGCTTCTCTTGAAGCCTGAGCTGGCTCAACAGCTGTAGCCTGGATGTGGAATAGCTGACGACTATTTTCCTGTACAGTGGCATCTCTCTAAAGCTGGAAGTCTTGGGTAGAGTCAGCCTTCATACTGCTCCAGGGTCTGCAGGATTCAATTTAACATATCAGGAAGCTGGAATCCTCACAGCAGATCTGCCACTAATGATTTAAGCATTTGATCTACCCAGGCTTAGGAGGCGGAACCTGAATGTACTCTCACATTTCTACACACTATTTCAAGGCACAGTATTTTATCAGGCAGAGATTTGATTAATCAGGGAAGCTAGCAAGTAGCCTCATGTTATCTCCTAAAAAAGCCATGCTGCTAACACACCAAATAGCACTGCTGCATGGTTACATAGCACAATTGCAACCTGAATGCTACCCTTGGGCTAAAAGAGTATTTCCAGTGAAGTATCCCTCTTGCTTTTACTGGTTAGTGAGAAATCCTAGAAGCACAAACGGCTGCACACTGTTACCTTAGTTGCCCCTTTAGGGCTCACTTGAATTATAGCTCAAGAACTTCCTCGATTTTCGACCAGTGAGAGCAACTAATAACCATATGTTTAGAAGGTGCAATAGTAGAAATCGTCAGTAGGCTGAAAAATCACATTGTTTTCTAGATAATCCCGTGGAGTTTGTACGTGCATGCATTTTGCATGTCCTATTTTCTAGTAGAAGTAAGTTCTGCATTTTGAATAGCAAGCGATACCTGAAATTAAAAATCAATACCCAGAGCATGGAAGAGGGCAGTATGGAGGAAACAGGCTTTTTTTTCCTTAACAGCTATGACTCCATCTCAGTGATTCAACCTTCTGGCAGGGTGTTTCTTTGGACTGGAAAACTGCCAGTTTGAAGCAACTCTGAAATTAAAAGTTCACAGCTGTTACTTCAGGCTGTTTACATTCTCAAAGGCAGCTGGAGCTGTCTTAGGCGAATAAGGTGAGATTTCACAGAGGTGAGGAACAGTGGTTTAAAGCTGACAATGTGTATTGGTGGGAAAGCATGTTTTTGGTCTTGTCTTCCCCAGTCTCACTGCATGCTGTGCAACTGGCGTTGGCACCAACCACTTTAAACACTGAACTTTTATAAAGGGTTTGCTTAGACAAATGGTACTTTTTATTTCATGTCCCATGAAGCTGGAACTGCTTAACTTTGCTGTGTGAAAACAGCTAAAACACAAGCCTAGCTTTTACACTGAGAACCCAGTATCTCAGCGTACTCAGGATTGGGATGGATGGCGTGACTTTGCTGCGACGCAAAAATTCAGGCAGCAGTTCTCGGGGAAGAGGCATCATTTCTGCAGTTAGTTCCTCTTCCCTGTGGAACGGTGGTAAGGAAGGAGAGAGGCCAGCGTGGTAGGGTGGCTAAAGAGGTGTTCAAGTAAAGGGAAGGTGGGTCTCAACTACTCGCCCTGTCTTTACCAGGGCTGTCTCTGTACTGTGGTATCTCCAGCTCTGATGATGTGCAACAGCTCCTTCATAAGGCCTGCAAAGGCTTAGTGTGATCAGTGTGACACAACGGTGTAAAAAATAGTAGTTTAATTGCAGGAAATTATCTTAAAGTTTAAGCTGTGTTCAACTAACCGATTCGGCAGGGAACAGAAGCACAAAAATTAGTGGTATTGAGTCAGTCTCTCTTACGATTACATTAGGGAACTAATTTGTAGTTCAATTCTCCATTCCTATGAACGATCAAGGCAGTAAGGGAGCCACATTTATGGAGAGGAAAGCAAATTCTCAAATGCCTGGAGACAGCAACAAGATTGGAATAAGAAATATGCAAGCCTGGAATCTCTTAAAAATTAGAGCGCTTTATTTAAATAAAAAGTTACTGTAAAACATACATTAAGATACTCTCATACCAATATATTAACTATTGTAATCACTGTACCATTTATTAAAGCATAATACTTGTGCTAAACAGGAGGAAACAGCCTGTAGAGTTTTGTTTTGTTTTCCTGAAGTCACAGACCTGGGCAATTTAAAGTCAAAATTGTGAAGGAAAAAAAAAAAAAAGGCAGGTTAAAATCTAGTTCGAAAGAGCTTTTGCTCTAATATGTAACTGAGATATTAGTATTTTTCTCTGATAGGAACAGGATAGCAAATATCCATTTGCCTTTTATAAAGGTAGCATAAAACCCAGCCCAATTCTAATCTGATTTGTACCCCACTGGCGTCAGTGGGCGGTCTGTCAGCACAACGCTGCACCCCTGGGAAGACCAGTGTGTTTGCAGCTCTGGCAGCGCAGAAAGCCAGGCCATTTTATGTTTTGTCTCACCAGGATTGGAGATTTCTCACCCCAGGACAGAGTATGTCCTTTCTGTTAGGCACACGCGGACCCCTGCAGAACTACAGAGCAGCACTAGCAGGTTCAAGGTGCAAGTGTGATATCCCTGAGATTTAACAGAGTCTGCAGAGTATAAATATACACTTGGAAGTATCATAGAACAAGGAAGTTAGTCAATAGCAGCTTTACAATGCAATGGAGAGGTACTGACTTTGGCGTAGGTAGGAAGAGGAATGGAAAACCCTTCCTCTTAGGAATACAGAAAAAGCCACCTCACTGCAGGAACAGGTTGCTGGGGAGCACGGAGTTGGCCCCTCCTGTCCGCGCCACGTTTCTGCCAACCAGAAACAGCCCCACCGAAACCGTTCTCGTGGTTTCATTTAACCGCTTTCTAGGAAACCACCTCTTCTGCCTCATGTCAGCTCACCAGGGCAAAACACAGCACCTGAGAGAACAGTTAAACGAGGTTGCAAGGCAAATCGCTGTCTGCGGGAAAGTGAAATAAAACTACGGGGCAAGAGAAACCTTGGCCACCTTCCGCGAAGAGATTCCAGCACGAGCTGAGGTTGTGTATTGAAGGCTTTTAGCCCGCAGCATCCGTATGTCTGTGCTTTATGATCGTAGCTAGTCCAAGAGGAAATCCCAGCAGGGAACCCTCATCTGATAAATAACCGTTCTTGCTTTTCTCGAGGCAGCCAGAAGAGCAGTGACTTGATCGCTTCTTCATCCAACAGTGTTTGGTCAAGAAAGAGTGGCAGGGAGCAGGCTCCCTCCAGGTCCTTGGGCTCAGGAGCTGTGCGTCACGTGGCAGTTCTCTCTTTGGTGGAGTCTCATCCTCTGTATGTGTTCGTAGCACGACTGGGCAAGAAACAGAGCAACCCGTTAAGGAAAAGGTTTGGAATTTTGGGCCAAAATCTGGTCTCTTGAACAAAAAGTGAAGCCATGGTGCCCCTCAGGCTAGACAAAAGGTTAAATCTGCACATTATAAATTAAAGATAAGCATATCCCCTAGACTAGAAGGAAAATAACATGTGCTAGGCGTGTAAACAGCCCTCTAAAATTAAATGAGAGTATAACACATCAGTGTCTCTACTGCTCAAGAAAGGCTAAAGCAGCTCGCAGCAGTCGCTGTTGAAAACATTTCCTTACCTCCAACGCTGTTAACAGAAAGTCGTACAGGCCTCCTTGATTGGTGGGGTCCATCAAGTCTCTGATCAGATGGATTTCAGCTCCCAGGTGCTGTATTCTAGGGGAAAAATAAAAGAAGTCACAACTAGAGCAAACCTCTGGGCACTGGTGTTTCTGGGTGTGCGTTTGAAATCAGATTACGGAGATAAGGAGGCACGGGTCTGGAAGCGCGTTGCTGATCCCTTCTACATCACCTTGATCTTCTGGAGGCTGAGTGCTTGAGGAACCTGGCATGGCTAGATCTCAGCAAAGGTGCTCGATCTTAAGACAATTTCAAGTCTTCCATTTTATGCAGTCTCTATTATCCCCCTCCTCTCACATCTATGGCTGAGAAAGCTGCCTAGCAAACCAACCTGTATCACCCAACATGACTGCAGGGGAAAAAAAGGGAAAAAAAAAATAAAAGCTTCTGGATTCCATGGCCCCAAGTTTAAACATTTCACCCTTTTTTGGAGACCAAACATATCCAGGGAGCCAGTCAAGGATTTTGACTTAAATTTGCCAGGAAAAAAAAAGTACGGTTTCATTCTACTGGATGCAAGCAAGTTCCCGCAGTTCCAGTGAAAGCAGCACACACAGAGCCTCTCTGGCAGAAATGTGTTACATTTAGAGCCATTCGTACACAGGAAAAGTCTAATTACTAGATGGCCAGTGTTCAAGACCTTCCCAGGCTCTGAATTGAATCACCGTGCTCCATCAAGAATGGAAAATATAAGATATAAGATAGCCCTCAGCACGGGACAGACACGGGGCTGCTGGAGTGGGGCCAGAGGGGGCACAGAAATGCTCCAGGGGCTGGAGCCCCTCTGCTGCGAGGCCGGGCTGGGAGAGCTGGGGTTGTTCAGCCTGGGGGAGAGAAGCTGCGGGGAGACCTTATTGCGGCCTCCCAGGGCTTAAAGGGGGGCTGTGGGAAGGGTGGGGGCGACCTCTTTAGCAAGGCCTGCTGTGACAGGCCAAGGGGTGATGGTTTTAAACCAAAGGAGGGGAGGTTTAGACTGGGTATGAGGAAAAAATCAAAATTACACTGAAGGTGGTGAAACCCTGGCCCAGGTTGCCCGGAGTGGTGGGAGATGCCCCATTGCTAGAGACATCCTATGATTCTAGGTAAGCTATGTAGATGAAGCCCTGAAGGCATCAAAAATTGGCCTTCAAAGGCTTCATGTTCCTATTTTCTACAGCAATCTGAAATGCAGGTAAGACCGCATTTCCCATGACAACCCTGAACTATCCTCTTGGGCAAGAGGTGGACACCCAGGAAGTCCGTAGCCACTTTATATCGTGGCCAACACCATCACACCACAGCTGACTGACAGTAGCACAGAGAAACCCAAATACAGTTCAGGAAAAAGCAAATTAAAACACAAACCCCATTTTTCATTTACAATATTTGGCCTGGAAACGTGACTGCCCTTTCTCTGACTGAGGTATCACACAACAACGGGACTGGGAAGTGAGAAGCTTCCACTTACTTTGCTCGGGATACAACGTACATCAGTAGGGGCAACAGGTCATCCATGGGGAGCTTGTAGTCCTTCTCCACCACCCGGGACACGGTACTCTCTATCTCCTCATATGTCTTCTGGAGGATCACCAGCTTTTCCCGGGGATCCACTGTGGTGCTGTCAGTATGAAAACAGCCATGTCAAAGATGCTTCCACTACACAGCTAAAGAGATAAAGCAGCAGAACTAAAACGAACTTCGAGCAGACCGTCATGCTACAGAAAAAAGTCTGTCGATCATCTCCAATGGCTGCACGAAAAAAGGGTCAATGAGTGGTGCCAGGAGGCACCACCGGGGCGTAACATCATCCAGATGGACCTTGAGTCTCCCCAAGTCCTGAGCATGACCTGTTCGCCCTAGTGCCAGTCTTCCACTTTAGACAGGACTAACCTGAATCACAGTCCCTCAGATAAAAGCTGAAGAGTATGAGTTGAATCACTTTAGGCAGTTCTATCGAGATATTGCTCTTGTGAGGGACTAATACAGTTGTCACGGCTATAAGTTTGGTTTTTTCTGCCCATAATGCTCTGTCACGGTACACGTAGCCTGTGCTGCCTTACCCAGAAGGGAAGTCAGGTTGGCTTGCACAGGGAGGCTCTCCCCAGGCCTAGCGTACTTAGGGACCTGAGAACTCCTGTCAGATGGATCCCACAACACCCCCCTGCTCTCCTTTTTCTTCCTTCCCACTCATTACTGCAGCACCACCCCCTCTGCTTTGCTACGTTAACACCTTGGGACGCCACACTGCATGGGTAACCCTCATATAGCTCCGTGTGTCTAGAGAAATGGGCTTTATCGTGGTCACGCAGTCACAACCAGGCCCAGTTTGCTATGCACACTGACATGAGTGAACTCCGTTTCATCCAAGACATATTTTGTGTAGGAACGTCTCCGCAAAATTAAGGGGGGATATTTGCCAGGGGAGGGTTGCATTTAAACACACTAGATATTGTCTTGACAATTTTGGGGAGAGAAAAATAGTTCTACAGAAGTTACTTTTTCTTTTCAACTGAAATAATGTCACAAATTACTTTTCTTTAAATTATCTTGCAGGCTGACCCAGATATGCTTTTGTAAACAGGTGTAAATTTACAGCATTTCCCAGAACACAGAAAATCCCCACCAGCTCTGGCTGTCAGTCGGAGGTTATGGATAGTGACTTACATCAGCTTCTGCAAACACTCTGTGGCAGACAGGAAACACTTGTCTTTGACAAGCGACCGCCTCTGAAAGGGAAACAAAGAGTTGTGCCTCTGTAAGGGCATCTCTCCAAGAGCCACCGCATGGCTTCTCAGCGCTGGACCCGAAAGGAGCATGTTTGCTGCCCACAGAGGAGGACAAGATAAAGCTGTTGTAGGCAGTACCACTGTGAACACAATTAGGCATCTACAGAGCCACTCTGAACACAGATGTCTTTGAAACGCCGCCAAGCAGAGCATTACAAAGCAATCCTATGCAGAGCTTATATTCCCATCCATGGAAATCCATATGCAGTAGCTACAGATCATAACTAATCAACACATGTCACGTAGCTCTGATTTCTGAGTACAGGCTGTCCTGTGGTTACTTAGGTGAAGCTCCATCATTAGCCAGCACCAGCATGTAGCCCCAAAACCATCTCACAAACACACCAAAACTAGCTCTTAGCCTCATTTCTTACCTGGTTGGTTGTCAGGGTCAGATCCTTCAGAGGCCAGAGGTGTCTGAAAGGACATCACAGAGAGAGGGTTTAGAAGGCAGATTCCCATGTCTTAACTCCACCCTAAGTCAGTTTTGACTGTTTTTATCTCCTCGTCCAAAGTGATGCTAAAGTCTTGTAGGTGCATGAGGCTGAGTTTGCTCCTCTCATTACCCTGCTACAGGAATAATTAACAGCTTAGACTCATTAACCTGAGTATAGGGTTCATTTTACTCACAGATGCTCCTGTAATAATCAATGGGGAGTTCTGGACCTTTCAAATTCCTTTCACTGAGTCTACACTGAATCAAATGGCCAAATTGAGATTCTGGGTCTCCTACCCTGCTTAAGCCCCTGAGCTGCAGATGATGGTGGATTAGAGAAGCTGACATGCCTCTGGAGTCTGAGTCACCGCTCCTCACATGTCTCTTCCAAAGACGGATCTAGCTGCAGGAACGGAGGAAGGAAGCATCTGGCTCCACAGCCTTTCCCCTGCCTTGAGACACTTACAGCAGATACCATTGGATGGACCTTTCTAAGGCACACTTATAAACTCTGATTGGTTCTGAGTTGGAGCAAACCATTTGTTTGGTGAGCTAGAAAAGATTTTTGCTACACAAAAATGAAAATTAGTACAGAAAATAGCAGCTTTGCACTAGTCAGTGTTGTCCCTCCAGACAGTGTTGCAGGCACTCCACAACACAACTTCCTCTGGCAGCCTAGGAAAAACTTCAGTGCTACAGCCAGTGATGGACCCAGGAACAGGTTATATGTTGATTCCTCCTATACCATCAGAGCTTTCCCCAGCGGCTATCTTCTACCTTCCCAGCTGGTATCATGGGGTTGCATCCTGGGATGAAAAAACGTCACTCACTTCTGCACATCCAGAAACTCTAGCAGCTTGATGTCAGGAAACAGACTTAGGTCCACGATCCCTTGGCAGTAGAGGTCATCTTCTCTTTCATGGTAGAGCATGTAGAGCATGAAAAGCTCGGGGTAGAAGCAGGGCAAGATCAGCGGCAGGACCACACTGCATGCCTTCTGGTCACTATAGCGGAGAAGAGTAAAGCAGAGTCCTACAGTGAGACTTATAACCTTGGTATTACCGAGAGCCACAAAACACACAATGGAAGAGGCAGCTTCTGAGACTGCAAGGTGTTCTCCTTGTCCTCCCCTCCTTCCCCAACCTTGAGTTCAGTGTCACGGTTGGACAGTAGTGACCTACAGAACACTCTCATGTGTGTGCCCACAAGCTGAAGTTGCAAGTGGATCTTATGCAGTAGGACAGGACAGGGTACTGTTTCTCCACACGATCTCCTTAGTCAGTGGGAGAAACCTGGAGCACCAGAGACCTATCTCCAGGTGTTCTTTCTGAGCTGTTTCCGTAGAGTACTTCTTATTTCTCATGGGACAAAGACCAAATAAATTAAGATAGAACCCTTTTCCAGCTGCTTACCATTCCACCAACCTCTTGGCTTCATTCAGCCCAAGTGGGGATGGCTGCAGATTAGAGCAAGGAGAAATCCAGACCAAATGGGGACAGCTGAACAAAGACGCTTCTTCCCACCCCCAAACCTGGGCCTGCCACAACTGTTCCTACCTTCTCATTCTAAGAACATCATGTCTTCTAGCTCCTCTGCCACATTTCCCCAGCTGTACTCCCTATTTCCAGGTCTGCCTTTCTCTCAGTGCCGGTATGAAAGTCACCATCCCCACAATGAACAAGCTCCTGTGACTAATGCAAAGCAGTCCCAGCACTACTACGTGCTGTCTCACACACAGTCATGCAGCACGGGGTGTGGGTGGTCTTGCAAGGCTGAGTACCACACACACCTCCAACTCACCACTCTATTCTGCTGCAGAGCATGATTAGAAGTTGCTGTCATGCCTCAAGCAGAGCAACCGAAAGCTTGGCACTCAGAGAGAAGTGTGGGCACTAAACCTGACTCAAACGGACAAAAGCAAACAGTCCAGTACTTAATGTATTTTAGAAGATACCCCATATGCTCAAGCAGCTTAAAATTTAAACAACCAGTGGTGACACATACCTTGTATCTCCATCCACGCACTTTGCAGGCAGTTGGCCTTTCTGTTCCAGTGCCAGATGGAGCAAACCCCTAGAAGAGGAGCAGAACCGAGGTTTAGTTCCCTCCCTCCTTTTTTTAAGGGTAATTTGTTATTAACAGGTGAGGAACTCGGGTGTCCCAGCATCTAGTAGGGTATCAGTAAAGCTCTGTAATCCCTGCGGTGATGTTTTAGTATTCACGTGTCACTGTTTGAGGGCTTTCTCCATTACCAGCAGGAGCTGCAAGGAATGAATAAGTGTTTCAAAAGTCTCAAAGCAGGGTGGTCACTCTGGAGATCCTAACCACGGTCTGCACCGAGCACCATCTCCTTGTACTCCCACTCAAGGGACATGAGGTTTCAGGACCCATCATACCAACTGATTCTCTAATCCATCTATGAATATTAGAGGATGTTCATACTCTGAAAGAGTCGCTTGGGTTTGTCTTGATATTTCCAAGCCAAAACTTCATAATCTTAAAATGAGGCTAAGGAGGGTTTGCCTTTTTCTGGTGTAGAAGTATCAGCCTAGGAAACTTAGCTAGGGGCACAACAGAACAAGATGGGTGTCCCTCCCCACACTGCACCTGAAAGGTCTTGAGACATGAAGCAAGCTTTCCAAGGTATGCACTGAGCTCAGACACACCTTCACATGAACCAGTGCTCAGGCTGTCAGCCCTGTTGTGCTGTTCATGAACGCAGCTCGGATGACCCAAATCAAATCTGACTTGTTCCCATCAGCCGTGCTGCTGTTCTCAGACTGCTCCGGGACAGCCAACCCCTCATCACAGAGCTGGCAGCCTTCCTCAAGCACACAAGGCTACACTGATAACAACACAGCTTTCGTCCAACCTCTTATTTTTAAGGCAATACCACCCTGAGTGCAGCTAGAGGCAGAGTTCCCCACCTCTGCCTACTGCGGCCTTTCTTGTACCTTCTCCTAAAAGATATTCAAACCCCAATCATGCCTTTGATCCGGTCCTTAATTACCCATGGGCACAACCACACAACTGAACAACTTCATTTTAGAGTCGCTACCCACATCAGCCGAGCCTCAAAAATGCGCTTACACTGCATGTTCTTAACTCCTGTTGAGTTGAGGCACGTTAAGCTTAAGCTATTTTTCATTCAAACATGGATCGAACAGCACTGTTGTGTGCTCTGATATACTTTGCTGTCCTCGTTACTTAGTGAGGTTTCTTGCTCATATTTGTGCTTGTCTAATTGGCTTGTTACTGGCTTGTTATGGGCAACAGCTCATTGAGATGCCCTAACTCAGTGAGATTTAATCACATTAAAGCCCCTGGGTCATGTACTGAGCAATGGGCATAATAATGGTTTCCCAGGTCCATATGACCTTAGTTATTGCAAAATACTCTTTATCAAGCACCATTTACTCACCATTACTCACCAATAACTCTTTACCTAGCACTAAGTCTTCCAAGAAATACGCTGTGAAATAAAGCAGCCCTGTCTCCTGAAAAAACTGATCCCAATGGTCTACTCCACAATCCCTCTATGCCCATACCCATTGGAAGGACTCAGCGTGCTTGACTTACTGGTAGAACTCCCATATTTTCTTTGCGTAGTACTTGACTTCCTCTTGTGCCATAGTCAGCAAGTGCCTGTTGGCCCCAATCCCAGAATACGTTGCCTGAAAAGCTATCGTCAAGGCCTTCAGCAGCTTTCCCAGGGGGTGCAGGGAAGACTTCAATGCCTGCATGACAGAAGAAAATAGAATTTTACAAGTCAACCCTTGCATTTAGTAGAGGATAACACTGAAAGCCCACCCAACCTTCTCTTGTCAGCAAAGAAGAACAAGCCTGGAGGTAATCAACTATAATCTTGGTCTATTTCCACTGCCACAAGCCCATTCCCCTCCCATTATCAGGCAGAAATATGCTTAGCGGAACTTGCTGTTCTGATGGGATTTGCTGTGATAGTCAAGACAGAGTAAAGGATACTTCAGGAAAAGGCTGGCTGAATGAAAAACAACCACGGAGAGTGCATGGAAGTTTATTAATAATTTCCAGCAGCTGGTTATTCCCTGACACAATTTGAGAACCAAGAGCGAAGCTTTAGCATCACTTCCTGTATAGCTGTACGCAAAATGAGTGCCCAAAAATTGTGAAGGATAACACTCTTATTCACAAATAGGTATTCAAACATAATTTAGAGAGGACTCTTGAAGTCACTGGCAATGTTATATGTGCTAACAGAAAGTTGCTACAACCTGTGCCTGTGTCTGGTGGACAGACGTGCATCATTATGGCTTTAAACTTTACCTTCTCTAAATAACCCTGTAGTGACTCCAGCCCCTGGTGCTGGACAAGCTCTTCAAGAATATCCTCTATCTTCCAGGATATGTCCTCAGTCCCCCTGAAAAATTAGAGGTGAGAACGGAAAACCACAGAGTGAAGCACTGGGATAAATCCCAAGTGGTATCGCAGGTGGATACCAGGGGGAACTAAGACTATTAGCACAAATGAATTTTTATCTACCCTTTCAATGGAATTGCCCCACTGACTTACAGCACGTGTAATTATCTAAATTCATCGCCTTCAGCTCCCCTTACAACCAGCCTGAGTTGTATCCTGCACATGCTCGTCTTATCTATTTTAGATATTTTCTTAAGGGGAGATGAGTTTGCTCTGCATCAGCTGATGATGTCGGCTACATCTCCCTCAGATACAAGAGGAGCCAGTGATGACTCAGTCATGTGCAGATGCTTATATTTCACAGAATCCCAGACTGGTGGGGCTTGGAAGGGCCCTCTGGAGCTCACCCTGTCCCACCCCCTGCTTGAGCAGGCACCCCCAGAGCAGGGGGCACAGGGCCGCGTCCAGGCTGGGTGTGAATGTCTCCAGGGAAGGGACCCCACAGCCTCCCTGGGCAGCCTGTGCCCCTGCTCTGTCAGTCATATTTAATCAGATGAATCCCATCCAAGTTTTCACTTGTAAAAATCAGTCTCAACAACACAACCTTTAATTCAGGCTTAAAATTCATTCTCCTGTCTCATGAGCAGGAACAACTGGATAATGCTTGGGTTCATAACTTTAGCACATGGCAGACCCTAATGTAAACCATTACCCTCTCTACACGAATGGGCTGCTCTATTGCAATGGGAGCATGCGATACTCATACCTTTGGCAGAAGAGGTACTCCTGAGATTTCCGCAGCTCCTTGCTCGTTTGTATGTGGAACCCCGTGAAAGACTCCTCCGTTTCTTCTTTGCAGCCAGAATGGATGAACTCCAGGAACTGGTCGTAGATTCCCTTCCATCTCTTCTCTACTGGAAACTCCTTGAGGCCCAGCTGACTGCACAACATAACACGGCATTAGGCTTTTCGGTGTCCCTCCTCAATTATTTCAGACTTCACCTTCAAATGTGGAAGGTTCTCCAGAATCAGATTTTAAGACAAGAACTATAGGAGCAGAGAAAGATGGCAGTGCCTAACTGATAATTCAATGAAAAGTAACTCAAGGCTATTGTCCTGGCAACGAGGTACTTTGAGTGATGAAAAATTCCTGGTGCATGGTACATCAATAATCTGAATCTTTGCTGGTGAATTGACCACAGGCTTTCTGCTCTACTTATGGATGTTTTTAAAAATAGACTATTTATTTCAATGGAAAGCTTGCAGAAAACACTGATAGGAAGACAACGGCTGAGCAACAACCACCATAGTTATTGTTATCTGAGAAGCACAGGAAACAGGAGCTGTTTCTGTAACATAAATACTCTGATGTAAATGTTTCCAGATACTCTGGCAATGTTTTGAGGAGGAAATTGAATGGGGTTTTTCGAGAGGTATTCCCCTCAGAGGACAGGCAGCTGTCTTTCCCACTGCGACTCCCTCATTTGGGTTAAACTGGCTGAACCCAGGCCCTTCAGCCTGGCAACCAGAGCATCCCTTTGCAGGGTTCAGCCCTGAGGATTAGAGTTTACACCAAAGGATGTGGCCCGGTAGCTTCAGCTCAGTTACCCCTGCCCTGTGTTCACACCATTGCCTGCCAAAGCAGCGTCAGTACTCTGTGAAGCTTTGATCCTGCCTCCGCAGCCTTCCTCCACATAGAGCGCTACCCAATTCAACCTCTTCAGAGCTTCATGTGCTGTGCTTCATGTCTTGATTTTTGGTAGCTTCCCTACCTCTACAATATCAGCTAGGAATATTCACCTAGTAGCACAGAGACAGGAAAGGAGCAAGTGATGCATTTTAGCAGCCCAGCTTTGCCTGTATAGCACCAGACCTGTCTGTGTATAGACACAGAAATGCGTGTGCGTGCCCACACACACACACACGAGGCACTGAAAATGTTAAGCCTCCAAAACCCACGCTAGTCTGAAGCTGGGACTATCTCTGGATGGACAGCGGCAGGATGGGAGTAGAACATCTGTTTTCTGCTTCCTATGTGGCTTTAAGATTAAATTACAAACTGTGCTCTCCTTTCCTCTTTCTCTCCTTGCATATCAACCTGGTTTTAGATCAACTCTTTCATCAAGGACTGCCTTGATCCCTGTAGGGATTGATCCGGTGGTCCTCTAGGTAGAGTCAAAATACAAGCCGCAACCCGAGAAGTCAGCTCTTGCTGCTCACGCTTTGGTTATCCTGTCATCCAGCTGCTCGTTCGACGTGTTCAGGATGCCGTGCGTCTGAAGGCCTTGGCCCGATTTGTTAGTAAATGTTCCCTCCAGAATGAAGCCATTGGCAAATGACAGCTTTCCCTGCAATGGAGAAATAAAGGGTTATTCTGCCAAGATCTCATTAGAGAGAGGAAACAAGCTGGATTGAGATCTCAAATTCTCTTTTCAACAGAGCCAACTCCTGAAATGGTGGCTAAGAACAACTTCCAGCGTGGAGGTGCACATTTCCAGCACCCAAAGCAATAGCGTCATTAAGGCAGCAGTCAGTGGAGACAACACACCCTTGTTATTGAGTGACACAAAGGATTCTGGAGGGGAAAGACCACCACGATTGCCGAGTAAAACATATGCATCATGCTTTACAAATACCCAAGTCTTCTTTGCTTTATAAAATTTGCTGGCTTAAATTTTACAATGGTTATTTCTGACCTAGAGCGAACACATGAAACTTCAAGTTCTCCTCTGTTTTTCCTCTGCTTGTTAAAACCACAACCAAGTTTGGCCTCACAGGGAGGCGGAATCATATAATATTCACTATAAACGCTTTCAAAATGTTTGCTGCTACCAAAACAAACCTTAAATTCTCTGAGGCAAATGCAGAGACATGCAGTAGCTTGATTCAAAGTCAGAGATTTTAATTAGATCGAATCCAAAGCCAAGCAATATTGTAACTTCTCTGGCTTTGAATACGATTCTGAAATCCTTATTGCTAAGAGCAGGAGGCACTCCATCTTTAGATAAAAAACAGGTTTTTTTTTTTCTAGATTAATTGATCAAACTAAACATTAATTTTGGAAGAAGCAGTATCTAAGCACTATAATCAGCCTCTACAAGATCCACCCCCAGTCTTCTGGCTGAAGAAGATGATGTCAAACTGTTCCTCCCATGACAAGTCAGTAAATGACAGATCTCATTTGCAAACATTACCAAGTGTCTATTTTGACATCCACTCAGTCTGATATAACAACACACTTCCTGTCAGACTCATCACAGATTTCTGTAACAAGCTCGAGGACTAGTTTTCCCTGCAATGGGGCACTTCGTGAGCAGTTTGACCAGATATTTCTGTTCAAGATCAACTACGAAATGTTGAATGTACCGGCGCAGTGTTCACATTGCAAAATTAACCTTCCAAGATCCCTCAGCTTTGTTAACATCTCTGTTACATCAGCGTAGAGCTGATACTGCAACTCCGTTTGGTTTACACATCATTTCCTCTGTTCCCAACCACTACAAAGGCTAAAACATTTATTCTAAAAATACAAAAGCATCCCGACTGCAGCTGCGAAGCACAGCCAAGAATGTCCCACAAACAACAAAAAACCCAAAACCCTCAGTGTAAACAAAACAGTAAAAACCAAAACAATGCACAAAGCCCCCAGCTACCTGAAGCCTCTCAGCTGCAGCCTTCCTTCTGTGAAGGAGACTGATAATAGGGGGGTAAAACAAGTTATTTTCTGGGGGAATTGGAGCAGGAGGGTATTAACTTTGAAGATGAATCCATCAGCCCTTCTGGAAAGCAAGCAACTGGATAGAAAGATTGAGATGAAGAAAGTGCTCACCTTTCCAACAAATGTAAGATCTTCCGTGAAGTTGCCTTCGTAGACAGAGTCATCCTCCAAGAGCAGAATCCCAGAACCCTTTATTTGAAAGCAGAATTCATGACATTAATTTCCTACCTACTTAGGTTCATCCAGAAACAGCCACTGGCTTGGAATATTTATGGGTGGTCAATTCTGAGAACCTTTTTGAAAGCCCAACATAGCACTGCAGTGCTCAAGAGAAAAGCAAGGAGGTGCTCTAGAGATAAGCCCTGAGGCATCACTGCACAGAGAAGTACGGGGTAGTCAGGAGGTTTTAAACACTATTACATTCATTTCTCTAGAAGAAGGAACAAACTAAGAACAGTGACCAAGAGTTGCCACACGGGTCAAACTTGTGGTCCTCCCAATCCTATGATTGGTGATTGTAACCAATTGTGTCATTGTTTGCAAGACGGTGAAGAGAAAAGAGGAAGGCAGCTGCTATGTAGAATTAGCTTCGTCCCTTGCTGTGCAGTCAACAGGGCTTTAATAAGCTGCTCCTAAGCATTTGTAAAATGACTCGTTCCGTTACCTCCCAGCTCCCACGGCTGCTTCACAGAATCATAGGATCATTTAGGTTGGAAAAGACCTTAAAGAAGGAGCACCGAGATGCAGTACAGGCACAGGATAGTTTATAACAATAGGGGAAGATTTTTCTTGTTGGGGCTCAGCCCATGGTTTGGGCCCGAAGGTTTGTATCTACCCATACCAGCCAGAAAATGCGGTCACTTTTAGAGCTGTAACACATTTTCCACTGGAATGGTTTTCTTGATGGAAAGCACCCTTTCTGGCAAAAATAAAAGGTTTCCAAGGGAAGCTTCTTGGCCATACCAATTTTCCACTAGGAAAACTGAAGTGACTGCTCCCCACCCGGAAGCCTTGTGAAGTTATAGGAGCCTTTGGCAGCTGGCAGGCCAAAAGACAGCTTTATTTTGGTTCCCTGCAGATGGAGTTTTTGTGGAAAGCCCTTCCGACAAAGTTTCCATGCTAAACATTTTGTCCTAAATTGGTGAGTGGGGAAGGGGTTGTTTGTTTTTTTAAGTGCGTATTTTTCATGAGAAGAAATGCTTTTATTTCCAAGCCGGTTCTGACGATGCCAATCCTTTTTGCTTTCCCCACCAACATCTACACTTCCAACTAACTGGGCAGCCAACTTGTCTTAGGTAAGCTCACACTGGAAAGGTAAAGACTTAATGATCTCAAAGATAGATGCAGTATCATATGTAACTGCGCACTTCATATATGCGTTCTATAATGCAGTCTGTAATTGTGACCTCATAGTCAGTCAAACAGCCAGACCTAGAATGTGCCTTAGCATGAGCAAGGAGAAGCAACAGCCTCACATCTAGTTCCTACCTGCACCTCAGGAAGGTGATAAGAAACAAAACTTCATCTAGGCCTTGTTCTTCAAAAACATTGTTGTGGTAAAACATCAATGCTTAAGTTTTTTTGCTTTCCATTTTCCCTCAAAGATTAATTATGAAGTGAAATCTTAATCTTGCCCTTGATGGGGATTTCCATGTCCCACCAATCTAGAAAGTCCACTGAAAATGGGTACTCACCACCATTTTATCAGCATGAAATGTTCTTTGATAGCAGACACCTGACTGGGTTACCACAATGCCTTGTCCATGTTTGTGATCATCGAGCCATGTCCCTATGTATCTCTCCCCTCTGGAATGCAACAGAAAACAAATTATGGTTTTTACCCATTTTATTAGTTCTTAGTCAATTTGATGTATCACTGAGACTAGTTTTACCTGATATAATGCTTTATGCAGCACAAGTGCCAGATGTACTGCACAAACTCAATTCATATAATGCTCCCCCAGGAGTTCAAGCCTTATAGCAGAGGCTGAACACATCCCCCTTCATCCCCAAGTCCTCCCATCAAAACATGAAGCTTTACCCCTGCCAATAGAGGGACAAAACTGTCAGGCACTTAAAGCCAGCTCTGATCTATACCACCTTTACCTATCTCTGTCTTCCCAGACTCCATATCCATTCTTCTTGTCATTTTCCCACTGTCCTGTGTATTTAAATGGATGCTCAGCTGAGAGGTTCTCCAGTATCCCAAATCCTTGACGCACGTTGTCTTTGAAGTAACCTTTGTAGACCATATCATTCCCATACCTGCAAGGAGAGAGACAGAATTTAAGAGTGTGACTATTTGATAGCTACTATTGGAGTAGGAAGGCGGAAAGGTGAGTAGATTAGGCTCACTGACCTGCTAAATATTCCAATGTTTGACTGATAGGTCTACAGCCTGTAGTTGTTCACTATTAGGAATATGCATCACCCAAGCTAGTCACTCCACAGTTAGCTTTCAGTGTTATCTAAGGACACAACACTTAGGCTTGCAATTGTCCTGGGAGAGGCCACTTGGTCCTTGACCTCGCTCCAGCCAGGTCACACCAACCACTGGTTAATCCAGAGTGGGAATAGATCAGATCAAGCAGGAAGCCAGATCTGCCTTCACCTTTCTACGCTCACCAACCACCCCTTCTCCTGGGCTCATCTCCCTGGGAGAAGTGTGCCCCAGCTCTGTCCATGCTGGCCAGCAGATCTTCACTGCTACAGCAGAGAAAGCACGCTAAGCAGAGCAATCATCTATAACTATGAACATGCTCTAACATCTGACACCAGAGACACTATTGCAGCACTGCTCAGTTGGCTCCAAGTTCCCTAGAGACTTCTGCATGTCCTGTACTCTGAGTTTGACTCCTCAATAAGGAGCACAACAAGCAGGTTTCTAGGAAGGAAGACAGCCTATCCCATAGTAAGCAGCTGGGAAGGTGGACTGTGTGCTTTCCTTCGCCACAGCTGGCTCAGTGAAAGCAGGGCTAAGTACACGCAGTAACAACGGGCAGTCCAGTCTTCACATTGGCCAACCCATTTGGCCACAAGCCATGGATGACCTAAGCAAAAACGAGGATGGCGCTCACTGCTACATAAACAAAGCAAGCTGGCCCTGTCCACTTAACCCCATAGGCTGCAAATGAAACCGGTTTGTACCTACAACGTGCTGAGCAGGCATCCACAGCCATTTCTGGCCTTCTAAGTGGGTAAAGCAGGGACACCACCAAGGGCCCCCAATACAGTGTTTTGCAGACTGGGCTCCATCCAAATTCCCAGCAGCACTTTGAGACACAGGTGTGCAAATGGCTGTTTCCAGAAGCATTTTGATGAGTAAAAAAGAAACCCTTGGATTCCATTTCTTAAGTTAAGTTCTGGGCTTAAGCTCAGAATTTGAGCAAGCAAAGAAATAAAAAAGCCAACTGGGGGAACCAGCTCCCTGCAGCAGTTCAGAAAAACAGTTATGACTCCGTGACCAACAATCCCATCCATCATTAAGGGATTATGCTATACAAGAGTTAGTCCCGATAGCATGGCCAGGAGAGGCAGAGAGCTGTGCGCTCCATCAGGTCTGTCGAGGGCTGACGGCACACCGCTGCTCTCTGCTCTGCAACCACAGGCATGAATGCAAAATTACATCCTCACCTATAGGGTGCAGAGAACACTATGTCAGGTAGATACAATGGTCATAGCCTGCAGAGAAGCTCTTACTATCCTAATGCTCAGGAGACCCAGGGCTTGTGAGGAAGCCACACTGCCCATCTCCAAAGGAAAAGCTTCTGGCGCCTGAGTTACCCTGGGTTTTACACTGTGACTGAGCCTTCCACAGTGGGGTGGGAGCATTTCACCCTTTGAACATGCGGAGCCCCCTTTTTTCCCAGAGTCTGTCTTTGGGTTTTACTTACTCACAGATTCCGTAGCCTCTCATCTTGCCCTCGTACCAGTGGCACTTATAGCAGTCATACCGGTCTTCGGATCGGCGTGGGACGAGGCATATTCCAAACCTACAGGGTCAGAGGTCAGCATGGGAAAAGGTGACTTCATTGTACTGGGTGAAGTTTAAAAACTAAGAACCTTCGAGATTCCCAAACGGATCACCTCTACCTCTAACACTATTTCTAGGTGTCAACGGACTGGATCCAAGGAAGAGCTCATCTCCTTGTGAGCTGCAGTCACAGTTTCTCACTACTCCTTCTGTAGAGCTACTTTCAGTGTTGTTGGTTTTTGCCCCTCTCTACCCCTTCCCAGTTTAGGAGCAGAGTTAAACTACCAAAGCAATTGCTTTGGTCTGAACAAAAAGTTTTCTTAATCCCAACAAAAATTAATTGAGGCATTTTTTTCCCTGTAAAAATCTAACCTATTCTGAAACTCTAGAAAGCTAGAAACTAGAAATGTAGAAACTGAGAAATCTGGAAGTCTTATTTTCAAAAAGTTTTAGAACAATAACATTTGAATTTCATAGTATGGTTTCTGTCCCCTCAGAACTCCTCATTTAAGAGACGTTTTTAGAGATATCTAAAATATAACTTTTCCAGGGTACTTCAAATTAATAAATTCACATTGCTTTTGAAATCAGGGTTCAGGTTAATCCAGCTGAATCCAGCATCTGAACAGGTCATGTGTGCACACCCCAGGTTACAACCTACTCAAGCTTGAGCCACGTATCTTTTTTTGACAGGATAGATGAATTGGCCTGTAACTGTGAATAGAGTCTCCCTAACAAGATGCCGGTGTCCCTGTACCTCTGGGAGGTACCATTTCTTAGTTGATTTTGAAAGTAAGAAACCCCCTGTTTTTTAAGGCTTACCCATGCTCCAAGCCCTCTTTGAAATCTCCGACATGGTTGCGTCCGTCGCGCCACTTCAGTGTCCCCCTGCAATTTGAAGCAAGCATTATACAAGGGAGATCGCCAGCAACATGCACAGCTGAAACAGAAGGTATCGAGGCACAACTCAAAAAAGGCTAACATCGAAATATTTCCTCTGGGGACAGAGCAGATATTTGCCAGGCGCCTCTGAGACCTTGGCTTGCACTGTAAGGATTAAATACCATAATGTTTACATGCCCTGGAATGAGCTGGAAGAATCCTCTTCCAAGTTCCCTAATCTCAGAAGCATTTTGTAGAGTTGCTGGGTCATCCATTTCAGCCCTTGCACATGACCCTGTTGTAACTGCAGTGCAGCATGTGATTAAGCCAGCTGAAGTTCCAGCACGGCACATCCCTGTAGACAACATAATGACACCGTGGTCCAGAACTCATTGTGCCAGGCACTATGAAAACAGGAGACAAGCGCTGGCCTAAAGGGATCACATCTCTCCCTCTGTTTTGTGTGTGGGCTCTAGAAATGATTACATGAGTTAACAATGCAACAACGAGCCCGGAATGGTCAATGCGATGGTCGAAGTGTTGCACGGCCGGGCCCCGTTGTGAATGTTCCTCCCCATCTCCCAGTCCACCCCCACCCACTCACTGTTTTGACTCTTGCATCATCCTAGACACGGCCAGCTCCCTACACATTCCCCAACCAAAGACGACAGGAGATGGTACAGTACCAAAACCATGACGCATTTATTTGACTTTCACCAAGGCTGTTGCTTTAAGCACCTACATGAGACAGGCTCTTTTTTCTGGTATTTACAGGGAAGTGGTCAGATTAATTTTAAGTAGATTTAATACATATATTTTTGCTTCACCGGTATGATAGAGGAAACCACAGAGAATGCCTGCTCCAGCCATGGGGATGCTTTAAGCTGCTTCTCAGTGGGAATATCTCCTTCCACCACACCAGGTTATCAGGAGTCCTGGGACAGAACAGTGAAGAATGCAGATGTTTTGGCTGAAGAGCCCTGATCCACACTGCTGCAGCTTTCTGCTCACGTGCTTTGCCATGCCAGCATCTCTCTCAGAGGTGGACAATTCCTGTACAATGCCTGTAATTCCTACAATGCCTGTAACCTTGTATTAGAAGCAATTCCCATAGAAGAGCAGTTTCAGGAGTGGGAAGGCCAGCTTAGTAATTAAGCAATTAAAAAGCTCATGCATTAAAAGCATCTGAAGTCACTTATTTCTGCCACAGATTTCCTGGGATGCCTCAGTCAAGTCACTTAATCTGCAGCAGCAGAGGTATTTATTCATCTCATTTCTCCAGCCCTAAGAGAGGAGGAGACAAAGAGCAAGCCGAGGCGCTTGTCCCTCTGTGTCTGCACGCAGTGGTTTTCAGAGCTCGGTTAGGAGTGCAGGTGCTAGGGAAGGTCAGGGTGACGCAAAGGACTGTCTCAGGCATAGTTCTACTCCAAACACCTATTTAATGCTATTATGAGGCAAGGAACAATCTCTTCCACAGAAGATTCAGGATTAAGCTTCTGATTTTGGATATTCAGATTATTTTAAGGTTTTTTCAAACCAAATCTCTACAGCCTTTTTACTTCAATATCAACTTTAAACAAACTGTGTAAAACTCAGGAAGTATGAGAGTTCCAAATCAGCCTGTTTTGGTGTCTGAGGAGGTTGGTCATATTTCATGTTTCTTCACAAAAAGAGAGACTATGTTCTATCCTATTTTGGCTGGGACCATTTCACCTTTGATTTACAGACCATTCCCTTTTCACTGTTAAACTTCAGTTGCATTTAGTGAACGGTTCTCATGTTCTCGAGAAATAAATATGAGCGTCTTTTGTATTTATTGATTTGTCTCTTCTTTTTTTTTGTTTGCTTGCTTGTTTTAAATTCCTTTGACAATAGCTTGGATATATTAAAATATATTTTGATAGCACAGGATAAAACTTTTCCACCACTCACAAGCAAAGGCTCTTTGTTGTTCTTTTTTCATCATGACGGTAAAATTTTATGCCTCAGGCTGAGACCTTGAAAATAAACATTAGCTCAAATCTAAGTCCTCACTACAGGCATAAGCCAATGCAGCACCTTTAACGTGATCATTACCACATTATTAGGGTCAGCCTCTACAATTTATTGCATAAACCAGTGTCACTAGCGAGACATCTACAATATAGCAGATCATATGCCAGGACTCATGCTTTGACCAAGCCCTAAAGCAAGCAAATATCTCCCAATTGCCCCCTGAACCTGTCCTCAATACCAGTTTTCCCTCTGGAAACAAAGTGAGGCAGGAACCAGAGAGGCTGGCACACCCTGGGAGGTCACCAGCACAGAGACTGTGGTCCAGGCCCTCAGCATGGGATGGATCACCCCATGCCCACAGCCACTCTGTGGCATCTGGACCTCCACCTGTGCATCCACTGGATCCAGGTAGTGCTACACAAAGACAGCAGGACCACCCTTGCATGTTCTTGCTTAGAAAAAGGACAAAAAAGGCTCCTTACTTGCCATGTGGTTTTCCCCAGTGCCACTCGCCCTCGTAGGATGCATTCTTGAACTTGCCCTCCAGCCTGAAGACGTAGGTGAAGAAGCGGCAGGACGGGGGCTTGGTGCCTTCGCCAGTCTTGCCCCACAGTGGGAAATCTCGCTTCCCATTCAGAGCCTGGCGGACAGCCTGGTTCAGCTTCCACTGCCACACAGCCTGGGGGCAGAGGAAGAGGAGTGCTGGACTAATGAGTGAAGAAAGCAAAATAGCTCCCAACAAGAGGTACTTCAGGAGAAGCAGCAAGAAGCTGCTGGGTTCCCATCACTTCTGTGCCGTTCAGCTGGCTGGGCTGATGAGTTATGGCCCATCTACAGCACCAACAGGATGGGTTATCTTGGATCCTGCAAGTTGGATACTGCACCACTCCACAACACTTCCATGCATGTAAATCCAACTCTCACCACCATCAACTGTCTAAGTCACCTCTGGCCATCTGAAGAGTTATTGGCTCCACAGAGGGGCAGGGCGGGGGAAAAGCCACACTGCTTGTTATTCTGCTTAATTAATTTTAAAATGGCAAAAATTGCAGACGAAATGCCTCGGCTGCATTATTTAAACAGGTGTAGATCCCACTCATCTCTCTTCTGATCAGAAAGGTAAATCCAGATGCTTAATGAGATTTCAACTTCCACTCAGTGTTTTTCTCCCATAAGAGAGCTGCCATCCCCCTCTATTGCATTCCCCTATTTCAAGGCTTGGTACATGGTATTTCAGGTGGAATAGAAGCACCCTGTCACTGCTAACCTTCATCTGCGGGTCTTTGGCAGAGAGAAAGAACGTTTCTTCTGGGGTTATAATGCGTACTCCATACCTGTGAAGCAAAAGACATTACAGAGACTATGAATATCACATTTCTCAGTGAAACAGCAGTTCACAGAATCACAGACTCACAGAATGGCGGGGGTTGGAAGGGCCCTCTGGAGCTCACCCCGTCCCACCCCTGCTTGAGCAGGCACACCCAGAGCAGGGGCACAGGGCCGCGTCCAGGCGGGGGGTGAATGTCTCCAGGGAAGGGACCCCACAGCCTCTCTGGGCAGCCTGTGCCCCTGCTCTGGCACCCGCACAGGGACGGGTTTTGTCCTCATGTTCAGGGGGAACTTCCCGTGTTCCAGCTTGTGCCCGTGGCCCCTTGGCCTGGCGTTGGGCACCACTGAAAAGAGCCCGGCCCCATCCCCCTGACACCCACCCTTCAGATATTTATAAGCATTGATGAGACCCCCCTCAGCCTTCTCTTCTCCAGGCTGAACAGACCCAGGTCTCTCAGCCTTTCCTCCCCAGGGAGATGCTCCAGCCCCTGATCCCCTTGGCAGCTCTGCGCTGGCCTTGCTCCAGCAGCTCCCTGCCCTTCTTGAACTGGGGGCCCAGAACTGGCCGCAGCCCTGCAGGTGTGGCCTCACTGGGGCAGAGCAGAGGGGGAGGAGAACCTCCCTCGCCCTGCTGGCCACACTCTTTTCCATGCCCCCCGGTTCCTGCTCTTGCCATTGCCCTTCAAAATATAATGGTGCTTTTGCAGTCAGTTTTTCCTTCTGAAGAAGTACTCAACTAGTAAACTCATCTTTGTTCTCTAGGTCTGCAGTCAAAACCATTTTATTACTGCATGATTTCAAGATCATAGCATCACAGAATCATTAAGGTTGGAAAAGACCTCTAAGATCACCAAGTCCAACCGTCAACCCAACACTACCATGTCTCCTAAGCCATGCCCTGAAGCACTACGTCTAAATGTCTTTTAAATACCCCCAGGCACGGTGACTCCCCCACCTCTCTGGGCAGCCTGTGCCAACCCCTGACCCCTCTGGCAGGGAAGGCATTTCCCTCACACCCAACCTAAACCTCCCCTGGCCCAGCTGGAGGCCGTTCCCTCTCGCCCTGTCACTGGTGACTTGGGAGCAGAGACCAGCCCCCCCCTCACTCCAGCCCCCCTCAGGCAGCTGCAGAGAGCAAGAAGGGCTCCCCTCAGCCCCCTCTTCTCCAGGCTAAACACCCTTAGTGTCAGCAAACAGAAGCAATGCAAGTCCAAGCTGCTCTGCTCCCATTGAAGATGCATTACAGTTACCCGCAGCCCAGAACCAATCGCACTGGTTGGAAAGCAGATCAGACAAAGTTTTAAATTGTTGTCTCAGTTTCACAATCAAGTCAAACACTTGGCGGTTTTTTCCCCTCTAAGTGGAAATTTTTCACTTACAGTCCTGGAACTGGCTTCTCCGTGCAGTTTTCATCTACCCACACAAGCTTCAGATCAAAACTCTGAAAGCTGTTTCCCTGGAACAAAAAGGACAAGATGCTCCTGTTATTAAACATCACACTTTGCCCCTGCTTTGTTGATCCATTGAACAGCAGAGCAAGACTGGCAGGACTGTAAGTTCCCTCTTTTGTGGTCCACACGTCTACCCCACACTACGATGACAGACCTTGGACACTGAAGAAATGCAGGAGAAGGAAGAAAGTGCTTGGTTAACATTTATAAGCAGTGTGCCATAATGCCATGGCCACAACTAACAGTAACAGACCTTCTCAGATGGCACTTACCTCTACAAGAGGTTCTTCCCTGTCACATGAGAACACTCCCGAATCATCCCTGGCACCCAGTATGCCCTAGTTTTGCTTATGATCTATCTAGGATTTGGACTCCAGGTGGCACAGCCGAGAGCAGCCCGCAAGTACAACATTTAAGGAGTCACTACTTTGATCAATAGCACACCTAACAGAAGAAACTAAAATGGTTGAAATACTTGGTAAAGGCTGCATTTAATATTACATTGCCCTTCTCTGTCTAAAGTCCAGATGCCCACACTACGGAATTGCTGTCTGTAAGGATGTAGTCAAGGTTAGGTACTAGCACTATGGAGTTCGCCACCAGTCAATCACTGATGTGTCTACCAGATTTGGGGGAACAAGGAAGGGAGGGAGATTCAGATTCCCAGCACCAGAGCCCTCACCAGCAGTCCCCTGCTAGAAGCCCAAGCTAACCAGTTCAATCCCAGTCCAGTTATGTCTCCACAAGCCTCAATAGCAGTCATAGCAGCAGATGAGACATAGTGGGTGGGAACCGTTGACTGAACAGAGGTGTCTACAATGCAGATATCTCTGTGTGAGCTGGTTACCCTGTCCTAGTCGATGGAGTCAAGGACATGATTCAACTCATCCTGGTTCTAGCATCTGAAATAGGTCAGATGAACCACACCCAGATAGTGCATGTTCCCTCCCCTGGCTATAAAAGGGAGCCTGGGGCACTTGCTCACAGAGAGGTCACTATGACGCTAAGAAATCTACAAGGTAAAGTTGGATGAGATAATCACCACCCTATTTCCTCAGGCCTAGACCCTGCAAGCTGCGTAGGGCTCCCCAGCATTATCATAATATTTGGAAGAGCCCGTAAGATCTATCAGTTCACAAGGCAGTCATGTGTTTGGACACCTGAGGGGCTGGCACATGACGAAAGAGCAAGCAGAGAGAGGTTCACATGAAGAGAGCCGTGCTAGATTACAGGAGCTGTCAGTCAGAGCGAGCCAAGCTGGACTTAGTTAACATGCTGCAGAACAGCTTTGAACAGGTATTATTCATCTAGCCATCCATGGCTGTAGACACTCCCTGTCTGCCCCACGCCCAGGCCCTAAATACCTGAAATAGCCCTAAGAACACCTGCAACTCCTGCTCCTATACCACTAGCAGAGTCAACCATGAAAGGTCATATTTAGTCCTATGCGTGAGTGTTTACAGTGTAATACGACACATCATGTCCCCTTTGAATAGGCAAGGAGAGAAATCAACAGATTCATATGCAGGCATGGACTTGGGTTACTAGAAAGTTGCCTATGGTGGTTGGATAGTACATATTTACTGGAAAAAAGTTATGTAGATTCTCCTCCGTTTCCTCTTTATTAGGCTTTCTTTTATTCTCCAGCGCAAACAACAGGTGCATGGATCTGAGACAAGGTTTTGCCAACAGCCAAGCTCTGCTGCATTTTCAGCATCAAAGGAACCTGAATTTTATCATTTATCCACACTGCCCTTTCAATCCCTCTGAAAGATTAAAGACTAACCTGAATTAGCACAAGGACATCATCGAAGAGCAAGATCCTCTCTGATCGATTCGTGCTGGCAGAGATGGGAAGATTTTTGCTATCTTCCAGCAGCCTCCTGTCAGGCACACAGAGCATGTCCTGCAGAGGGAACCGCAGAGGTCAAGATGGTGGATCAAAAGCATCAGGAAGTGTCAGGATTTGGGAGAGGAGATACAACTCAAGCCAACAGTTCAGAGACAGTCTGACTCATGGCACAGGTGTAAGACCTCCAGAAGAGCTCCCCTTCAAGCCACTTTCTACATCCATGACTCACTGTGAATTTGTAGCCCAAGGATTTCCATAAGGACTTGGTAAAACAAGCTTCATCCAGGACTTGGCTGATGAAAGACTCCAGCTTCACATATTCCTTGATGGCGCTGGTAACCACATCCTTTTCAGAGCCCTGGTAAAAGAAGGCAGGGCTTGAGCAACGCTTCAGGCATGGCTGTGCAGAACATCTACTCCCTGGGCTACAGCTGCAGAAAAGCCTCAGCAGTCCTGACTCTGAAGGGCTAATGGGCGTTAACCCTCCAACTCCATTTTCAAGGAAAGCCTCCCACATCTAGCATCATCTCTGCCACCAGCAGAAGTGTGCAACCTTAGGCCAGTTACCTGACCCTCTGCAGCTCCTCTATGTGATGAGTAGCTTGTACTATGCTGGACCAGCCACTGTTGCTTTGAGACCTTGAGGTGGGCTGCATTCCTGGGTACTACCACCCCAGCCGTCCACTGGAAATCATTTACTTCCAGCCAACTTTGGATTCAGTGACACCACCACAAAGCCCCACAAGTCCTGCATAAGATTTTAGCATAAGCCAGTCTAACATCATCACATAAAGCTTCCTACCTCGCAGAGAACCTCATTCAGCTTGGTAAGGAGCAGTACGTATTGCTCGATGTGATCCCGGATAGGTTTGTGAAGAACAGTGTATAAGGCCAGTGACATGGAGGTCTCAGAGGTGAAGTCTGTGAGGAATTGTTTCAGCACTGTCTTGTGCTGCTTCCAGGCTTCACTGCAAGATGGTGAATTAAGACAAAGGTTCATTAGTCAGATTTTCTTCAAATCACCACTTTTCTACCTTCCAAACTTCATATGGTACCTCACTCCCAGAGCGGGTATGGAAAGACTTGAAAGAGCGGGAGATAACATAGTGCAAATGTATTTGTACACCAAACACACAGAAATAAGGCAATGAGGCAAACGAGAGCTCCATCCATCCTGCCTCTGGCCCAGCGGCCTTTGCAAATAGGAACCACACCCACAGACATACAGAACATAGCCTGACTCTGATGGTGGTTTGCACACCAAGAGGGTGACTCAGACAAAGTGACTGTGAATCTGCTCATACCTAGTGCTCATGTCTTCATTTGCTATTTCCATGCGACTCTGACAACATCTGGGACAAGCAGTGGAAATTTCCTGCCAGATTCCCACATCATCCTCTCTGTCTCCGGTCCCTGAACCCCCAAATTCCAAATTTACAGGCTTCCTCTCCTACAAAAGGAGTTGTGCATGGCTAAGAAGAGATGGAGAGAGATTTGCAGAGGAAACCTTTCAGCAGTTGCTGCTGTGGTCTCAAAAGAAGTCAGGAGCGGCCCGTATGTTCCGTTCAGCAGAGATGCAGCCGGACTCTGGAACGGAGATTGCTGCAGCACTCAGTGCCGCTTGCCCCAGTTTAGTGTCTTAACCCACACAATACCATTGCATTCCTATCGACCCCTTCAATACGCATTTTTCAGCCTACTGACCTCTTGCTCTTTGTGGTATGTTCAAAGCCGTGGACTACAACGTAGTTTGCAAAATTGACGAAGTATCTGTTGGCAAGAAAAAAAAAAAAAACAAAGGCGTACAAGCACGAGCTGAGTTACAGATACACATTAGCTATGAGGTTTAAGTGATAGAGGGACGAAGCTCATTTGAAAACATCATGTCAAGCCCACCTTTCCAAGGGAGGCAGAAAGAGACATAGCTGCTGTACCTCTCGCCTTGGCTCCCTCCCCTTCCGTCCCCTTTGCAACTCCTTGGTTTAACTGCCGTGTTGATTTTTGCACTAGTATCGTTACAGGAAGTTTAACTCATCCTGGCATTTAGCATAAGCAGAAGTAAACTTGCGCAACTGTCCTGGAAAGCGTATCTACAAAGGCTGTGCTTAAGATACCAGCTTCGGATGTATGAATTTCTGCTGGTTGAGGTGAAAGTATCAGGTTTGTATTACTGACGGTAAATTCAAGTCAAGGTGTCCCATGCCAATGTATCTCATCTCACACTAGAGGGAGATCGAGCCATATTTTGTCAGCAAATACCACCCTTTCTGCCAGTAGTGTTTTCAGATAAGTCGTGTATAATGTCCAGACTAATTGTCATTTATTACATCTTTCAGGGAGATGTATTTACTGCTGATTTTCAGGCCCTGAGTAGCTGCTTTGCTTCCTCCAGTATCACTCCAACAAGCATGAGAGGTCGTAGAATCAGGACTGCACAGAGTGAGTCAGCAGAAGCGGGTAGGAACCAGCCCTTTTTTTTTGCATGATGCCCAACACAAACAGGTTATAATTTCAAAATGAGGGGAAATTAGGTCTTAAGATAAACTTCTCCTTTGTGTCATCTGAAACCTCAGCACAAGTTTTCATCTTTCATACACCTTTTTAAGGCAAACCGGTTTTAATTTATTGAATCATTTCCCAAATGAACAACGCACACTCACATAAAGGTAAAGCTTGTTGTGTATCACCTTCTAAAACAATGCTGCCCAAGCAAAAACCAAACAAAAAGTAGTCCTTCTTTCCTCCTCCCTCCATGCACGTAAAAACCACCAAAACCAAGACTAGATGACACCAATGTCCAGGACCAAGTGTGCCCATCTCCTGCTCCCGTGTGGGTGCCAAACTGCACAGATGATACAAGCCCATCTGGCAAAGGCTTGGCCACATTTATGGCCAATGTGATGAACGAAGGATCAAACACCGGCTGATCTTTATGTCATCTCAGGGGTCCGTGAAGCATTTTTCATGCTAAGACATCAACACACAGGTTGCACACGCTGCAGTGCTTTTGGTAAACATTTTATTTTGCGTTGCAGACAGATGGGGAGCAGATGTAATTAATTACAGAAAGAGCAACAGGGCAGTATGTTTTTTCACATCACGCTACATCCGTCACTTGCTATCACATCCCTCGCCAAAATCATAACAGCGTGGCACAAACACGTAATATGAACTGCGTCTAGTGACATCTTCTCTCCTCATCCTTATGAGTCCTTTAAACCTGCTCGTGCTCTCCTTTCTGTTCCTGATGACAGCTCAAGCTTTGCTCTCATAAATTACCCAGGTACAGATTCTGCCCCTGTTCTCTTCCTGCTTCTAAGATACATATTAAAACATGTATACTTGCAAGAAAAAAAACTATCCCTCTTACAACCATACGCACAGCCAGAAAAAAAGGCTACCTATGCTGTTTCCACAGACACTATATTCTGTAGCACTTGTTGTGAGCACTGAATGCAATCAATTCCCTGACCTAATGACTGAACACTAGTGGATAGGAGAGAAGAAATTAAATGGACAAATTAATCGCACCAACCTACCAGTTAATTGATTAATTTGGTCCCTTATGCTACTCCAGAAATGCTTCTGTACTTACTGGATGTAGAGGCTTAAGAACAGGTCTCCTTTCCAGACAGTGTAAATGTCCTGGATGCAGAATGAGTCAGAGGTGCTGCATTTTTGTTTCAGTATCCGGTAACTTTCTTCTGTGAGGTTCCAGAGAGCTTGAAATCGATCATTCAGGAGCAGGAAGAGCTTAAAGTTCTCCTTTCCCTTCTGGTCACTAGGCTCTTTGAGGAAAAGATGGGGGGGAAAGGCTGTCATAAAACCTTGACTCCAAGAAATCTTGTGGAAAACATAGCCTGTATCTAACACTTCAGCCCAATTTTTCAGTGTAAAGCACATACATTCTTATAGGAAAACAATGCCAGGGAGGAAGATGATTATTATTATTTAGGGTTGTGTCCCTGTGAGTGGTTGTATGGGCTATCCATGCTAAGGTTTTGTCTTTCCCGTTCTTGCGGGGCACACGGTCAGGGCAGCCTGTGAGGCTCAGCCCCAGCTCAGACACGAGCGCTGGAGGAAAATTTTCTGCCCCTGGCTCAAAGGGCTGTTCCCAGTCTCCTCGGAGGCTAGACCAAAAAGGCAGTGACATGAGAGGGAACCACCCTACGGGCCTAATCCAGTTGTACCACTTTTGGCCAGATGGGCTTGTGAATATTTACATGGATTTGTTATTTCAGTGGAGCTGCTCTCATTTACTGCCAGCTCAGAACCTGCACCCACACGTTTTACCTTCCAAGATGGGCATGACCATGGACCGAGAGCAGGGAGGCAGAACAGGCATGGTTTAGGGGTCGCATAAGTGTGAGAGGCATTTTGGATTTCCATGCGCCATGCTGGAATCAAGCCTAGGAGCAGGTGTACACCCTGACACTAGTTAGAATCTAGATTAACCTCTGAAAACAACAGGAACCACAGTCCTAGGCTTGAATGAAAGGCCATGGGCATCCTTAAGGGCTTGCTATCTTAAATGAAACACCTCTATATACCACTTATTCTAGCAAACAACCCCCCAGCAAAGTCCTCAGCCTTGGAATTTCAATTATAATTCCCTTCATAGGTGTGTCTGTGGCTCAAGGCTAGAACTAGAGACAAAAAAGTAGTCTGCTCTGACCTACCTGCCTGGAGAAGAGGCTTGAGGATGAGGGCATCTATCCGTGCCAGGCATGCTGAGAAGGTTTCTTCCACTTGGAGCAGAGATGCCGTTGCTTCAGCCGTGCACATGTCCTGGACACAACACAGAAGGCACACATAAACTCCCTTGCAAGAGTATCCCTCTACCAAGGCTTCAGCGCTCATTGCAAACAATCAGCCTTTCCTGACAGCACGCACAGGAGTAATTGCTGTCCCCAAAAAGCATTTAAAAATGTTAGAAAGGGAAACAGAAACCCAATAGCTCAACATGAGCTGGTGTCTCAGAAGACCACCGAGGCTACAGCCCATTTTCCTGATGCCCCAATTGAAGATCTTCTCAGGTGGGCCACAATACCTCTTCTACATGACTGGAAAGGCCCTAAACTTCTTGATATATGTTAATCCTGTTTAGTGCCAGATTCGTTCTCCCAGAAGAAAATCTCTGAAGTACAAGGCAGCAAAGGATGAAGCAGAGCATCTCTTCCCGTATCTCTCACCAGTTTTCTGCCCAGCTGCCTCAGTCTGCACCTTGTGGCATTAAAAGCTATTTTACGGAGTTGCAGAGCTGCGCCAGCCATGCCCCAACATCCAGCCCTCCAGAGGAGCAGATGTCTGGTGTGACTCCTTTCCGAGCAGGACACTGCACTGCTGGTTATATGTCACAACTGCTGCGTCAACAAGGAAAGCTTGCCTAAAGTGGAAGTGGGCAGCCCTTAAAAAAAAACCAAAAACAACCAAAAAAAAAAAAGGCAACAAACCCATGTGAGCAAACTCTATTACCTTCCTCCTTCCCAGCCTCATGTCCTGAAAGAAATGTATCACAGGAAGTGAACACAGCCAGCTAATAGCATGTCATAGGAGACTGCTCTGGAAAAAGGCCAGGTGCTGAAGATACTACGGGCAGAATCAGCTGTTATTAGTAATGGTGATAAAAGTACAAAAATCTGAGATTCTTTTAACTTTGTGAAGCAAAACAGCAAGCTCAAGGGACTGAATATGGTCTGTCCGCCTTTATCCTTAGCCTGGTTGTAGTGCATGCTCAAAGGCTACGTTCACAGGGGTAAGCAAAGAAGGATATGGCATTATGCTGCAAAGATTTATGTTGCTAAATTGGTGGCAGAGACTTTGGCATAGTTTTGACGTGGGCCAACTAGTGCCTCTCCCAGACAGTTCTAAGCTATGGTCCAGGGACCACTTGAAATGTGTAGCTTGCACATAGTCGCGCTGTTTTGGGAGGTAAGGAGAAATTAGCTATGTATAGATTATGCAATAACTGCTTGGCTATGGGGATAGACCTAATTTATTTACTAATGGAGATGTGAATAGTCTTTGCGCTGTTTCCAGGAAGAGCTGAACTCAAGCTATCTGTTGGTGGCATACTCTAAGACATTCTGAACCTCTACCCTGATTACTACAAACAATAGGTGAGACTCATTCTCCTCATGTTGAGGTGTCGGGAAGTTAGACATAGAAGCCTAACCCTACATTATACTTCATGGGAAGAAATACCTCAGGCATCTCATCATGGACTATAAAAAGGTCATCCAGGTGGGGTGACTAAGTTAGGTGGGAATGTCTCATTTTTAAGTTTCACGTGTGGGCGGATCCCTTGCTAAATAGGAGTTTGGGGACCCTAAAGTCACCAAACTCTGGTTAGGAGCTCCCTTTCCAGGTTCTGGAGCTTGGGCTGAAATGGTGTCATAAAACAAGGGGCGCTTTGCAGTTTGAATGGTTGGCTGGCCTGGTTTTACATAGCTGTTCAGATCCAGACACAACTGACAGCACAGATGAATGACAATGTTTTCTCCTTAGTAACCATTGCCTCTTAAATTTCATTTGTCTGAAAAATTGGAAGCGTTAAAAAATTCCATAATCTCATTAGTTTGCAAGTTCTCATACATCAAGGTCTGCGTGACCATAAGGCTATTTTGTGCAGGAACACTGGTGATTCATCCCAGAGGAAAGCTCGAGGCATGCAAACAGGTCAAAAAGCTAGAATACAAACTCCTCCTGGCCCCTCCCAGGGAAGGCAACTGAGCCAGGAAAAAAGTAAAACAAAACAGCAGCCAGCTGTCTCTCACCCCAGAGTACCAGGAAGACAGGACAGATCTAAAAGTTTGTATTTTACTACCACTTAATCCCCTGTCTTGTAGACATAAAGATAAAGTTGTTTCTCACTGGTCCTAGAGAGCAGGCAGGCCTGTTTGAAATTTCTAAGCATAAGTAGATTGCTTAATCAGTGAGTAAAATTAGGCTGGATATGTGACAGGATTTAATTTTCAAATGCTTCAACAGGTAGTCAGTGGGGTCATATTAGGCTCCCTGAGTAACAGCCTGGTGGGGTTTATTTATATTTTTAAGCCTATTTTTTCTATTTTTGGAAGAGAAGGAAAGATGGTTACATCATTTCAGATCACTCTGCTTTGAAAGGGGCTTGTTCTCCACCTCGTCCTTATTTAATTATGTAAGAAAATGTTTTATCCTGTGCAAAACAAAAAGAATGGGTGCCAGATGCCAAACTCACAGTTCCCCAAAGTCTTCTCTTATCAAAACAACCAGAGAAGCCGCATATTCATAACATACATGAATTTAGAAAATAAAGCTGGTGCCATCTGTACCCATTCTGGTCGTAGTGTATACAGGCCTTTCACGATATTTGCCATGGTTGAAGGAGTTATTTGAAACGGCGTTGACTGAGCTTCTAAAAGTAAAGGCATTAGGTTGTAAATGTGCTTTTCTGCAACATGTTCTGTAAACAAGGTCATCTTTTAAGTCTCTGTTAAGCTTGGTTTCTATGTAAAATTTATTCATATATATGAAAACAGGCACAATGCTCTGCAATGCTCCCATATACTGTCCAAGAGCTACGTTAAATCTTTCAATATAGAGATATGGAGGGCTGGCCTGCCGCTTCTTTGAGACTCTAAGTGGTTAGTTATCTTTTTTATTAGGTCACTATACATCTGTTCCGAATGCTGCTGGCATACACACTTATACACACAACTGTATATTTGTTCATAGGAGATAGGGATGTAGTCACCAGGACTCTGAGTTAAAAGCTGATCTATGGCACTATCCAGACGGCTGAATGTAAACTGAATGGCTCAAACCAAAGGTGCAGATACCCACAGCTTTGCTCCATGGGACCATGATAGTCCACAAGTGAAGGCAGGAGGCTGAGAAGCCTCCTCAGGGCTGAAGAACACATGTGCAACAGCACAGGAACATCACTGCCCCAGCCTAAGTGTTATTTGGTCACTTATGTAACGGTAACCTGGAAGAAAAACCAAGCTGGACCTACTGATCTGCATGCAGCATCACCCCTTCCAACCATCAGCTGGTCCCACAGTCTGCAGTCCTGGTTAACTGAGGATCTGTTACCCATGAAGACCTGAGCTCAGACCTTACGCGGATGACCCCCAAAGCATTCCCATGCTGTGGTACGTGGGTTGAGAAACCCCTGTAGTAGCAACACTAAAGATGCCCAAGCTAACTCTGTGAAAAACGGAAGCATTTGGATACTCTTTTCCATTATAACCTGCTAACACAGTGTTTTGCTTTGAGTTTGGTGGGGTTTTTTTTCTTTTTTTCTTGTCAGCAATCATGTTCTCACCCTTCCTGGGAAAATCTGTGGGCTCCTTCCAGCCTGAACGTGACAGTCTGGGATCATTTGCTGAATGGACGAGAGGCACCAGTCAGCTTTCGAAACAGCCCTTCCGGCACCACAAAAAAAGACCGAAGTTGGCACATCACATCACATCACATCACATCACATCACATCACATCACATCACATCACATCACATCACATCACATCACAACAAGGTAAGCGTGAGTTTCAGCCACCGTTTCCAGGCTTCCTCCACCAGTTCTGTGAGAACAGCATTTGCACACTTATTCTAGCCCAGTCAGGCAAAGAAGATTTGAAGTTCATCACTTAGTGAACAAAACCAACGCTGGCTCAGCCACAGAGGGCACACGGAGGTCACACTGCACGTTCACATGCGTGGAAAAACTGAATAACTGAATGCAAACTGCAGTGCCGCTGGGTGATGGGAACACTGAGCAGAAACCTGGGGCTGTCACGTGCTGTCTTTCCCCAGCTCGGACACAGCTTTCACTTGACTCAGTGGTTTTGCAATTCTGTGCTTGCTCTGTGAAGGACAAGGCAAGCTTGAACAGAGCCTCTCTGAAGCCTGTTCAAGAGGTTTTAGTCTGCCCTACATGGATGGCTCTGCTGCTCGGGGGTCAAGACCTTTGAAGATGGTGCAGTCCTGATGGCCAGAATTAAAGGAGGTGCACCTCCAAGGAATGGTCCACTCGCTGCACATAGCATGACAGCGTCTGGTTTTATATGCAAAATCAGAAAGTCTACAGCCTTCGAGAATGGAGATTTCCACTGGCAAAACAAAACAGCTGCCCATCTGCTTCAGGCTCCCATAAGGAATGATGATATCTCCCCAGGGGAGCGTTTTCCAAAGTATGAGACATTATCTGTTTCTTCTCCCTAAATGAAGCTACAGGAAAGCTGCGCAGCACAGGTCTGAAATTAGAGAAGGGACTCATAACAGTATTCATGTAGAAACAGGAAAAAGACCTTGAGAAACAACTTCTGTAGGAGTCACTGGATCTCTGTGGCTCATCACAGTCTTGGCCTGTCCACTGAGTGTGACAATGAGGGCAGAAAAAAGGGGGATGCAGCAACTAATATCAACCTAAGTGGCTGCTGAGCATGATGGGAGCACCCTGGGTCACCAAGAGGAACATTCATCCTCAGCAGGGCCTGTTCAAAGCTGCTAAATGCACATTTCAGCAAGAAAATACATGTCTTGAGGAGGCCACAACAGGTTGTTATACCCAGTTTCAGGAAATTGCCAGAAGGGTGGGTGGAACAAATAGGAAACCAAGCAGAGAGACAGTTTGATGAAACGCTGAGCCTCATTGTCAGCTTTGCATAGAACCTCTTTCTACTTTGGAGTCTAGCTCTGAGGCAGCTGTTCCACCAGGAAAATGTCTGGAAAGCCCCGTAGATTTCAGAGGTGACACGAAGTTTCTCATGGAAACTCACTTCTAGTCAATCTTATCAGCTCCTGTACATTAAGGAACAAACTGGACATCCACAGAAGGTCTATTCATTTTCCATCTTCCTCTTGTGAATGCCCCTCTGTGCTGAAGACAAGATTATCAGTCAACAAAGACACTTCTCACATGGGAGAAACCAGTCATGCACAGTACCAGATTTAGGGAGCGCTCAGAGTGTTTTAGTACTAAACCACCTGGGATGTAAATGCCACAACCACGTTTGCTGTAGCCTCTCCCCTCCTTAAACTCTTCTCTTTCCCTGCATCTGCCATCCTAAAAGGAACCGTGCCTTTGCAGTCCTTCCAATCTCATACATCCTTGCAGTTCATGACCTTTCTACCACCATCTGCCTCAGAAATGAGGCCAGTCCATCACTCTGCCACGCAGAGTCCTCAGACAGACCAAGTTTTCCCTTCCCTGCCCTTTGAGAGGCAGTCAAGTTACTGCTGCCATGCAGCTGAAGAGATGCCTTCCTACTGCACCCCGTGTCAAGTGAGTACATCATCTTTGCAGAGGCAGGGATAAAGCTGCTTTAATTCAAGCTGTAGTTGAGAAGTTAATAAAAGCATTCCAAGCTGAAGCCAAGAGGTACTAAAGATTCTTCTCTGTCAGGATAAACCTGAAACTGTTCCTCAGATACTGCTTTTACTCTCTAGGCCCCTTTCTCTCATGCCGGTAATGGTGTTGCTTCTAACTAAAGCAACCAAAACCACCTAAGAATGGAATATAGAGCATAGGCACTTATGCTTGGACTGGTAAATGCCTCTCCACTTTGCAGCAGGATGCAGCCTAAAGCATTTGAAAGCTAAAACTCTCTTCTTGCCAGACACTCTTCAAGATTCCCAGAAGGTCACACAAGTCCTCCCCTGCTGTTAACCTCTCACTCACATCATGTCTTTCCCCAAGCAGTGTATGGCTCTAAAAGGTGCACATTGCAGGGCAGGAAAATATACAGTTCTGGATAAAACCTGCCATTAGGGAGTTTCTCCCTCAGGAATTAACAGATAAACTTATGAAAAGTTTATTGTTAGACTGAGTCAATACAGATCAGCACTTTACATCACGTTACAGCGTGTGACATAACAGACAAGTCTTGGGACCTTAAACCAGAATGAACATAGACCTAACTATCTGTTTCCTCCCCTTGGTCAGCTCAACAGCTGTATAGTCACAATTAATATGACCAAAAATAGAGTGCGCTTTGGGGGCAAAAAATGGATTAGCATTAAGGGTTGGTCTTAAGTGGAAAGGAAAGATGTGTTTGAGCTTGGACCATCGACCCTAGCCTTCTTTGCAAGATCACTTTTTAACCTAGACCCAATCCCCAGCAGAGTTTAATGTACCATCACATAAACATGCCCACAAGCAGGGGGATCTCCTCGTTCAGTTAGTAGTGCCAGCTCAGAGTCCATAAACTCAGGACCTCCTTAGGCCATGAAGGGAAACGCTGGTGGCCAACACCGAGATGTTGCTCCTCTTTCTGCCCCAACCTTTACTGCTTTTCTCTAGGGGCCAAATATCCTCATGCATCCTAATTTTATTTCCAAACGACATCCCCCCTCGCGTGTCACGCTCCGGCTGAGTCTGCATTCAGGCCAGCACAAAGACCATTCTGTCCCATGGAAAAACAGCTCCAGGCTTTGTTTAGCCAACACCAACACGCTGGAGCAAATTCTCCCATTCAGACCCTTCTCTTGTCAAGCCTCAGATGGTCACGACTCGGGATGAATTAGCGTTCAATTTACCAGAGCCACATCATAAGCAGACAGAAGCACACAATGAGCGAGTTAAGAGGTAATTGGGAATAAACAGGGCAGAAAGACAATAAAACCCTGAATCGCAAGACTGCTTTTAGCGGCATAAAAAGGAGGAAGAGAACAACAGTTACTTGGATTAGACTTTAGCATGAGATACAGGGAGTGTGCCGATGCCAGCCATGTGAAGGAACTAGGCAAGGTCTGGTTCAACATTTTCTTTATCAGGGAAAATTACTGAGCAGGACAGCAATGAAAGTAGGTAGGAAAAGTACACCACATAGTTTAAAAACACAAGAAAATGAACAAAACCCATCAAAACTCAAGACCCTCAAGGCTTTCAGTCAGTCCGGGTTCATACACAGACGAGGCCACACAGCAAAAATTTGGGGCACAGCACAACCCCCTCTACCCTCAAGCAATGGGGCCACCTCACAAGGAACAGCAGGACATTTGACCTCACCACGTCTAATTAAGCCATGGAACTCGCTGCCACGAGAGTCAGTCATTGCTATGAGAATACTATACACGCGTTCAAAAGCAGCTGGGTGAGTCCATGGAGGAAAAAATCAATTAAAAGCTAATAAAAACAAAGGCATCAACTCCAGCTCGGGAAGTCCCGAAGGAGGCAAGAAGCAAATATGGAGGAAGTACAACTACAGCCCTTTCCAGTTTTTGTGGACTTCTCCAGGCACGTTGTTCGGCATTATGAGAGGTGAGATAGCCTGGCTTGATATTGCTGATTTTATGCATCAGTCATAAAATTGTTGGTCACCTGCATGGCAGGACCTCAAGCACTGAAAGAAAAGACAATGTAAGATTGTCAAAATATCAACCACGTTAAAATCTCAGCAAATTTAGAATAGCAGGGTGTGGCTGAGAGCTTACAAAGGGTCAAACAAGCACTCAGAACTCTCTTCAGAAAGCACTGGAGCTGTGTAATTGATTTTTCAGCCCAAGGAGAACCTTCCCCTGCCCCGACTTTGTATTCATCCATATTTAACACAGAAAAACAGGAAAAAGAGGAATCTATGTGTGGGGGAGGGGAACGTGTTTTTCTCTATTGTTCTGTTTTGTTTTCTTTTTCAAAAACAGGGAACACAAAAGCTTTACACAAACCTTATCTGACCCAGCTTTTTTTCTTTTCTTTCCCCAACCCAAATTGGAAGTTCGTGTCCCTTCCTTAGGAAGTTCACGCCTAAGCCCAATAAAAACAATCATAAACCTCTAGTTGACTTCAAAAGGACAAAACCCATCTGCCCTTTCTGGGTGTCTGAAGGCTGAACTACCCACCCCAGACTTCCTTTGTAACCACAAAAAGGCACATGAGAAGCTCAATTTAATCCATCTTAAGTGAGATGAGTGGGCCTTTGGGCATACCTGATCTCTTATCGCTAGCTACAGAATTAAACAGCCCAAATAAGATGCTTTACTTGTTGATAACGAAGGCTAAAGAAGATCATTCTCACCACAATTTAGGATATCATTCAGACTTTGCAAATAACAAGGCGAGTACGATAAGGCCCACGGGTGAGATAATGTTTACTTAGTGTTTTAATCCCTCATGGCCTTGTAGCTCCCACTGCCGTCATCATTATTACTTACAAGCAGGTTATGCATGTAGAAGTGTAATGATTTTGACACAGCAACCCATATGCAACACAAAGTGACTTGGGGTTACTGGATGAAACTCCGAAACAAACCTGAAAAAAATACAGGATGTCTGAAGGAGAGGAGGAAAGGAGATTGTGAGAAGAGGACACTCAACAATTCTCAATTGGAGTCAAAATATGGGAAGGCCAGAAGACAATAGCCAGGGACAATTTTTGTGTCACAGCTCTGGGAGCAGCTTTGGGAGCAGGAGCTCCCCTCCCTTGGCCTCATACTCCCAATATGCCTGCTCTGCTTTTCCAAAGCAAATGGGATTTCAGCGTGGCCTCAAAAAGCAAAAAAAAAAAAAATGAGAGCGCGCTGCACATCTGGGGTTTAGAATATGTGTTACCATTTACATCGAAGCAGTGTTGAGTCAAACCCTGAGTATCAGTTTGAATTACAGCCTGGAAACCAACCCAGAGGCACAAGCAATATCAGAGAAGCATCCCTTGGGACAATGGGAGAGCTGGTAGCACAACTGTTCCACAGATGAGATGGACTTCAATGTACAGTAATGTCTTCCCCCTGATCCATCCTCTCCACTTGGGACCTCCGGAACGTGAGTAGGACCAGAGGGGATTTCACTTTCTTTGTGCTAAAAGACAGAAAATCATAATAAAACTATGAGAAGAGCCACTTTTCAGGTGGCTGGCTCCACCAAATACTCACAAGTGAGGCTCTGGATCCATCTCCTATCTGCCCTGCCTTTTGACACCACTACTTGCCTCTCCTCCCAGCTCACAGATGTTTACTTATGCTAGAGGTAATGTCTAAAATCTAATGAGCTGTCACTATGAAATGACACTTATAAAACCACCCGGATCTGCCCTACCAAGTGGCCCATGCAAAGCCTAAGCACTTCACAGCCTTTAGCGTGGCATCCCCAATAGCTGCCAGAAATAGGGCAGGGCTAAAGTCCATACAAAGGAACAGGAATGGAGAAAAAAAAAGACTTGCCTGGATTAGTTTAATCCCTACACCCAACCTTTCTCTGCTTTCTGTTTGGGTCACTTAAACTCACTCACGGTCAGGAACGTTAACAACAATCCCAACTGAAGAACTGCCAAATTTTTCCTCCTCTCTCTAGTGCCCAAGGCTTTTACTAAACACTGAGTGTAGTAGGAAGCTTCCAGTGTTTCATCAAACCCTTCAGGTGCTCTTGGAGGAAAACTTACAAGCTACGGAAGGCAGGACAGACCTGCAAAGAGTCACCAGTGCTTCCTAACCTCTGATCATCATTCCAAGATGCTACAGTTCACCGAGATGCTTTGAGTTCCAAAACCCAGGTCTTTTGATGACCTGAAGAGCTGGTCAAAGCTCTGAAAAAACTGTTTCACAAGAAAATTCCTGTTTGTTGAGCCCAAAGTACTTTGCATGAGCCCTTTCTAATTCAACAGGAATGTAAACAATACCCAACCAGGTCAGGCCAGTGGTCTGGCTAGTCTGGCAGTAAGAATAAGAGCTCTTATTTAGAGGACAACATAAGCTTGGCCACTTTCTGAGGTCTGTCCTCTTGTATTCCCCCAGCAACCAACTGTTGCATTAGAGATGTCAAATGGTGCAACCCTCTTCCTAGTATCTGCCTATGGACCTGTTGTCTCTGAATTTATCTTACCCCTCTTGAACTTGCTGATATTGTTTGCCTCCAAAATACATTACTAAATCAGAGACAGGGTCTTGTCAGACATTCTGGCTGGTTTCCTTACAGATCATCAAAAACCTTGTCTTGCAGCCCATTGGGAATTGAAGTCATTGCAGTAATGAAACTACCAAGTTCAGGGAGCAGCTGCAAGGTCTAGAAAGCTTCCAGGCCATAGGAAATTTCCACAAACAGAAACATATTTGGTTCAGGTTCAAATTAAATTAAGCTAAAGTTTAAAAACAGTCCCTCCTGGGAACTGCAGCTCCTCCTCTTCTAGCTCTAAACATGTAGTTGTTTTTTACTTTTTAAAAGTCCTAAGTGTGTTACCTTTCCCCTATAACTGGGCCTTTGACCCAGACTTTTCACTTAACACCTAAGACACCTGCAAGCTTCTGACCACTTCCCTCCCTTGCACAAACCCAGACGAGCTTATCAGCTTCTCTCACCCAAACTAATTACCTGGGTATTGGTTTAGTTTCTTTACTCTGCCAGGTAAGCTGTGCAACCCCAGTGTGAATGCATGGTTTCCAGCCTTACTTCATCAGGCTTGTATTGCCAGGTGAGGCTGCCTGCTTGCCTGGCACAGGTGGAAAAATCCCTCCCTCAAAACAGGAGCAAGCCCCGACTCACAAAGGATCAGGCAGCTGCCTGCGGGAGAGAGACCGCACGTGCTTCTCCAACATCCCTTTCTGGAAAACACAAGGTGAGAGCCACCAGAGGATTTAATGCCACCATTCTGGACCGTACTGGGAATTAAATACCTTAAAGACAACATACCTTCTTTATGCAAGGCCAATGCACTGTCTAGGTGAAGCACAGGGGTGCATGAAAGTGCGTTTTACACTCCAGGAAAACGCGCTCCACGCCTTTGGTCACTTGCACAGGTAAAATATCTACCTGTAGAAAACACTCCCAAACTTTACTCTGCCTCAGGGCTTTTACTCATAGCAGACTACCTTCAACAGTCCCTTCAGCCTGCTAAGGCTGGTTTTGCACCCCTCCTACGGTACATGTCTAAACATAAAACTGAGCCTCAGGATCAATGGGAAAACAACTAGCCAACGAACACTGGTCACAAAACCCAAAAATAACCAGTGTGTAGAGCAACGTACCTTGCATAAGGTGGCCAATTAAAATTCCCCCGTGGTAAATCTACGGCAGCAGCTCCTCTGAGCTTCCAAGTCCTGAAATACTCGGTGCTCCCAGAGCCGTCACTCTCCCCTCCCACCTCTCCCTCCCACATCCAGCCGCCTTGTTTGCTGAAACACAGATCTGGGCCTGTTCATTAGATGAGACATCCACAGAGCCCAGAGAGACAGTTACGAAACCTGTGCAAATAGGGTTTCTAAAGCAATTGCCTTCTTAAAAGGACAAGAAATTTCATGACCTATGATCTTGCAGCTCATGTGTTAGGGAAACTTAAAATACAGGAAACTGAAAGGGAAAAGGGCAGGATATGTTTTTCTTTGCACAGTGGCGTCTCTCAGCTCTAATCCCTCTTCACCTACATTGCATTCCCATAGCAGTTTGCCAGCTGAAGCTCCTGTGTTTTTTCTCCTTGTTCTGCCAGTCTCTCCCCTCGTGTGACTCCTGGGCTTGCTGTAGCTCACAGACGGAAACCCTGGGAAACAGGACGTTTCCTGCTATTCAGAGCTTGCTGCTGAGGGTATGTGACAGCCTGCACATGATGCATGCAAAGTCTGTCCTCTGCTACACCTCAGCCTGCAGTAACTGTTTCTCCTCCTTCTAAAAAAACCTAGAAACAAACCCAAAACCTGCAAGTCCATCTATCAGGAGGACCCAGAATCCTCCCCAGCCCATCTGCTGGAGCTCAGCCACCAGCCCACCTCCTAAAGCACAAAAGCATTTTTCCAGTCGATCCCCAATCACAGAAAATCTCCACGAGCATTTTGTCAGACAGTTTTGTCAAAGCAGAAGCTTCCACCATGTACTCGCTCTCCACATCAGAAAAAGTAGATACGGCGCCTGACAAAAGCCCCACGCCCTCCCCTTCTGCTTCAGAGCATGCTGAGGAGCACTAACAAAGCCCCGTTCTTTCCCAGGCGCTCCAGCATGGTACGACTCAGCAGCTTGCCTCCTCCCCGGCTCTATGATTTCAAGGACTTTTACAAACTACTGGAACTTACTGCGGGCTGAGGGATCAGGACAAGTCGGTTTCTATAGCGAGGAGGCTCAGGGTGTAACAGGAGACAAGAGGTGCCTCAAATCAGCTTTTATTTGAGAGGTTCTTCTATTGTGTTGGCTTCCGTCCCACTTTCGCAGACTCCTGGGGTCTTTTCAGAGAGCGACGTGCCCAAAACTCGCTGTCTGCCTCAACACAATGGTTTACACCACACGGGCAAGCAGAGCAGCAACCCTCAGAGCAGCAATCCTCGTACGCAGTGGGGAACAATACCAGGGAAGGATGCAGCCAGGGAACGGAAAGGATGAGTGAGCAATGAGCTCACTGCCGGCCTCCTACCTGCTCTGCAAGCTGCGAAGTCAAAGAGCTGGTGATCAGGACTTTGGCACAATTACAGACCTCTCTCTTCCAGCCCAAAATCTGGAATGAAATCGGATTTTCCATATCCTGAGGAAGTGCTCACCCACAAGAGACTAGATGGCAGGCAGGCGCCTAGAGTCCTTTCGAAGTCTTTGCAAGGGTGCTTGAGCTCAGGAGGACTTTCCAGCCTCCAGACCCTATACGGATGGAGATTACTCCCTGGCACAGCTTATGATAGCGCCTACCCTCCAGAAAGTGGGGGAGGGTTTCAGAGAGTCCCGTGCTGAGCATTCCCCTATTGAGCACAAAGGTTTGGAGATCTCTAGCTCCCCTGCAGCATTGTGTGAAAGGTCTAGGAGCTCTGCTCTGTGCTGGGGGAAATGGACACTGAAGAGCCCACCTTACATCTAAGGTCTTCTGGTTCAATCCACTGAGTGCATTTGGGTCTGGGCCTCAGGCTCAGCTTTGTGGCTTGTTTCAGTACAGTTTTGGTCAAGTGGCTTGTTGTGCGTGGTTTGGATTCTTTTTTTTCCCGTTATTCTTTTTAACTCCAATCTGGTAAAGCTGTGTTGAAACTGCTGACACAAAGGGGTGTGACAGTTTGGTTTGGGACAACCTCTTTTATTTTTACTTGTGTTTCCTCAGCAGAATTCCATTTCCAATCACTCGACTAGTTTTCCTGAAATGCTCAGAATTTGCACAACTGTCAAGGTCAGTCTGAGACCTTGTCCTTGTTTCAGCTCGTTCAGTTCTTGGTACGGTCCTATTCATTTGCTGCTTTTCCTCTTCTCCCACTTATCCCCAGCCCTAATCACCCTTCCTCTTTTGGATGCCTCCAACAGAAAACCAGACAGCCAGGATTTTTCTTTATCTTCCTCTGAACAGCTTCAGATTCCTGCCCCCTGTCCTCAGCAGAGAGAAGACCTCCAGCTCCCAGACCAGGATATTTCCCGCTGCCAGCTAACCCGTCCCCACTGCATGCACAGCTCAGCTGGTTGTGCAGCAGCTACCAGATTGCCACAGGTTACAGCATGAATTCTCATTGCTTTGCTTTAAAACACTGGGCAAAAAATGACAGTGATTTGCTGCTACTTGAGCAACCACGGAGCCACCCTACAGCTAGGACCACTCTGACTCCTCTGCATCCATGATGGGAACCTTCAACACACTGTGGACATCTGCACATCCAGCCTTTAAGATGAGATTAGGGCTGGATTGGGTCTGGAGGGTGAGACACGGCATGGCCCATCACCTATATTGTATAGATAGTTAGTATTTCTTAAGATACAGACTGATAAAGAGTAAGTGGCAATATGCTTGGCTGTCCAGAACATTTCCGCAGTAGACAGGGCAGTGATGAGGACACAGGTGTTTCAAGAGCATCTAAGGCTGTGTATGAGACATTCTTCTCATCTTGTAAATGTTATACTGCAATTGTTTCTCCATCCTGCCTTGATTCGGGGGGGGGGGGAAAACACATGCAAATAGGTAAATTTTAGTCCTGAACAACCTGAAGACAAATAGTCCTGATTTGATCTTGGGAACTTGTTGGTTCAAAAACTTGAACTAAAAAAAAAAGAAAAAGAAATTAGATCTGAGAGACTTCCAGTTATAAAAATGTAACAACAACAACAAAAAAATCAGGGACACACAGACAAATGCAGCTTTTCTTTTTGGAAAAAAAAGCTGTCTACGCCTGGAATTTTGTCAGAAATAAGGTTCTTCTACTAACAATTTTTATTAAATAAACACAGCATTCTTCTGTGGAAGTCTTTAGAAATCCTTGCTAGCAGCTCTAGGTTTCTCTCCCATTATCTGACCAGATCATTATTAATCAAATTGTCGCTGGCTATCTGCAGCCACAGATCTAAAACACAGAGCACGTGGTATCATTTCTAGCCAGGAGCTTAGGGGATGCTACTGGCATTCATTTGTCTACAGAGAGCATTATTAAGTGGTTCAGGCTTTATATTTTGCTCTCCTGCTTGGACTCAGTTTTAAACCTTTGTTTCCTATGCTTGCATATGTCACTCTGGGGAATATGGTTTAAAGCTAGGCTTAACACTGTCCCTAGAAACACGTACTCAAGGGATCAGGCAGAGGCAGTTGCAGTGCAGTGGCACCAATGAACATACCGAATCCAAGAGGTCTGCCTGTAAATAGACGGCGCAGCAAATTGCCATTCAACCACCGATTGCAATTAAAAATATTTATCCCTCTAGAAATACCAAACTAGGATTGATCAAGAAAACTCCAAGAAAAGGAGTTCACCTTGCTCCTCCTGCTTAGGGGTTTTAGCCATAAGAACAGAAACCTCCACCAAATCTCACCCCAGTTTGTACCTCGTGAGACAATGTCTCCTTTCATAGAATGATAGAATGGTTTGGGTTGGAAGGGATCTTTAAAGATCATCTAGTCCAACCCTTTTGCCATGGGCAGGGACATCTTTTGCTAAATCAGGTTGCTCAAAGCCCCGTCCAACCTGACTTTGAACACTTCCAATGATGATGTATCTACAACTTCTCTGGGCAACCAGTTCTGGTGTCTTACCACTCTCACAGTAAAGTGCCTCACCATCCTCATAATTTCCTCCAAATACAACTTCCCCAAAACAAGTTGCCTTTTCCATCAAGGATTTTTTTTTTTTTTTTTTTTAACCAAAGCCTGCTTATAGTTCAGGTTCCTCTGCTGAAACTAGGTCGCAGGCAAATTCTTGAGTTCTGGGGCCAGTGAGGCTGAGTCAGCTCTGTTGGCCAGCACATCTTTCTATCACCAGGGCAATACCACCCCAAGTTACAAGAACCAACCATTCTGGAAATAGCTGCTTTATAACTCACTCAGTTACAAGAATATCCTTGACTATACCAGCTTCGATATGCGATTACTGAAGCATGGCCCAGAGCAGCAGCAAACAGCCTGCAGCTTCCCATTCCGGCAGCATCACTCAGTGAGACCTCAGCTCCTGCTTACCCCTGGAGAGAGGCTGTTTCTACATGTGAGAAAAACCAACTATTTTTTTTCATTCAGCAAAAGATAGTTTGTCCTAGCATAAATCCCAGTACCATACAGCTTTCTTGTCCTTCCTAAAAGCTATTTTAAAAATTCAGCAGCTTCATTTACCCCTCAAGACATCCCAAGAGTTTCAGATGCACATCAGGGTCAAGGAAAAGAGGGCTGAGTTGGGAGATGGAAGAGGCAACGCAAAACTAAGATGACACCAGGCCCATAATCCCAGCTAGCACCAACTTGATATTTCTGCTGCCTTGCTACAGGCGTGCCACAGGATCATCTGAGGCTTTGGCAAGGAACAGGGCAGTCGTAGCAGCTGGGACCTCTTTGGATCTGTAAGCTTCAGCCAGCTAAATATCTGAGACAGCACCCACCCCTGAGAGGAGCGACAAGCCAAAGTACTCAGATTCACTTGGCCAGGAGACGGTAACAAAGAGGTGGATGTCTGATCCAAGCACGTACTCCTTCACTCATGTGCCTTGCAAGCCCAGAAGCTCACTCTATGTGCATGCCATTGGGAAACTATGCATGGAAACAGGAGCTAAATGTGCAATTATTCATATCTCATGCAAAAGAAGTTTCACAATCTTCTTGATAATGAAACCCGTCCTCGTTCTTTTCACTGAGGCAACACAAGCCTTTTCCCTGAAGGGTAAGAGGCATGCAGGGCAGGAGCGATTAGAAAACAAGGAACACGAAACTGGGATCAGCCAACATGGGTGCAGACATGTTTCTACACCTGAGCTACCGTTCAGCAACAAAACAGCATAGAAATCAAACGCTTGTAGAAATTCTCCAGACTCCTGTCAGGATGCACAGAAGAATTCGGGTAACAGGCACTGCAGTGATGTGTCTGCGCCGGCATTCCTGTCCACGAGAGAGGGAGATGACAATCAGACAAGACCAGGGACAGACTGCAGCGCAAGACTGTCCAGGAGCAGGACAGGCACAGAACAAGCATAAGGAGAGAAGACACGGAAAAGGTATCGATATGTACCCGACATCTTTCCTTACCGAACTCGTTTCCTTACGTAGACAAGCCCCATACAAAATTAAAAGACTGACTCTTCCTACAACCTCCAGTGTCAGTGTCTGTTAGGGAGATCGGGTGTCACACTATTGATCCCACACAGGCTCTCAGCTTGAAGAGTCAAGACTTAATCCCTGGAAGTGTGCACAGTCTAGACATTTCAGCCTTAGTTGAGCAGCCAGATGGCCTAAATACCATTTCCCCAGATGTTTACATGACCTTTGGCAAGGCCGCTCCACCTGTGCTCCCCTCTTAGACAGCAATTTATCCTCGTACTCTCTCTGAAGACATGTCCATGCAGTGCCTGGTCAACGGCAGACCCAGTTCTTTGCACCAGCATTGCCAAAGGTCCATCACTGGCAGGGACTCACCACAACCTGAAGTTGTAGAGGACATTCAAGGCATTGACAAGGCCCTGGACAGAGAGTAGCTGCTGGCTGACGACCTTCACCAGGTAGCACCAGGCTCCCTTTAGAGTAAGGAAGAGCCAGAACAGGGCAAAACCAAACATTGGCACACTGGCCACCAGCATAAGAGACAAAACATTGGTCCTGATCCAAGGACCAAAAAGTACCCAAGAGTAACATGTCTCCTTGTGCCTGTTAGTCAAGCTGTACCAGTTCCTTAGGACTGGTTGGACAAACTCCAGCTGTAGCGAGGTGGTGCTGAAACTGCATATCATGGGCTGCACCAACTGGTCTCATCCTCCCCCCATCCTACACAGCACAGAAGATTAGGCTGCTAAGGCAGGAGGACTAGATGGTCGTGGTGGGGGTGGTCACCATCTCAAGGTGTGTCCACCTCCATGTGACCTATGGTACTTGCTCCTGTCCTGAGGGCAGAGGGGCAAGTCAGGATGCCCATCCACCTGGCCATAGCTGCCATCCCAAGGTCAGGGTGCTACATTTCTCTCAGAAGTTCGGAAAGCCCAGATGGTTTAAAGACACTTTGGGAAGATACGAAGCACCTCTGCAATCACACCAAGCCCCAAATCACATCCAAAGACACGAGCTCGCTTGGGACACCATTCCACATTGCGTTACACAACTAATGTGCTTACTGCTCAGCAAAGCAATGCTAATTCTTACTCCACAGAAAAAAAAAACCAGCTAGAAATACCAGTCCTTAAAGCAGCAGCCTTTGACAGAGACAGCTAGCCAGTTCAAGAGAGGCATAGGGGCTCTATTTGAGGATCACTTCTCTGTAACAACACCACAGAAACAAGAAAGCCTTTTTTAAATAAAGCTGTGATGCCCACTTAAGTTACAAGGGTGAAGCATGACTCATGGTTCCAAACTATTTATTGCTCTGTGGCAGCTTGTCTAACTAAAGGCCTTGCTAAAGAGGAAAACAAACACTAGCCTCTGGCAGTCAGTCCTAATTCCGTAGGAGCTGCTATACATGCAGATAGCCAGAAAATAAGAAATCAGACCAAAAAAAAAAAAAAAAACCACCACTTTTCCCTATGTCAGCACCAAGCTGTCATCTTTCAGCTCAGAACAGCTTCTTCCTCTCTGCAAAGTTATCTGAAGCCACGAACCTTTCTGTAGCTGGTTGGATGGATAAGTTTCCAGAAAACTGTGTAATAACAAAAGCACATTGTATTACTCTTTCATTGCAGCAGAGTGATTACTACACTCCTGGCTCTGAAAATGACATGAAAGTTGGTGTAAGTTGGAGCAGAGAAGTGGCACCAGCGGGATAAGCAAGTGCTTAATTGCGTGAGTCTTCTGGGCTGCAGAACAGCCCAGCTGGGGAACGGCACAGAGCTCTACAGTGCTTGACTGCAGGAGGACAGTGACTTTTACCACGGCTCTTCCAAACGTTCTGAGCAGGGTGGCACAACCCCAGCTGCTGCAATGCTGGGGCTTTCTTCCCACTCCTTGGCAAGCTATGTCAGATGAATCCAGTCCGTGGATCAGAGGAATCCAATAGCCAGAGGCATCTGGCACGTGGAGACGTGAAAGAGGAACAAGGGTGCAGAGCTACAGATAGGTGAGACGCTCACTGTAGGAGGATGGAGAGCAGGAATCAACTAGATTTTCTTTCTTAAAGCCTGAGACATTTCTATGGACAAGACCAGACCCCACCCCCCATCACCCAGATGGGTTTTATGGGTACCTCCTGAGAAAGCCACCATTTGATTTGAGAGAGCTGGGAAAGGCTCTCGTCAAACACAGGCAGTGTGGGAGAAGATGGTGAGGGCCAGCCAGCACATGAGCAACTCTGAAGAGCAAAGCAAGTCTTGGCCCAGTCTTCCCCCCCCCCATTCCAATCCCTCCCAGTTCCCAAATCCCCCACTGAGACAACAGGATAGACCAGACAGCCCATCAGCAACCCACCTTTGCTGTAAGAGCAATGACGACTCACTGCAACACTGTCCCTGGAGACAGAACAAACCAGGAGGTGACCTTCCTTCTGCAGCCACGTGAGATTGGTAGCCCTCTCCTTGCCTTTGATCGACCTTCCCACAGCACCACGTTGGCCATATCCAACCTCTCCCTTCAGCAGCTAAATGGGGACAGCAAAGCCCTGTCCCACTGGGCTGGAAGCCACCTGCAACCACGAGGTACATCGGCTACATAACAAGTTCAAGTGCATGGAGACATGGTGCCAGAGAAACAAAGATACCTCGTCCCACAGCATCGCAGGCAATCACACCGTTATATCCCACTCCCGTGGCACACGCCCTATCAACACCATGAGGGATTTTGTGGATGTTTGCCTTGATGCAACTAGGAAGTGAGCAGCGTTCCTGTTTTATGGAGGCAGAGATGGTAGGATTTTGCTGAATCCACAACCTCCCCAAACTGCCTTGTGTCTTAAACACGGATGCATCCTCTCCTAAGCCTACAAAATACCCAGGCAATAAATTTTGGAGAAAGACACTTTCATGCACTGAACATCACCCCATTTCCAAAGCTGTAACCCCCTGATCTTCATCATAACACAGAGCCAAAAGGACCACGATCTCCCCCAAGACCACTTCAACAGCAGTTCAGTAGCATCTCCCAGTAACTGAACACCATCTGAGCAAAAAGCCCATCTTACCATGGGTTGAGCTGTCAGCCACGTTGTGCATCCATGTGAATGGAAAGAGTGGGTGATGAACGCTGCCTGCGCTAACTTTTCAGCTACTTTATTTACTCACTTTAAGGGGAGGGGAAAAAAAAAGAAAAAAAAAAAAAAAAAGAAAAATTCAAGGAAGTAATATTCCTCTCCCAAGGTGCACTGCAAAACATTCTTGGTAGGCATGGAAACCCCTGGCAGGCTGCCATCGCTTGGCCGGTCTCCACATTAACTCCACTCCAACAAGCAACTCAATACTTGAATGGCTTTTAGAGAATTTAAAGGGAAACAGCAGCCACGGATGGGCGATGCGGCTGCCACTTCCCGTAGGCAAGCGTTAGGGGTGTTCCTGAGTTTGCCTTCAGCTCTGTGAGGAAGCTTGTTGTGCTTCTGCGGTGCACGGCACAGGCAAGTTATGACAGAGCCATCTGAAAACAAATGAAGCCTCCGCACTTCTACAAAGGCGGTTTCCTAGCCACAGTCTTCAGCGACTGAGGGCAACCTTCAAATACCTAAAGGGGAGGCTGCAAAGATGAAGAGAAAAATGTTTTGTGATGCTCTGGGGATTAAACTGCAGCTAAAGGTATTTAAGAAGATCCATTCCTCCCTTCTCCTGGCTTCTCCCCTCTTCTGGCTCTCAGCTCCCCTCCCCTGCCCTGGGGCTGCCTCCTCTTTGCTCACGGTTGAGCTGAAAAGCAACGTGGGCCTGGGAGCCTGGCCTCCCTGGAAATCTCCAAACACTCAGAAGACCAAGGCAAGCCCATGGGCTGGGACCTCGCTGCTCTGGGGGAAGAGTGGCGAGAGCACAGAAAGCCTAGAACTGATTGCAGGAGGGCAGGGGGGCTCTGGGTGGTTGGACAGAGATGATCCCACACATGGGCAGGAAAGGAGACCCTCCATCCTCCCCCAAATCCCTTATTCCCAGTCATTCAGGAGCGGGTATTCTGCATGGCAAAGGGTTGTTTCTCTCCAAACACTGCACAGGGACCATCGCCGCAGCCTCAAGGTGCTCCAGAGCACATGGAGGAAGGGCATCATCGTGCACCCAGCAGAACAAGCCGTGTCACAGAGCTGTGACGTGCACAGAAGTTACCCACCGGGTCGGCCTTGGATTTCCGTCAACAGTGCCTGCAAACGGTTTTATGGCATGTGAGTGAGCATGAGCACACGCAAGACACAACTTCTTTCTTCAGGAGCCTTCTCACAAAAGGCGTTTGCATTAGAAAACTCTGTTAAGACATCACATCCGCTTGGCAAATATTGATATCAATAAAGCAAGGAGACTCATTTCCTTTCTCTCTTATGTGCTCTGTGCCTTTCCAGGGAGCCCAGACCCTGAGTCCCCCACGGCTCTTCGTCCATCTGCCCTTCAGCCCAAATGCAGGCAGACAGCAGAGGGTGGGGGAGAAGATGAGGCCGGCAAGAGCTGCATCCCCTTTCGGTAGTTTGACCCCCGGGGCTCTTGCTGCTGCACTGAGCGAACGCGGGCGGTGTTGGAGCACAACGTTCTCCTGAACTGCAGTGCCGTGCTTTTGCGTAGCAGCCACGCCAGCGCCGCGGTGATCGGCAAGGCGACACGTTTTGCAAGAGCCGCATTTCGTTTATTTCCCAAGAGGATGCAAAAGGCACAAGCTATAAATAGGAAGCTGGCAAGGTCGGCAGCGCCTGTGGTTTCACTAGGAGATTGGTGGTCATCTCCTCGTCAGTGAGTACATAACAGCATGTGCAGCGTGGGCTGTGAGTAACCTTATCCGGTGAGGGGTCCTTGCTGGTAAGGCTTTAGAGGGGAAAGAGGCAGCTCTTTCCCCTCTCTCTGCAAAGCTCACTTCCTCACTGTCGCTAAAGTCAGAAGTTTTGCAACACTTTATTTTCTCTATATAAAATATCCAGCTCGAGGGGTCAGGTCATCAAATTAGAAGTAGATGTTTGCATATAAAGAGTTTGTTTTTCCTCCTTGTCATGAAAGAAATTTTTTAAAAAATATATTATTAAAAAGAACTCTGAAAGCTCAAAAGAATAGAAGGCCAACATGATGTCTTATAATTTAAAATCCCATCAGGAGAGTCTGCTCTGACCTACTCCAAATATTTCAAATTGTCCCATTGAAAAAAGCTGAAATGAAGTTACAAAATGCTGAAAGGTCCAGATTCTGCAGAAATCCACATTTTTTTTCCCTGAAAACTAAAGGAGGCACTATGCTTCTGTAACCCATATATAGAATAAGAAATCTGGAGGTTGGGGGAAAAAAAAATAGAAACTATCAGCTTGTTTGTGCTATTTTTGCATAGCTCTTGGCACAAATGTTTTCCAGCAATGGTTCAATGCCACGGCAGGCCTGGTTCATGAGCACGCAGAGAGGAGATAGTTCCCAGGAAAGTCACAGACTGACTTGATCGGTGAGTTAAGAACCTTAAGAAACCGCCAAAAAACCTACACCTCGAGAACCCACAGATAAAAGCATGGGAGCGGTGTTGAACTCCAGCCCATGAGCAAGACACTAATAATAAACTGCGCTCTGGAAATAGCAACCCAAAGGCTCAGGGAGCTCGTACTGTGTTTGACCCAGGGCACAGCAGGTGCATTTCCACAAGCTCCTCTTAAGCAGACCAGCGCTTAGGCAATGTTCTCTAAAAGGAAGCGGTCCCACAAGCAGCAGGGCTGACAGCCCAGATTTATGCCCCGTGGTTGCATTCGCTGGTGTCTAAGCAAGATGCGGGCACAAACCAAAGCTCCCCACGGCTCATCTGGTCATAGTATCTCTGTCGAGCAAAAATTGTCCACATACTGTCCTTCTTCCTTCCGTGGGGACTACAGCTGATTTAACTTTTTAGCCAACGACACACTTTTAAAATGAAATGCAATGAAATTCACTATTTGCCAGGCTTTTATCCCTTGGCCAATTTCAGCTGCATTAAAACAGCAGCAAAGTTTTGGAAGTCCAGAGGAGGGAAGGTATGGTAAAGAGAGGAGGAGAGGGGCAAGCAAAAGCCAAAAAGCCCCATTTCCGTATGAAATCAAGCTGAAAAACTTTAAAACCAGCTCCACTGCTTAGAATCCCAGGCCCTAGTCTGGATTTTCATCGGGGAAAGGAGGACCAAGCTGCACATCTGAGGCAAATGCAGAATTCCCTGCCTCGATGCTGCCACCGTCTGTTGCCTGCTGCTGAGACCTCGTAGCTCAGCATCCCGCGTTGCCTTCCCATCGCACCCAATTCTTATGCCGCATTTCTGAGCGCACAGCTTCCCGGCACCTCGCGGGTGGGAACACAGCAGCTAATAGTCACGGTGCGAGTCTGCGGCGAGCACAAACGCAGCAGGGAACCGATCGGCTGCTTTTCACCGAAGCAATGCACACATTGGCTTCCTTCCACCCTCCTCTAATCTTGGTGGTCTAATCAGTAACACAAACCTTAAAGCTGGCCTGACTAGTTGAGCTTGTAAAATATCAATTTGCTATGGAGCTATTTTTCCTGAAATTGTGCTTATGTCGCTCATAGCGCTAGAACAGAGTAGCAGAAGTGACCAGATCCTCCCAGATCTCATCTCTCGTTTTGTTGCCTGAAATCCCAGGCTTCTCCCAATAAAGAATACTGCAAAAAACGATGAGTGGGGAAGAATACAGTAAACCTGGTTCATCCAGTCACTCTCCTCCTGACTCTCTTTTTCACTCTGTGCCCGAAGATTTTCTTTGCTACTTGGTGGAAGGACAGTCCAGCTGAGAGTCCCACATCCCCTCAACCCCCTCAGGCTCCATTTTCCCTACCTGTCTGATTCAGATAATATTCTTGAGCCCCTCGAACAGAACTGAGCTGGAGATGGTGGCCCTGCAGCTTTAGCTCCTACAGCCTGCTATGCACATGCTTTTCTCACTTGCCTTCAGCTCCCTTCAGAGATCAAGTCCGGGTGACGTTGCAGACTGTAGCAATGCATCCACAAGATCCTTCAGGGATAAAAGATGCTTTTAAAATCCCGAGATGTCAAATACTTATCTCTAGAAACACTGGACTCCACTAGCATAGGGTAGCTATGATGCTGATGATGCATCAGCTTGGCTTACAGCCCTTTTTCGTTAGGGGAAGAGGACTCTTTCAACAGGCGAGGAGGAAAACAAGAACAAGAGAGCTGGAATCAGTCAGGCAGCTTTAAAAATAAAAAAATAATAATTAAAAAAAAAAGCAAGAAAGAAAAAAGGCTAAGCCAGGGTCTTAATGAGTGAATCACCTTCCCCTGGGGGAGCAGCGAGAGCTCTGACTGCTACTTTGCTCCCTGCATCCCCCCCTGGGCGAAGCCCGGCTTGAGGAGCAGCAGAACACTCTGTAAGCGACACCAGTCTAATTAATTAATGACTCCCCGGCGTCAGCTCTGTGGCTGCTGAGTTAGAAAGGAAGGCAGTGAAGAAGGGCCGGGACAGCACGCGACTGCTTCTGGTAAATGCTGAACACCTCTGAGAGCTGGCTGGGTTATTCATAACCTCCCCTGCTTTGGGCTACAGCGCAGAAGTCGGAGATATATTGGGAAGAGAAGATGGCGTGGGATCCACCCTTGCAGCATCCTCTCTCCTGGGTGAGGTCTTCCTCCCTCTTCTTGTCCTGCTCAAGAGCTGCCGTGGCACAGTTAATCGAGGTAAGGAGCAACTTTACAGACTGGGGGGGTCGGGGGCTTGCAGAAATCGTGGTTTGCTCCACACATGTTACACAAGGAGGACAGGTAGGGCAGACAGCAGGGAATTTAAGGTGGCTCCAAGGAGTTACAGGCATCTTTGGGAGAGGCTTGTTGCTTTCTGCAGGCCCGGCACAAGAAGGAAGGCGCTTTTAAAACGCCAATAGTTGCTGCTGAGGACAGTCAGCATTTAAAGGCTGCTTTAAGCCCCAAAGAGAACTTGACACAGTGCAAAGGGCCAAAGTCACAGCACAGCATTTTCTAGCCTGGTATTGTGTATCCAACAAGTGCCCCGCATCAGAGGCTCAGGGAAAGAAGAAAAGGACCAGGCATGACCCAGGTGATCCTGTCCCTGGATGTAGCTGCCCAAGTTAAACGTTTGGGCTGCATTTTTCTTCTATTTTTCCTCATTTCCCCTAGTTCAGCAGAAACGTTATCTTTTGAGGTGACGCTCCTCACCCACAGCTCAGTTTCAGAGCTTTCCCCTGAGGATGACTGCGTTTCCACAGCCCCAGCTCCCTACAGCACAGCTGGGGTGAGCCAGGAGGGAAGAGCAGCTTCACAACCCAGGACTATGCCCTGGCAGCAGTTACAACTTACCACCAACAGTTTCAGAAGCGAGAGTCCTATCTGGAAGGACGCCCCCCGCCCTGGAATTACAGCTGCCAAAAAATTTGACAGCCCAGCCGTTTTCAACCTCTTCATCACTTTTTCTAAGGTCTGAGCCCCATTAGAGGCAGCTGCTGTGTTGGTCCAGGGTCAGAACCCCAGGGCTGTGGTGCCTATGAACAGCGCGCTCTTGCAGCGGAGCTTGCTTTGCTCAGATTTCTGGGTTTAGCTAAACTGCTGGAAAATGCATCTGTGCAGGCACAGCTGTGTTAAGGGCTCTGATGGGCTGGCATAAGATATATTTTTTTTTTCCCCAACATTTTCAAACTTTGCATCCCTGCCTGCCCTGCCCCTCGCCTGGCCTCGCACCAAGCCAGGTCTGATCTCCGCAGCCTCCGGTCTGCAGATTTTAGCAGTTCATCACCAACATAGCATAGACAGCAACTGTGCTGAGTTCACATCCCCACCCCACGGTCCACCTTCCGCCCTGACCCTCTGCTTGTCTCATTTGAAAGTTACTTACTTTAGGATTTTTCAACTGGGTCTACCAGCTCATCCTATCCGACCGTGATACAACATCCCCAACAAGGCAAGCAGGAACCTAAAGCTCCTGTACAAACTCACACATGCTTTGCTGTAGACATTTTTGACATTTTTTCCAAGCTGTTCAGCCTGCAGCAGCTCTCAAGGTGACAAGCGAGGCAGAACTTTCTCTTACGGTGCACATTTCACGAGGCACGCTTCGCTGAAGCCAGGGTGACGAGGAGGCACAGCATCCACCCCACTGGGAAGACGTTCCCTTTCATTATGTTTCACAGACACACACTTTACAGGACACGTCCTCATGCAAAGAAAAACAAAGCTAAATGACAAAACTATGAAAACTGTTATAAAACCGGTGTAATTTTATGGTCTGCTTTAGTTATACCAGACTTTCTTGAAAACTTGTTTACTTCTTAGAGCATGTCAGAGGGATCAAATCTCATCTGGAAGCACCAGCTGCATGCAGGTTAACTACCAGGTATCCAAAAATGAGATTAGATGAACAGTCAGCAGATTAATTACATCATATCTATATCAGATAGGTTACATCTACTCAGAAGCTCTGCAAGGACTTTTTACTTCAAATAATTGTACAATGTAGTTATCCTGAAAAATTCAGTTTATGCTAAACCAGCCCACCAAAGCAAACAGAGAGAAGGTCAAAGGGGCTGGACATCAGATCATTTCAAAGAACTAAAAAAAATAATCCCACCAAAACCAAAAAGCCCACTCAGTAAGGAAAAGTAAAGAAACAAGAGGCGGCTCTTGTTTAACAGTGTTCAAATGTTTTCAAACATGCAGATTCACGTGCACTTTCCACTTGGGAGTGAAGAGGCAATAAAACCCTCTGAATATTGAATCTAATTGCGTTGACAAAAAGCTTTCCTCTTTCATAGGCTCTTTGGAAGAACTCTCAGTCCCCCAGGTTGAAAGCTAACTGTCCAAGGGTTAGCAAGCTACCTTGGCACTGGGAAAATCTGGAATTAGCTCTGTGGGCTGCCCTGGCCACTGCCCCATTCAGTGCCCCTCCTGTAAGGTGCATTGCAGAGAGACCTCCTGCACTTCATCGGAGCTGCAGACTCTTCCCCAGGAGCCCCTTGCCCCAGTTCAACTGTAGTTTGTGCAGGTTTATGAAGATACACACCCACGGAGCTCTACCTAGGCACCCCCCACTGCCTCCATATCACAGAATCATAGAATGCCCTGAGCTGGGAGGGACCCACAAGGATCATCAAACCCAACTCCTGTCCCTGCACAGGACACCCCAAATTCACACCGTGTCTCTGGGGGCCTTGGCCAAGTGCTTCTGGAATATCGCCAGGCTGGTGCCGTGATGCCTCCCTGGGGAGCCTGTGCCAGGGCTCCACCACCCTCTGGGGGAAGGACCTTTCCCTAATGCCCAGCCTAACCCTCCCCTGGCACATCTCCCTGCCATTCCGTGACCTTTCAAATGTATTCACATGCTCAGACATTAGCAGGTGCTAGATAAACACCTAGAATGATAGGAAAAGGCTCTTTTCTGGCATCACACCAATGCTTTAGCACCAAGAAGACTGAAGAACGAGAAAGCACAGCTTTGGGTTTTTTCCCCTCTTTCTACAGCACTGCTCAGACAGTGCATTTAGCTCCCATAAAATAATACCCATTACATGAAATGCATACAGCAGTGGCCTGTTCCTTAGCTTTCCACCTTCCCCATCACTTGTTCAAGAGCCCCAGCTAGGATGAGGCATGCACTTCAAGAAGCAGGCAGGTTACACAGGGAAGGAGGGCTGAGGCGACAGTGCAGTTCATGCTACCACTGTTTTGTCCATCAGACCATCAGCGTGCCCAGGGGTCACTCTGGAAACAGAATTAGGACAAGTTAGGGATGGAGGAACATCAACATTTCCAGTGCCTCTAGAACAGAAATTTCCTCTTATGAAAGCCAAAATAAACCCCACCACTTAGATTCATCCCTCTTTTGGGCTAGGGCTGAAAATTAGCACCATAATGTTTTATGACTGTTTTGTTATCAGCTTAAGGAATATTCTACCCGGCAGCATAACATGAAAACCATCAAGACTTGCTTTGGGAAAGCACAGGGAAATCTCTCCTTATTTGAACCACTTCATTGATATTAAGGACCGATAAACCAGCTGGAATAGATCACATTTGCCTAGTCATCCCCATGTGGTTCATTATTGAGTTCCTAATTGATATAATTATCTTCTAATTCCTACCCCAAGGCTTTTCTCAGCCCTCATTTGATTTACCTGGGTTTTCTCCTCTGTTATAAACCTTTCTGTCTGTCTGCAGACCTCTGAAGAGGAGGATCAGGCTAGAGAGAAACAAGCAACAACAACAAAAAGCAGACAGAAAACTGGACCTTGGCACTATCTACTGTTTTATAGCAGAGGTCCACTTCCTTTGGGTGAAGGTTAGGCTCATCGGCCCCATAGGTTATCAGAGGGTGCTCTGACCCCAGGTGTAATGTACTCCTCATGGAGAAAACAATCAGGATAACCTGCATCAGGTCAGCTCTTAAGAGGCGATGAAGTTGGACACCAAGGTGGGGAGACACATCACATGTTTGGGATGTCGCATGTGGTTTAGTCAATTATCTTCTTACTGAGTCAAATTCTGCATCTGTCAGACCCTTCTTAAGCTCTTGGTGTCTCGATTGAAGTCTGCAGCTTCCCAGTCAGGAAGTGAAGCTCTGTCCTAGGAAGTCATGGAAAAGAAACTCTTGAGAAGCTTTATCAGACCAGGAAGAGTTGCCCCTTCTCTCAACCAAGAAAGCAAGAAAAATAAACATACTTCTGATCTTCTGCCATTCCAGCTTGGACTCCTTGGAAAAGCTGCAATACAGACTTGAGAGCAGGGGGGAAAGAAAAGCCCCAAACCAAAAACACCCTAATCTTTACTAGTTATGAATAGCTTTAGTGAAGCCAAGGCAGATGCTGATGCAGTTGGGTAAGAAGATCACTGCAAGATAAATTGAAGGCCATTTTTAAAAAAAAGAAAGGTTAATTAAAAGCTTTCAGATGTTTTCTCAAACCTTCCACTTTCAAATTGCCATATAGACAAATGATATATTTGATACACAGGGTGTTAAGTGCAGTTCAGTTTGTACTACGCTTAGCTGTATATAGTCGGGCTCAAGGTACAGTAACCCTCATTTGCAGCCTCCAAATGAATGTGATGGATGTGGTGCTGTATGCAGTAACCTAAAAACACTCATGTGTGACTGTAGTTTAAATAAAGGCAGGTGAAATTACTGAGTAGTTATAGCGGACTCCTGAGGTTGATTTTCCATGGACGCATGGATTTAACTCAATAGCTGACAATAAATAGAACAAACAAGAAAATAATAGTTCAGGAGGACGTATGTAAGCAGCACACCATGATTTGAGAGATAAGTGTTAGCTATAAGAATGGTATCTTTAAGGAAGATACCAGTATTTTGGGTCAGCTGGATTCAGAATATTATAAAAAATTACAAAGGCTGTTTTCTGGAAAATTCCTTGTCACGGTCTGTCTGAGGAGACAGGCTCAAAAGAGAGAGGCAGAGAGTATACAAAGTCACTGGACCCTCCAAGACCCAAACCCCCATAAATGTTAAGGAAAAAACTGAGATATGCTCTCTGAGCATTTTTGTTACTTGCAGAGAGGCTGCATGAATGACTACACCTATTGCCTCCGCTAATAAACAACTATCCTGAATGCTACAGCTGTGCTAGGGCAGCTGTTGTGTGACTGCCCTCATTCTCAGTGAAACCAGGCAGCAGGGTTCAACCTGAAGCTGCTGTTCACAGGACCGTGACCAGGTCCAGGTGTGAAAAAATCAGGTTCCCATCAGGAACAAGGGAGGCTGGAGGTCTGAAACCACAAGAGGTGACCTTTGGCCAGCCCAGGAGCAGCCCTGGCACAAGCAAGCCTCACGACCAGGGCAATAGATATGTCTGTACCATAAATTAACACTACCAGATTTATCAGCTATCACACTTAAATTCGGTCATTATGATCGCTCTTTTTGTTTTTTTCCCCTAAATACATAATCCTTTATTATTGGCCTTTGACCTATGAAGCCACAGATCAACGATCATTACTGTATTTTCAGTGTTGCACCTGGACCCGTCCAGGGTTTCCCTGCTCCTGCAGAGGACTCTGATGGTCTCGCTAAGTAAGTTTTGCCTGCACAGAGGTCCATTGTCAGACTGTCCATTTCTTCCTTGTTTCTCAGAAGGAGAGGAAGGGAGAGAGTGCGCATGTGCATTTATTTAAATCTCAGTCCTCCCCAGCCATCTGTGGCCTTTAGATATGTGCAATCAAATGCAATTAGGAATAATCATTATTAGTTTTTCAAAGCCCAGCCACGCTGAAAGCAAAGCAGCAGCATCAGTCAAGCCTAATTAGAAGGAGCATTTAAACAAAAAGACCTTGAAAAGCAGTGTCTTTTACAATTTTTCTTCTCCGCTGCTCAATGAAGTGAATAAAACTCCCGTCTCCAGCAGCTATCTCCTCTTCCACTGTGGATGATACCTCTGTTTCCACCCTGTCACCACTGACAGCTTCTGCCTGCCTGAAATGAATCAGAAACAAAGTAACAATGAATTTATTTTCTTTTTTTAACTTAGAGGAGCCAGTGTCAAACTGTTCTGACCTAAAAATGCAACTTGCCTGGGAATGATTTAATGTTTTGGGGTTTAGCTGATGTTTTACAGCCCTGAGTGCCCAATGTCAGTTCAGATCCAGCTCCTTACAGAGTGGTTTCTGCCTCCTCCCAGCCCTCGCTGGGCACTTGGAGAAGCTGCAAAGGTGATGCCGGCACACAACGCAATGGTCACCCTTTCTTCAGCACAGTTTGAGACACACTGGGATGGGGGGAGACATGCCTGGGCTCTACCACAGCTGGGGACATGCCATCCAGCAGCCCTTGGGTGCCAAGCCTTTGGCATAGCCCAGTCTTCACGAGAAGCAGATCTTGTACCTCCACACCTAGGGCAACCTGCCATGGTGGGTGATAAAGCAGAAGGGGGGCCAGGGTATTGTGAACGTGGTCTGGCCTCGTCTCCTACTTCAGATCCACGCCCCACCCCAGACAGCCCTGTAGGGTCTGAGTCCTTGGAAAACCAAAGCATTGGGTAACAATGGGCCACTAGTCCCTGTTCCTATTCCTTCCAGGGAGCCACTTGATCTCTAGGACATCCCCAAATCCCCTTGTCTCTCTTCCTGCTGCTACTCCTATACATCAAGCAAAGAACTGGATGTCAAGGGTGGGATTTACCTGCTCTAAATTGGGGATCTAGAAACTGGACACCCAAATCTGAGCTAGTCACTGAAGGCGCCACGAATCATCACTAATGAGAAATAATAATTTATTCATCAGATATAGACAAGTTTCCTCAAGGGGATGAATAGCCCTATGTAAGTGCCTCTTTCTCTCAGTCATAGATAACCTCAGAATAAATAGCTCAGGCTTAATTACTTGTGCGACCCATTTTTAAGCACCTAAGTAAGGATAGATGTATTTTCTTTAGAGGGAGAGATTTAGCCTGAAGCTTAAGACACAAAAATGCATGTCTACAGTATTGGCATCAAAAAGTGCTGTGGGTGCCTCAGCTTCCGTGGGAGATGCAGTCAATGCAGTCAGAGACTAAGCAGCTATTCCACTGCAAGAGAAACCCCAATCAACAGTCCATCTTTGGTCTCAATATCCATCATTGGTATTGCCTAGGAGTTGGCTTCACTTCCCTAAACTTAGCAGTCTAATCTTATTTTAGGCACTGTGCTGTACTCCATTTTCCAACTGCTGCTCCAGAGCGTGCTGGTCTTCCATAAATGTTACATGGAATATTCACCAAGACCTACATCATTGTTTCCTTTGCATTTCAGTTTAGTAGCCTAAACTAAGCTATAATCATATAATAGGTTTTTACACTCTTTCAGCCCACAGCCTCCTTGTTATTCCTTTCTGCTCAACTCTTTTTCCTCCTGGAGCCCCAACTTTTTCGCTACCCAGACAACTAAGTGGTAGCAACATTGCAGTGAGGCTAACTTCAGGTGCTTTTACACCATTTTCATATATTCTCTTCTCATCTGCTTGCCTTCAAGAGTCTTTCCCTGCTGAAAGCTGCTAACGCTGCTTCTTGTCTGCATTTTCTGTGTTCCTAACATCTTTCTTCATCTAAAGATGACTCCTCTGAAGCCTGATATCTTTTGCAGAAGTCTTCTTTACTGCCTCCAGTCATTTGGAGTCTTTTGTTTAGTGCAGCTGCTTTGCATAGGTAAAGCAACGCTGTTAGTCTTCCTACCAAATGTAACCTCTTCATCCATCTGTCCATCTTCCACTTCTGGCCCATGCTGGTGGCCAAAGGCCCAGGTTCATACTTGATGGAACTAGAATTGCCCCCCCCACCCCCACCTCTGGTCTACATGAGAATCTCCTTGTCCCAGTTTCATCTCTGCTGCATTTTACCTCCTCACATCTTTTCCTTTTGTCCCCGACCCAATCATTCTGTTATCTTGACATTTATTGCCAAGCACAACTCAGCACTTCCAATTTCTTGAAGCTACTAAGAATTATTTTCATTAAGATGTTTTTTCCCCCCAACATATGTGTCATTTCCAAAAGCTAAGAGGACCAGATATGGACCAGTGTTACATCTTTCAACCCAGTTCAGAGTTTGGACACCTTGTCTGGTCAGAATGTGTAGTAATGCAAACTTAGACGTCTGCTGCCGAGTCCCAGTGCACACACACAGGCGGTCGCCATAGATCAGCTTATACGCAATAATTTATAAGCTGTGGTAGCTTGACCATTACGCTACAGTAATTTCACTGCATATTTCAGCCCTAGCATTAAATGTTCACACTAAGAATATGAAGAAAAGTTGCAGCGATTAAACCAAAGTACCTGCATGGATGGTCAAGACTCTGCAGCAGTCTTGCTTCATGCCTTTTTCCCTTACACTTTTGTCTGAAGTGTGCAATATATTTTGCTACCTCATATACTGGTTCACATCAAAAGCTTTTGTGAAACCAGGGGAGGCAGCAGAGATCTTCAGCCTCGGTGCTTCTTCCCTCCTCTGTAAGCTCAGCCTTGTTTAAGGTTATGCTGTTCCTCATCCACAACTTCCTCCAGAATTGTCCATAAACTGAAGTGCTCCAATCACTGCTATTGATGGTAAGCACACGCTTCTACAGTGATCCAGAGTCCCAGGCTGTCCTCCTGCTGAGGCACACAATTGCCCCAGCACCCGATATGTCAGCAAATCCTTTATCTTTCTGTCTATTTACATCTTTCCCATCTTCTTACTAGTCCAACAGCTTGTTCATCGTTCCTGCATGACTTACACTGGAGAATATTTAAATATCAAAACAACGCCTGCTACATATTCCATCTCTGAAGGTTTCTACGTAAATCACGCAGCAGTTAGAGGAGGATCCTGCAGTCCATCCCATTTCCCAGACAGCTACTGATCTGTGCCATGATCCTGAGACTATTTTTTAATTGCACATCTCAGCTACTCTGCTCTGAACTGTGAATATTTATTCTGCTGAACGAGGATGGTGCATCAAGTGCTTTGAGATCCCCAGAGCAAAGAGACGAACCTTGCAAGGTTTGGCAGGCAAGAGAGGCAAGGATGTCTGACCCCACAGCTCTGTGCCTAACACTGTCAAGGCAGACTCTGGCTCTGGTTTAATGCTTCTTATTACAATTATTCTGCTGGGGCAGAGTCAATCCTATACAAAAGTCACACAAAGAAATGAACACATCCCACTGTTGACTCTTGCTGGAGACAGGCACAGAGGGCAGCATTTGGGGCTCAAAACCTGTGTGTGCTGTAGAAAACCGGTACCATCACTTCCAAGCTCTGGACCTGAAGGCGGGTTCTTGTTCCCTCACTTTCAGACCTTCAATTTGCATTCTTTTCTATTTCATTTTATTCTGGATTCTTTGCCTACACGATGCTTATGATTATTGCTGATTACTTATTAACTGTAAAGTAAAAAAATCTGCTGAAGGTCTTCAGGTTCTGGTGTATGACATAGCCCAAGGCTGGTCATGAGACAGGGAACCAGGTACATGACCTACAAAGGGTTACTCTCCGCAGCCTTAAACAGGGAATATACCCACAACCATGGCTCACTTGAGAGCAGACCCCCGTGAGAAAACACACTTCTTAGATGTAGAGAAACGCTACAACCTCTCCCTTGTCTTGGGACCCTTCATAGCAGACCACCACCACACACACCGAGTGTTCCACCACAGCCAAAAAAGCGTGGAACATTGTGTTGCCGTGTACGAGACAGGTCTACAAGTGCCACAGCACAGCAGACGGAAGGAAGGACCGTTGGCAATGTGCAAGGCTTGACTGAGCCGGCGGCATGTGTGTGATAACCTCCAGAACTTCGGCTCCCCTCCCTGCACTATCACTAGGTCCTTTGGGGACTTGCTCCTAAGACTGTCTAGAGCCTTAAACCACCAGCCATCTTCAGAGCTAACCCTTCACCTCTGCTCCCATCTGGCATAGCCCTGGCAGAACTAACACCGATCACATCCCTGTTTGTCTCCTCTCTCTTTTCCATCCTTGATGTACAGTTAAGACTTACCCAGATATGAAGAGTTCCAGGAGAAGCCCCACAATTTCCTTTTCTCACCAGTTTTCCTCTTTCTATCTGGCTCCCTTTCCCCGTTGCTCATCAGGGACAAGTTTGGAAGAAAAGACCCATCCTCTGGAGAGCTAAGCTTCACAAGATGGCAAAATCAAGCCAACCACTGCAAATTAAGTATCTTCTGTGAATTGGATTGAGGCTACCCTAGAGGTTAACTCCAGGATCGGTAGTAAGTAAGGAAGGCTGAATCCAAGGCAAGGAGTAAACTTAGATCTCTGGGGCCAGCACTTCTAATTAGACAACATTTTTGGAATCTCAAACAGTGCCCTGATCCCTGCCCAGGGCTGCTGTCTACTGCGGTTTCTTCCATTTCTTTTCTTTTCTTTATTGCTGGGTACTTTGTAAGGAGTAAAAAAGGAATCCTACAGTCAAAAAGACAAACCTTTTAGTGTCAAGTATCGCAGATTCTACCTCTTCGATTGCCCCAGATGCCTCTACAAGACCACACCGCTCTGGCCAGACTTTCTCCCTTAGTTCACCTGTAGCAATTCTGTTTTCTGAGCACTGTATGCCCCTTGGCCGGTCCCTGCACTACGGGAGGAGGGTGGCCGTTGCACATTGCCACGAAGCGTGGCTGGGTGGTGCTGAGTAGCCAAGACAGCTTGGAAGAGACCGGCTCAGACAACAATCCTGTTCAACACAGATGGATTCTGAATAGGATGCCCCTGGGAGACAAAGCACTCCAGACGCGGCAGGAAGCATCCTTCATTAGGAAGAGACTAAAATATGGTTTGCATTGCACAAATAGGCAAGTAATTGGAGAGCAGCTCCAGCTCCAATTCACTCTGTGGTATCCATTACGGCTGTGTTTTAACAGCACTTTCATGGGCTGAGAAGGGAAAGGCACTGCAGGGAATCAGATGTGCCTGTTTAGGAGACTCTTTTTTTCAGAAATGAGGCGATTTCAGCTTCTGTCAAAAGTCTATTGCTAATTCAGATCAGGTCCTACATTCAGATATAAGGCAACAAAAGTGTTTTACTAACAACCCTTCTGAAAGGCCACATGATTTGCTGCACCACAACACATCATAACGTGAAGCTCATTGGAAGTGAGGGTGTCTAACCTCTGATTTTCTAAGCCATCAGCCAAGAGAATAGGTGCCTCTTGTTGGTATGAGCTACCCTGGCGTATCATCGCTGCACTGGGACCACAAGAGTTGGTCTAGACAACCTGTTTCTCTGGTAACATTTGTCCTCAACACCTGTGAAACATGTCCAACCCCATTTCAGAAATGGGGAACTGAGGCACACAAGAACTAAGGACTGGATCTGCAATGAGATTTAAGTACCTTGTTTGTTCGACACGTAGTTACTCCAGAGACCATCAGGTCCTTGCCCGATTTCCATCTAAAGGGTCACTCCAGAGAAGTTTATTCTACCAGGTGTCTGTAAGGCTGTTTGACCCAGGGTCTCCCATAGATGTTGAAGATCTACTTCATAATCAGTGGAGCTGAGGTTGCAATTCACCTCATCTGAAGAACTGAGCCACATAGGGAAAGCTGACCACCACCTTCACAAGATAAAGCTCTCATTATTATTATTCCATTTTCTCCACCTGTTTTTTCATTTCCCCCTTGCACTTCACCTCTAGAGCCTTTCCAGGAGCTGGAAATTAGAGTGTTGTTCTTGTTGCATCACCCACACTCCCCTCTTTAGCTAAATCCCCTGTTTTTGAAGATATGCACTAAACATATCACATGATCACATCTTTTCTGACCTTTGATACAGTAAAAGCCACAGAATTTAATTCAAACACCTCCTTGTTAGCCCAAATAACTTAGCTGATTAAGAAGTGCTTTCCCAAATGACAACCAGGCTTAGCACAACATCTACAAGACAATTTAAGAGCAGGCTTCTTTAGTCAAACTTGTCATTACTGACTCAAAATATAGCAGCAAGACCTCTTAAAAAAAAGGTACTGTTTATGAATGAAGAAAAATCCCAGACTCTCAGTTCTTTTGTGTTTTGTTTTAATTAATTACAAATTCATTTCAAGACCTGTTTAATGGAGAACACCACTAAAAACCTGACTTTCTCAAAACAAATACAAATTGAAAGAAAAAGTACTCTTACAGCTGGGGAAAGTCCACTTAGTTTTTAAAATAAAGGTATTTTTAAGGAATGGAGACATTTGGTATCATGTCTTCTAGTTAAATTATTTTCTAGGTCACAATATACATATATATGCATATATGCATGAAAGTACAAAAGGAACCTGCAAACTACAACATAGAAAGAAATGAAACAGCACCACCTTGCCAGCAGGCAGTCTCGTGGTTTATTCATCTGAAGGCAAAAATGAGAGAAGCCAGAACATTTCTGCTGGACTCACAGCACAGCTGGATTGTCTCTACACATTTAATGTGTTCTCAAGTAATGCAAGGGCTCTCAGCAAATACAGGTTAACTGAAGTCTTCATCGCAAACAGTTGTTTGTTCATTATTGTTATTTTATATATATATATATATATATAAAAGCAACAGAATCCCTGGTCTAAGCTTTAATTTCAGCTCCTTGATGCTGTGTTGTTTCTGCTCCCTACATTATATTCTCCTTTCTGCTATGGATGTCTCGTACTGCTGGAGCTGTGAGAATCAGAGCTCTGGCTGCAGAACTGGAGCCTCTAGGCAAGAATGACCCATTCTTAACCATTTTCCCTTGCATTTCATGAAATCTGACATCTGTGCTTTCTGACACAACTTTACAGGGTTAAAGCAACATGATTGAATCCCCAGTGCTTAAATGCAACTTGAGTAGCCATCCCAAATTCAGCTTTGCTGTTTGACAGCTGGAGAACATGCCATGTGGGAACTGCTGACCCTGCACACTGCAGTACCCTCCAAGGGTCCGTCAGCTCCTCGTTCCCCAGTGATAATGGATTTAAATCAAGTGCCCTGTCTCAGCTTATCAATGAGTTCCAGTATCTGTCCCTGTATCAAATCCACATGGCACTTCCCTTCAAAATATCCCATGGCAAAAGTAGGGGAGCAGCGATGTTCCTCTTTTACCAGCAAGGAAACTGAGGAGCGGGATGCTCATATGTCATGAGGTAGAGAGTGCAAGGTGTAGATATGAGGTTCCTGATTTTGTTTCATACTTATGGGTGATGAAGTCACTACTGTGAAATTGCTATGAAGTCTAGTGCTGTTTGAGATGTCCTACAGTATGACATGAGTACGGGAGCTGGCACATATGCCACAGTGTAAGACCTGTGCCCTTCTGGGTGAGCAGAAGACACTCCACAACACCTCAGACAAGACTAGATACCCATATTTAAAAGGTTGAACCCTACTCCACTCACATCTTTAAAGCTATGAAGCTATGAAGCAACACCACATAACTGCAGGTTACTCAAGTTTTGGAGTCCTCCTCCCTTCCAGAGGAGTATTCCCTGTCTAGAAAGGTGTGTTAAGGCAACGTCAGAGTGCAGACAGAGCATTCAGACATGCTTGCCCAAACACGAGCCCACACAGAGTTACATGCCTGGTGGAGCTCCACAGCAAGGCAACTGGAGACAAGATTCACATCTTTTCTTGTAGCAGACCCAGAGCCAGCCCTGCCTGCAGGGCAGGTGAGCCAGGCTTGTCCAGGGCCATCTCTGCCCAGCAGACAATGCTTCTACCCCTATAGCAGCTCTAGTGGGGCCCAGGCAGAACAGTTACCTGCTCCCTCAGGCAGTGGGGTAGCTCTAGGCTGTGGCAGTCACCATGCAGTTAACGGAGGTGGAAACCAAGTGTGTGCCATGCCCTAGCCATCCCCTCAAGCCCTATGAAATCTGAGCAGAGAAAAAGGGACCAATGTGGGGTCAGGAAGGGAACATGCACCAAGAAGGGGAAGACACCCAACATCTTTCAGCACCAAAATGCCAGTCTGAGACAGGAAAGCAGCTGCCCAGTTCTGCATGTTACAAGTTAATATGAAGACAAAAATAGAAAGAAACAAACTCAAAGGTCAGCATCGACTGCTATCTCACACACAATAACTTCAGTCCTATTTGATCTAGCAGTTCTTCTGCAGTGCTTCTCCAGTGTTCAAGAGAAAGGCAGAAACTACTCTCCAGGCACCCAGAGCATCCTCCTCTTGCAGGTCAAGCTGCTGGGGCCAACTGTGAGACAGCACAAGGGCTGATCCCTGTCCAGTGGGAGCTGCTTTAAGCCAAGGCTCTAGTGTTGGACCCCTGCCTAAACTACAGCCTTGACCATACTCAGCCATGGGCTCCACTGACCCTTGAACCTGCCTCATCACCATGGACGTGTCTGGTGACCTGGGCTCTCTGCTCACCCTGGCTGCCACCCTGGGCTTGGCCTGCTCCCCTTGTTTGGGCACGGTGGGATGGGGTCTTGCTGCTGAAACCCCTGCCCTGCTGTTTACATGGTCCCCCTCAGCTCCCCATCATTGAGGAGCAGCTGGCTCTCATTGTGGTCCAGCTTTTTCCTCCTTCCCTTCTCATCTAGCCCCAGCAGAGCAGGTACAACGGAAATGCAGCTCATGAGGAAGCCTCTTCAAAAAAAGAAAAAAATGCCATGTTGTGCTTTGCGGCTGAATCTTAAAAATATCTTTCAAAGATAGGAGTGCAAAATAAGACATTTCCTCCTGACCCCAGAACTCTTTAGAAAGAGCTGGGACTTTAAGGAACAATAGCAAAAAGACTTGCTTTGTAGTCATGAAAATTGGCAATGCTTCAGATAAATTTCAAAATATCAAAACTTTAGATACAAGCTTTAATGAAGTCTCTATTCCTCAAAGATTTCCAAATTGTCAGGGGCCAGTAATCTGGGGTCCACCACCTCCTGTGCTATTGGCAACATTCTGACTGTTTTAGGGGGCCTTGCAAATCTTCACCCACTTTTTTTTTTTTCTTTTCTCCCTCTTTCCCAGGCCACCACAGAACCCCCAAAAAAGAAACCGGACCCTGTCACTTCGGAGACGGTGGTGATTTGGGGGCTGCGCCTCTGGCAGGTGATTGGTATCTTTGCCATCTTTGTCCTGGCAGTCAGTAAGTTGTAATTCTCTGCCTTGCACCAACCACAACACCACCCCAAGCAGGACCTCTTCCTGGAGGACCACAGACCGAATGGCCACCGAGGTCACAGGCTGAGGCTCTTTGGTCTCTGGCATCGCAGGGCTACATGCAGGCATTTTTGCAGCAGGGAAAGGCAGGGGTGGTCTTTGAAGGAACGACAGATGGGCCACCATGGCTTCCTCTTGTAACGTACTGATCAACAGGTCCTAGCCGGTGGCATCCCAGAGAAGACTCACTATAAAGCTGTGCCACGGCTGGGAATGTTTGTATCATATTCAGGCCCAAATGCATGTCGTAGCCATCACCCTGCCCTGCCACACAACCATACAAACCACGTATGACCTCTGTGGTGCTGCCCCACATGCTGAGATAAGAAGCCTCAAGAGGTTTGCAGTCACAGCCAGATCTGGCATTAAGGTCCCTAATTCCAATTCTGGGTGCCAAGACACACATTTCATTTTAGCAGGGTGTTCAGGACTTAAAATCCTCCTTTTTTTGAACCCAGGCACTAGGAAGCCACTGGCTCAGACCCGGTGACTGCACTGGGATGGGATCAGACACTCTCCCAGCACACTTTGAGGATCTATCTGGGCATAGTTTATTCCCCACCTGAATGTCTTCACCCAGCTTCAGCCCCTTGCAGCTCAGGGAAGAGTGTAAACCAGCTTCACTGTCCACTGCAAACTACTATTGTGAGCTTCCTCACAACCATATGTCTTAGGATACTATCATAACCCTATCAAAGTTCAAAGGAAGGATCTTCTGCTGCTCCTTGACCCAACTATAACTTCATACAAAAAAAAAAAAACAACCACTTTGATATGAGTCTAACATGATAAATCTGTTTCCCATTTTCTTGTTACTCACTAGACTTTTGCAAAGAGTATAGCTAATTCATTTCTTCTATCAAATAAAGTTACACAGACTCATCTACAATTCCATTGAACCTCCTTTTTTTCTTGTTAGGGACTGGGGACAGAGCCTGTCCCCAACTCCTGAAGGTAAATCCCATCAACTTGGAGATCATTACCTCAAATCCTTACCCACTCCAGGAGCGACATCATCCAGCCATATGGACTTAGACACATCTAAATCTTCTATGCATTTTTTTTAACCATTCTCTTCTCATTCTGACTTGTAGCCCTAATTTCTTGTTAAAATTAATTTCATAAGTGGAGCAACGAAGCATTTTAAAGTGACTGAAGGAAGGCCTTGGGTACCCTAGCTTTCTGCTCTCATTATTCTTAAGTGATGAGCCCTCTCCGAGACAGCGGCCACATGCAAGCTCCTGGCGAGGAGGAGCCACAGGCAACGCCAGCCCTGGCCTACAAGCAGCCATTGTTTAGGAGAACACAGGTTTGCTGGGCCAGCTTTAAAAAGATAGTACTGCAGACAACTGATTTGTAGTGCTCCCTGTTACTTTTTAATTTGCTGCTAAACCCACGTCTAGATGTAGCCCTAATCTAATCAAAGAGCTCAGCAGTCTGCGTGGTGTTGTCTCTGCTGATATTGGGGGAATCAAATCACTTCTTGTTGCCACAGCTTCCTCTTTGGTTGCTGTGGGTAGCCTGTATCAGTCCTTCCCTGCTAGCTTTCCTGTCACATCCCCATGCTCTGTTGAAACCAGACATTCACATTTTCAAAGCATTTCCCTCTGTTTTCTTTCCTCCTCGTTGCCCTTTCGTACACTCCAAGTCTAGCAGGGCTAGCTAGTCCTGCTGCTCGCCATCACCGAAGCTTGCGCTAATTCACCACATGCCACAACACACTTTGCAAACAGTCACAAGAACAAGAGAGCAAAGTAAACACGGCCAAGCGTTTAACCCTAGTGACTCCATACACCACGTGAAATAGGTATCAAAATTAACAGCAGGAGCTTTAGAACGCAAGTGGACCGGTGAAGGGGCTTATTTAGCTGTGGTTTGGGGGCAAACCGTAAAGAAATTTTTACCCAGTAGGTCTGATCGTTTTGTTGTTCACTAAAAATTGTCTCTGGCAATGCCAGGTTATTGAGGGTTAGAAGCACAGAAAGTCTCCCACGCTGGTAAATCAACACCCCAGGTGGTGCGCTGTTTGCAGAAAAAGCAGCTAAGGGTTTGGGTTTTTTTTTACCTAAAAATATCTTTAGCAAGAAGCAAACAGCTGTGAAAGTTTGCTCACCTAGTGGCAGCCCAGAAATTAAATGTATTATGGAAGACAACATACAAGAACGTTATTGCCTACATATTGAAAGTGCTGAAAGCAGTGAATGATGAGAAACTAAAATACTCTTAAGGATCTGTGTTAGACAAGTAAACAAATAGGTTATGGGCAATTAAATAAAGTAATATCTGCTTTAAGGTTCCAGTTCTCACTAAGACATGCAGGTAGTTCAACAAAATCAGACTATCATGTCAGCCTGATACAGATATATTATTGAAGAGGTAGGAAAGTATTTGCTAGGAGATCACAGGGTTTTGGCTTGCTGAGTCTCAGAGCAATAAATAGACATAGAGTGTCACTACGTGGAATGGAGCCAGTTTAAGGCTTTACTGCCCTGTTATAGCCTTTTTGTGAGAAGAACCTTTCTTCAATGAGCAGAGGGGATTTGAAAGCAACCACACCAGCTCGGTCAGCTTTATGAAAACAACAAATGTTTGGTGACGACAGCAGCTATTAAGCAAGTCTCTGATCCGACTCAAAAGAAGGTAGGGTCAAACTTAATGACATTAGAATAACTGAATCATACAGTCAGTTCTCACCGATTTCTCGTATCTTGCTCCAGCAACATCGTCCTCCTCCTTTGCTTTGCCATCCCCAAAGCATTGATGGTTCCCCAGCTTTACCAGAAAAGCTTTAACTCTCAGGAGCCAATGCAGGTTGTTCTGTGAGCAAACCCTTGGGGGCTGCCTTGATATCAGTCCAGAAAACAAGGCAATGTTCTACTTTTCTAATGGACAAGAGCTGCAGAAAAGCTTTAGTACGGCTTCCTTTTCCTGGTTCCAGAAACACCTTCCCAGTGAGACCAAGAGGGTAACACAGCCCTCTGAGAGCACTAACCCTCTACACTAGGAGACAGAAGGGCATCCTTTCCAGGGCTTCTCAGGGCCTGCACATGACCCCTTGGCTTACCACCTCACCTGGTTATCAAGGCTTTATGGGTGTGTCACCTTTGTCATGTGAATTCAGGTGAGGAGTAAATAAGGATGAGGAGAGGAGTTGAGATGCTTTTAAAGTTAATGCTCCTTAGCTACCACGTTGTGGGTAATTGTGGAGCACTTGAACTGAATTCCTTTCAGCTGAAATGGAAATTGAAAATAGTTGCCCCAGAAAGGTATGGTCTCAGATATGCAGGATAATTACTAAGGGCAGCCACAGGACCAAACTAGAGCTACTCCAGAGTACTTCTGCCCCTGAAATGCACGAAGTGTGGATGCCAGATCCTCCATGCTCTTCCACCCCACAAACCTGCTCCTGCTGAGTGACAGAACTTGCAAATATAGATATGATCTAAGTGTGGTTTCCACCTCCTGCTCTTAGCAACTTCCACAAGATGGCATCATCACATAATAAAAGGAAAAATAGCCAAATCCAAATCTCTCTTACATTTCCTTATTTAATGAAGGAAAAAAATTTTAAAAACCCCACATGAAGTCATCTTATAGATCAACACACATCACTGAAATGGGCAAAAAGTCTTTGGAGAGATCTTCTAACTCATGCAAAGGTCTTTGGGTAGGTTACAAACCAACTGGGATGCCTCCTAGCTCTACCCAGCAGAGACCAGAAGAGATAAAATGTTTGCACACCTGCTAGCAGAAGGCTTTTCTGTCTCTCCTGCAGCAACTGATAGCTAGCTTTCTCATATACCATACGAAAGCATCTCTGTTGGACTCATCCACCTCCATCTTTTTCCTTTGTTTCTGCCCTGTGATAAGATACGTCACGAGAGGGAGGAAAAATACTTCGGGAATAAAGCAGCTCACAGTAGAAAATACAACTTTCTAGCACATGCAGAACATCATTCAGGTGATGCTGGAGGTATAACTCTCATGGGTGTGCTCAATAATTACACAATTCTTATTCATCTACTAGAATATCAGGAATGCCAGGTCTTTCTGCTACAACTGGAGAAGGCACATGAGAGCTCATTTTTAAAGCAAATACCACATCTACAGGGAAAAATCTGGAAAGAAAGGGAGAAAAAAAGAAAGTTTCTCTGGTACCACACAGAGTAGGTCAACTCACTGTTACTCCTCTGCCCCCAAGATTTCAGCTCAGTCATTTTGTCCTTGGTTAAAGGAAACCTTCCTTCTGAGGTATTTGAATCAAGTAGAGCAAGTGTCCTGACAGCGGTGCCTTGAAATCCTTATCAGGGCTGCCTCGGCATAATTCAGCCACTCTGGCTTGCTTCTCTGAATGCTTGTTGATAAGAAAAGAGAACCCTTGCAAGCAGGAGCAAAGACAATGGCTGCATCTGTCTCTCTCTTGGAGAGGCTTTGATGAGACAACGACGAACAACTGAAATGAGATTAGCTGTCAGGAGGACTTGATTCACTCAGGAGCACCGCTGCCTGGTTTCTTGGTCAGGCTTTTTCTTTTTTTCCTGTCCCGTGAAAGCTGTAAATGGGGAACTGAGGCCCACCACTATCACCCTGACAGGGTGAGGGTGGGATTGAGTCATAACCTTGCAATCTTGCACAGCTGCTTTCATCCACAAAGACCGAGGACTTTGCACCAAAAGTACCTTTGCAAATTCCAGTGCTGTGGTGGAGGAGGGGGTGCTCCTGATCCATCCCTGGGAGAGCCAGCAGCGGGCCCAAGGCTTGCCCAGTGTGCTCTCTATTTACTCACCCTTTTCTTTGGCATCACAACCACCATCAACATTTTTAAGCAGCCCTGTGGGCTGTTTATCTTCCTCTGTGCAAGTTCCTTTGGTTTCAAGGTTTGCTGGTTTCCTTGTTTATATACACCCCCCTCCCACCAGAGCTATTGACAGCAGCCCACCAGGGAGGATGCAGGCAGCACCTCTGAGTAATGCCCTGCTGATTTCTGCAGATAACATCCAACAACTGAGTCTGGTTGCAGGGCAAAATACCTTGACATCCCTGTCATAGCCCTCTGGAGTGAAAGGAGGGCATGAAGAGGGTGATGGGAGTAGGGACAGTGCTGTGAAGAAGAAGCAATGCCTCTCAGCTCCTGCCCAGAGTCCTCCTTCTTCTGTATCAAGCCAGCTTGATGTAGTGTCAACCAGATGTACTTCAGGTACCACAGGCAGGGAGAGACCCCTTTCATAGTACCATAGAACGGTTTGGGTGGGAAGGGACCTTTCAAGGCCATCTAGTCCAACCCCCTGCCGTGAGCAGGGACATCTTCAACCACATCAGGTTGCTCAGAGCCCCGGCCAGCCTGGCCTTGAATGTTTCCAGGAATGGGGCATCGACCACTGCTCCGGGCAACCTGGGCCAGGGTTTCACCACCATCAGCGTAATTTTAATTTCTTCCTTATATCCAGTGTAAATCTCCCCTCCTTTAGTTTAAAACCATCACCCCTTGGCCTGTCACAGCAGGCCTTGCTAAAGGGGTCGCCCCCACCCTTCCTACAGCCCCCCTTTAAGCACTGGGAGGCCGCAATAAGGTCTCCCCACAGCTTCTCTTCCCCAGGCTGAACAAACCCAGCTCTCCCAGCCCGGCCTCGCAGCAGAGGGGCTCCAGCCCTAGCAGCATTTCTGTGCCCCCTCTGGCCCCGCTCCAACAGGTCCATGTCCTTTCTGTGTTGAGGTCTCCAGAGCTGGATGCAGTACTGCAGGTGGGGTCTCTTTTCTTATCATCCTGTTTTGAATCTACTCTGTTGAATGAGGAAGGTAGGATGGACCTGTAGCAGGAGGTCCCCACGTGGGGTGGGGCTGCAGCAGAGCTGTTACTGCATCCCACTTCCGTGTTCCAGGCAGGAGCTCATGCCTTGTGCTCAACTCAAACTGAAGACCAAGTTGGCTTTGGGTGGTTCCCAGTTATCATGCTAGGGAACTGCTGAGCTGCCTAAGCTGGTGGTGGACTTCAGACCACCTCGTGTCTGAGTGACAGACCTTTAATTCATTGGTATTATTCAGTGATGGTGTTTTAGTGGCACCAGAACAGATCTGGGGCCATGGAAATAGGGTTGCTCACTGTACATCCTTACACATAGTCCACACCAGGTCTAGTACTACTGGGAGGTAGGGCTTACCTGGATGAGGGGGGACAAAGTAGTGGGCTAAAGCAGAAGCTGATTGCAAAACTAGGAGGCTCGGTTCCTATCTCTTTTTCCCTATCTTTGTGTCATTCTACAAGGCCTACCAGAGATGCTTTCCCATTCTCACCTGTGCCAGCCAAATAGTAACATGTAGCCCCAGACATAAGCATCAGTAATTCTTCTCCTGACACATAACCAGACACGTGAAATCTTGAAGAAGCAGGTCTGTCATCAGGAGCGATGCTTGGGAGTCACGAATGCAAAGCTTTTGCCTTCCTGCCTGTGTAAACTGGGATTCTTTCCCTTGAACCCTCCAAAGGTTCAAGAGGAGTATAATACACTGTGAGAGTACAAGGGAGGCTCACGTTGAACAAATGTGTTCCCAGGAATATTATTTAATGAGCACCAACAAAGCTGTTGGACATCTCAAATGCAATTAACTGAGTGCAGTTTATTTTGAAGCCTCAGAGGTTTTATTTACCAACTTTCCGCTGGTGTTGAAATATAAATGCCAGGCAAAAGATTTACACTATTAAATAACCATTACTTTTTTGGAATGCAAAACTACCCATATGTTTCCATTAATGCACAGAATTTCCGGGGAGGCCCAGATAGTTTAGGCTGGGTCAGGGATGCTTCACGCAGTGCTTTCTGACAGAGGCTTTAGCATCTACCTTCAAACAGCATGTCACCAGCAGCCCAGCATAGGAGAAACACTCATCAGGGTGCACAGAATAGTAGGTGCAGAGGTGGGCGCGAGGGGAGGAGTCACAGAAAACACCACCTGGGACAAAGGATGACTCTTACATGGAGACAATAGGTTGAGCCCCTCTTTTGCCATCAGCCAACGTTCTCACATGGAAATGTCTTATATTTCTTGAGATATTTCCTTCTTTAGAGCTGTCCTGCACTTGCATGCCTACAAAATGGCCCAAGCCCCCAGACTTATAGGGACCAGCATAGGCAGCTCAAACTGAGCATAAAAAAGGATGCTTAAGAGAGAGTTAAGCGTCTTTTACAAAGGAAGGACCATTTTTTAAGTACTCCATTTAATAACAAGTAAATATTCTTTCTTGCTGATTATTTTGATAACAAATAACCTATGATGTTTTTGTTTTGTACTATAATGTTATCTTAAACTTCCTTTGTTGTGCATGCTTGCTCATACACAAACACACACAAAAGGCTACAACAAAATTCGTTGTTGTGACCCTTATCAGCTAAAAAGCATCGGAGATGCCATTGCCTGAGGCTGGTTTCTCTTAAGTGTGACAGTTATCAGGTCACATAGAGGGGACTGTGTCTGGAGCCTGCAAGGGGAAGAACTTGGGGTGTTGGACCATGGCAGGGCTCCAAAACAGCTCCTCTATGTGGGTGCTCCCACCAGTTGGAAGCCTAACCTGCATCTCCACCCTCCCTCCCAGTCAGTGACCATTCATGCTCAAGGCAACGGGGTGATGGAGTGCAGATTTGTGCACAGGTGGACTCTGGCATCAGAGACAGGGACTGGGAGGAGAGGCCGCTTTGCTGTATGGCACAGAGCACGAGGTACAGGTGTCCCTGAGATCTGCTTGGGAGAAGCGAGTATCATTTCTGTATGGCTTTATGGATCTGAAAATGAAAGTCAGATTTGCAGCCTTCCTGGACAAACCCACTTGGTTAACTCTTCATGTTCAGATTTATTAATACTATTATTATTTCAACAGGCCATCATAATTTTAATTCCCCTTTGCCCTTCAGATGCACTTTCATGCCTGACCCACCCTGTGCATTTTCTCCACCTAGTGTGGAGATCAGGCACAAGCCACCACCGCGCACAAAATTCAGCTAACACCAAACAATAGGGATTTTGCAGATTCCCAGGGCAGGGTAAATGACAGCCCATATCCTTACTTCTCAGCTGGTGTAAAAGAATATAGGTAGCAGCCATATGTTACTTGCAGTTAATTATGATTTGAAATCTGTGTGTACCCATAGGACTATGTGAGGTCTGAGGGTAGACAGGTCTGAGCTGCACAGACTAGATCCAAATATGGTTTTGATCTACCTGAATCACAAAATTAGCTGTGGGTGTTGGGATCCTGGGTTTTGTTGCTAGCTCTAGTTTGACAGAAAAGAGAGGCCCAGCTTATTGACTATTTTTTTAAATAAATGCCTGACAAGAGCTATTTCTCCTTATTATGGAACAATCGTCCTTAGATCTTGCCTTACACAGCTTCAGTGTCAGCTCCTCCTTGTGACAGCTGCTCTCCTTGCCTGGAGGCAACAGAGAGGGTTTGGTCCCAAGACTCTCACCCCCTGGGATGGTAAATCCCCTCCTGCTCCCAGCCTTTAAGATGGGATGGTGAAAAAGGTTAGAGAGCTCCACCTTAGCCTCAGGGGCTATTGCACTAGGCATAAAAGGCCTTAAGAAAGTGACAGAAAGCATAAGAAATCAGGAGATTTTTAAAATTAGGACATGTGTTAATAGCTGAGAATTCCAGCCAAAATCTCTCATATGGACTTTGTCACTGTGATTCATCTCACCTCTCTAGAGATGCTTTCAGGGTAGGTGTCTAGAGGTGACCAGGTAAGAGAAGAAGTGGGAATAATTGATCTGTTTGCTTTAGATGTCTACGTAAGGATGAGATGACCTGTGTCCTCAGGTGCCCTGGCTACCCTGACTGGATCTACAGGGGTGCTCCAGGGAGCTCCTAGTGTCTACCCGTGTCTTTTTGTCCCACACGACGTTTCCAACCTCAGAAATGTATCTTTGCTCAGATGAAAATTTCCTAAGGAAATGCTTATTCTGATGAGAGGTCCAACCCTAACCCATATTTTTCACTGGTGAGCTCAGAATAATATAAAGTGGCTGCTGTTAAAGCTGTCCTCCTTGCCAGTAGACAGGAGAACAGAAAGAGAAAAATAAAAAGAGGTGGAAGGAGCCATGCAGGGAGTTGGCTGAATCCATTCAAACAGAACACAGTGAATGACAGCAGAAGCAAAGATTTGTGGTTGGGAGGAAAGAATAGAGACCTCATCTACAGAATAAACCAATATTCAGTGACTAAATGATAATTAGTAAAATTTAGTACCTATTATCAGAGCAAAGCAATCATTTAAGCACCATAGTTCAGGGTATTGCTGCA